>NC_087266.1:21082397-21439064 GCF_015220805.1 Pogoniulus pusillus
GCCTGTTGTAAATGCAAACTTCAACAAAACAAAGCAATGTAAGTCAAAGTATGTCATAATACTATAATCTAGCAGCTGCTGTTATTATAATAAGTCAGAATGTTCAAGTAGATTTAACTCATTACAGTTACTGTAGCTGTCACTGTTAAATAAAACTGCAGCAGCAGCAACAATTTGACACATTACATGTGATTACCAGTTACAAAGGGATTTTTAATTACTTGGAGGACACACCACAAGCCTGAAATGCAAATATGCTTTACACAGTAGACTTTGTGGCAATTAAAGCTGGCCTTACCTTCAACACAGCATAAAGAGGGACTGGGTCTCTGCAATGCCTGCAGCAGACTCCTCATTATTGGTGGAAATGGTTCAGCCAGAAAAACATGATAAGGCTTTCTGAGCTGCATCTCAACTTCCCAGAGCATTTCTGTCCTTTACAGCAATTCACTGAGATACACTTAAGGTTCTTTGCAGCCACCAGAGAGAGAAGAGGTGGGCCTGTGTTTAAGGTCTTGGCCATGTAACACTGAATAAGCATTACCTAAGCAAACACATCCATTAGAAAGTGGTTTTGTGGCTATGCTACACACAGAATGAAGACTATTTACTCTTCTCCTTTTTAAAACTTCACTGCCATACTTTTTGCAGTGTTAGGTATGCTTTCACTGCAGCAAGGTGCAATTATAGCCTACATAAGCAGAGTCAGGATAGCTTTAATCTCTTCTGTTTGAGAAACAACATCAGTAAAGGTGTGGCAGCACTGACTTCAGCAAAACCTAGAAGACCAAATACTCACGTATCTTCATACAGCATGACATAAAGGCAGTACTGCTCAAGGCCCACTGATCTTGCTGTTAGTTAGATGAAAGTTACCTCAGGATACCCACATGTACTACAAATACACCTCCCAAAGGCAACGTATGCCTAACCTCACTTGTTATAATATTAAAGATCCTTTTATATGGTAAAGGGACTGTCCACAGGCTGTTAGTGCTTATGGAGTAGCTTTCCTGTTCTGAGGATGGCAGACCTGTGGTGTAGCCTCACAAGAACCCCAAAAGCATAAGCCTCAAAAGCATTTCTAGCTGATTCTGCCAGGGCAAACCCACATCAAAGGAAAGGCTCTGACTTTTTCAGATACGGTGTTTAATTCCTTTGCCCTCTCCAATCTCTCTAGAGTCAGTTTTCTGGTTCTTTGTATTCCAGGAACTTATAGAATGTAGGCACTGTCCCTGGGGGTCTTCAAGAAAAGACTGGATGAGGCACTTAGTGCCATGGTCTAGTTGACAGAATAGGGCTGGGTGATAGGTTGGAGTGAATGATCTTGGAGGTCTCTTCCAACCTGGTTGATTCTATGAAATTCTATGAAATAGGCAGTTACGACTAATGGCCCCACTTCCCCTACCAGAAATTCACAAAGGACCAGCCACAGTTCTTGTAAAAAATGTTTTAAAAACAAGGCAGAGAATATTACAAATAAGAGTTCAAATGTGATCTCAGCAATAAACTTTATTGCCTTCTAAAGCAGCTAGCACCTGTAGATGAAACCATGCTGTAACAGACTTTTTACACATTTGTGATGTCTCATTTTCACAAAACAAGTAATAGTCTTCCAAACTCAACAGAAGTTATCCAGTCTTCAGTATATCTCACAAGTTCAGCAAATGGCTTTCTAACCCCAAGCAGCCAGAACAGACTGATTTTCACTCTTTCTTTACAGATGTGTAAGTGACCACCTTCTTTGTCTTGTTCTTCTGTTGTCTCCCACATATGTCAGCATATTTCAAATGTAAACAGAAGTCTACCAAAATGGAATAATTCCTGCATGGGCTTACTACTAATAAATACATGTTGGAAGCAAGATGGAAGTGAAATATCAGCAAACTTCAGAATGCCACTTCAGGTTTATTGTTCTCTTAACTAGGTAGGGAAGGAAAGGCATCCCCATGCAGAGTGTTTTATGCAATAGAATTTTGAACTTGCTGAAGCAGATACAAGCTAACTACATTGCTGAACATTCATGGTTTGAAACAACAGGAACGTTCAAGGCACATTATTCACTTACATTTTAAGGGGATATATTGACTTTTCAGTACAGTAATAATTAGTTATGAATGGGCAGTACTATACTGGCCCTCATTCTCTTTATTCCTTCCCTTCTGTAAAGACACAATTATCAGAGATATATGAAACTGTGACAATATTTGAATAGCAGACAAGACCCAATCTCATTAAGAGACATTCGAGCTTGGCAAAACTCCAATTTATTAACGATCTTCCTGACATACAGGCACTTGTCCATAGTAAATACTGACTTCATTCATGACGATGCAAAGATGTCATTCAGCAGTGCTCCATTCTACTTCAGACTGCTGATAAAGCAATACTGGATATTGTCATGATGGCTTAACAAATTAGGAGCTTCAACTGTCTTTTACACCTCTTTGAAAGAAGAGTCATTTGAAGGGGACCTACAACAAAATCTTGGTTGCTTTTGTGTGAAGTTTGTCACCTTCATAGCCCATTTTTATGTGCAGCCTAAGTCAAGAGATGAGATCTGGCTAGAATCTCTTGCTACCCCTTTCTGTGATCTCCACTGGGAGAACACAAGCAGTTGGCTAGGACTGGTGACCTCCTGAAGGTGGGCTTCAAAATCTGTGAGAGCTCTTCTTTGTGCTTTTCAGTGTTCCACTTCCTTCTCTTGCATGCAGTAGATCCACAACTGCTACTGTCTTCCTGTGTTTGATTTACATTCCAAATTTGCCAGGGGGTTATCTTTGTTCTCCATTCCAAGAGACAGAGGGGGGGAAAAAATGCCCCACCTTCTTCTATCTTTGCTACCCTCCTTTCTACATCTCCTTGGTCATGGAATATTTAAACATCTTCCCACAAGGTATCCAACAACAGTATCATTATCTTTAATTACAAACTAACCTGATGTATTTCTATAATTAAAGGAAAGTAAATAACATTTAGAGTTTAATTCTGAGCTTCTCCAGAAGGCAGTGGTTAAGTCAAGTCACTTATTGGAAGCACAAAATACTATTCACAAAAGAGGAAGATAGATCAACAGAAAAATGAGAATCATATCCACAGTACCTTGTCTTTCAAAATAGGTTTCTGCATCATTTCAGCAAGAAGATAAAGAGCCTAGCTGTAAAGAGTAGCTGAGGTAATCATATCATGCCATAAAAGGACAGCTTTGAACAGAGCTGTATTCCTTGTGAAATAGGGATGAAAATTGCTGTTTGCAGATCCTTAATTAAAAGGTAGCTATCAAAGCCTTTTAAACCAGAGAAATTACTGGTTCCCAAAATGTTCAGCATATACTCTTCTTCTGCAGAGTCTTATTCCAACATGCATTTCTATTTTCAAAGCACGCGTGCTGAAGAAGAGACACCAAAGCTGCAAATACCAAAACAGCAAGGCTTGTACAGTGTTAAAATTATTGTCTGTGAATTAAGACTCAGAAAATAGAACAATTATTTATACTGATTCAGTTCCAATCTAAGGCAGTGCAACATGCTTATCCCTATGTTAGGCAAAAGCAACCAAGCAGCATATCATGTGCTGCATATTGCCCTTTTTACAGGATGAAAGGCAGCATTTACTCCTTGACTCAGAGGGGCCACTGTCCACCAGATAGCCCAAACCAAAGGCAGGCAGTGCTCACTGATCCAGTGACTAAGGGGTGATACCAGACCATGTGGGCAGGCCCTCATGGACCTTTGTCATGGAAGGTAATAGAGCCCTTTAGCAGGACTCATTTCTGCACAGGAATGTATAGGGTTAACACTCCGGGGGAGTAACCCTGAACCTGACCCTAGGGGTCTTGGCCCCTCCCCGGGGGTGGGCCACACTCCAGGTGATGGTTAGCCCACTCCCCCCACTTCCTGTGCTATAAAAGAGAGGGGCTTCCTGCTTTGCTCTCTCTCTTGCTTCACTCCCTCTCGACACACACACACTGCATACCAGCACACCACGTGGCAGCCACGAGGCAGATCCATTCCACCGCACCAGCTGGGTTGTATTTATTCCTTTTTGTATTTTGCTGTTTTCCCTTCCCTATCTTTGTAAGCTTCCCTACCTCCAATACCTTTTCTAAGTTATTGTTAAACTTTTTCTTTTTAACTTCCAAATCAAGTGAGACTGATTTATTTGGGTGTGCTTACCTCTCTCTCTCCCTCCCTATATCTAATCCCTATCTTTGGGAAAAGGAGGGGGAAGAGGGGAGGGCACTCTATAAATTGTCATTGGGTCTATCAAATTTATTAGAGTCTCTGGGAACTTGCATTTGAACTGAAGACAATTTATTTAGCCTGGCTAGCTCAGTTGGTAGAGCATGGGACTCTTAATCCCAGGGTCATGGGTTTGACCCCCATGTCTCACATGAAGGCCAACCATCGCAAAAACCAAAGCAATATTTCTATCTGCTTGTTGCGGAGGGCAGGAATACGTGGCCGAGTCGAGAATTTATCAAAAATATATATTTTTTATTTTTCCCAAAAACCCGCCCCCACAACTATATATACAAAGATTAATTTAGTTTAATAAACAGGTTCAGTTACATGAGAATTAATCTACAAGGATACCATCAATAATCTGACTATATTTGAAGTCAGAAGTTGGAAAAGGACTCAGCTATTAATTAATAGTGGTTTCTTACTAAATTAAGCTAAGCCAAATAACTCACTCAGGCTGGCTCGTGCGGTCTATGTTCCTCTTCCTTTCCAGTGGCTGCAGGAGTCGTTAAGGATCATTAAGGGTCGTTAGGCACACAAAGGTGTCGACAGGAAAGCGAATCCTTGGTCTCTCTGCAGTCCAGGCACAGGGGAGTGAACGAACTCAGGCAGAGACATACGTCCAACACGGGCAAAATCTAAAGCGGGAACCCCAAAGGCGGGAAGACCCCCAATATTTATAACCTTGGCTAGACAAAGGGCAGAGTTACCACACCTTAGGCGCGAAAGCGCACGGCCAATCCCAGCCTGGCTCCAGCGCGGGAACTCACAGGGCAGTCGCCCCCTTCACGGGGCAGTCCTCCCCCCCTTCACAGCTGCAGGGCAGGTGAGGGGGGGGGGAAACCAGGCGGCTTTTCCCCTTTCCCTCCGAAGTCTGGGCAGGAGAGGAATTTAGGGGTACAGGACTCCAGGACACTGCTGTTCTAGCAGCTACAGGGCCTCTGAGAAAATTCCTCCCTCAGAGAGGTAAAAGGTAAACATTGGCTATGTTTTGAGTCAGGGACCTTGGTTCCCATAGCTCGCAGGACACCTGTTAGGGGCTGACCCCTGGGTGGTCCTACAAGGTTATTTGTGGTAAGAATTGTCCAATTGTATGAATTGATTATAATTTTGTACCAATCTGTAAAATTAACATAAAATTGCCTGAACTGGCTGAACACACCTCTCTTGAACACTATAAAAATGCTGCATTTGCCTTGATTGAGCACCTCTAGCCCTCTCGCTCTCAACTCTGCTCTCCTTCTGAACGACACCCTGCCTGCACGCGCATCGCTCGGCAGCAGTGAAAATTACGGCCAGCTCGGCACGAACTCGGCAACGCCCAATCCTCGGAAGCCAGGGCCCAGCTCAGCTCGGACAACGCGCCCTGAAATTCGTAAATACTTTGAAACCCTGCTGAACTGCTCTGGGACAGTGAGTAACTGATAAACTCTTTATTTAGAGACTGAATAATCTCTCAAGACTCAAAGAACTCTCTTAAAATCACAGACTCTCTTCGTTTTCACCCTTTCCTATTTTAATCTGCAACTGCGAATCAAGAACTTACATGGATAGTTATAAATAAGTTTGGGGAAAGGGATTTTTAGTGTTTTAGTAATAAATCATTTAACCTTCTTTTATAAATCAGCCTCTCATGTTATTCCCCATAAATTCCCCTAAAACTCCATTCCACAACAACCCTGCACAGGTTATAGCTTGGGGTGGGAGGATGAAGAGCTTCCCGCTGAGCATGACATGCAGGCAAGCTGTTCCCCACCAAAGGAGCCAGCACTCCCACAAAATCATAGTGTGGTCTTGACCAGGCAACAGTGAGGTTTGACTACAGCTGAACTAGCGGGGCTGAAGGAACAGCAGGTGTGCAGAGCTAATCTACATGGCATCTTAGTAAAGCCCAGAACTGCTGAAAATCCAGTCACTTTTCCATAGATGCCTAAAAGACAAACTTCTAACAGACTGAAAAAGTTGCAGTAAATCACAGGACAAGTAACATACATTGCAATTTACAGCACTAAGGATCCTGAGGGATCTTACCTGTGGTGGGTTGGGAACATCCCCCCACATACACTACTGAAATTTACCAGATCAGCTTAGATGCCTTAAAAGTAAGATAAAGCTAGATTTACAGCAAAGCAAAATTTACAAGCATATATATATATATATTTATAAATATTTACAACTATATACAAATTAGGAATAATACAGAAATCCAAACTCCCTCCCTGACAAAGAAACTAACCAAAAGGGGCTCAAAGCTCTCTTTCTCCCTCTACTTTCCCAGACAGACAAACAACACAACCAGCAAAGCTTACGTTGTTATTTGCTAGTGGAGATATTAGAACGGAGTGAAGAGGAAGTGAATAGGAGGAGCATCACAGAATAGAGTGGGACAAATTGTTTACATTTTGGCTTTTCATCCATTTCAGCAAACCAATGAATGATACAGACTTCATAATTATGTTCTTTTAGCAGACACTGATCTAATTGCGCTCATTAAAATATTCCGTTTAGCCTCAAACTAGCACACGAACACATCAGAATCTTTCCTTTCCTGTTGCAGAATTTAAGGTCTTTATTATAGCACTTACTATTTGTAATTATTTCTCTGAATAAATGGAACACTTGTTCAAGGTCTTAGAAGTATTTTTCAAGGTTGCTCTGCTACAAATTTGACATGAAAGTGTAGCACTATCCTGTAAACCTCCGTGCATCTTCCTAAGTACCACAGCTGTGCTGGTTTAGGCTAATTGGAATATTTTAATGAGAGAAATTAAATTATTGGTTGTGGAAGAATAATAATGTCTATACCATTCATTGGTTTGCTGAAAGGGATAAAAAGCCAAAATGTAAATAATTTGTCTTTCTTTGCTCTGAGAAGCTGCTTCTCTTCACTTCTCCTTTACTCTGCTTTAGTATCTGCCACTAACAGATAACAAGTAAGCTTTGCTGGTTGCTTGGTTTCTGTATGGGAAGGAAGAGAGAGAGAGAGAAAGAGGGTGGTTTTGAGCCCCTTCTGGGCAGTTTCTTTGTCTGGGAGGGGATCTGGATTTCTGTATTATTTCTAACTTGTATATAATTGTAAATACTTGCAAATATATTGTGTATATGTATGTACAGTTAGCTTTGCTGTAAATATAGCTTCATCTTACTTCCAAGCCATCTGAGCTCATCTGGTAAATTTCAACAGCGAGGATGGGGGAACGTTCCTAACCCACCACGACAGCATACCTCTTAAATGCAGGTCATCATCATCATCTTCATGCACATTTCAGCACATGCTCATTTCTGTTCACCTGTCATTTCTGCCCACTGACCTCTTCTGTGCTAGAGGTCTCCTCCAGCAATTTAACATCTTCCACTGGTGAGGGCTATCATCAGGAAAAGATCGCGTTCGTGAAACTGAGCTCGCTACATAATGGCTTTTGGCCCATGTCTGCACACCCCCCTCAACAAAAAGAGCCTAGGAAATAGGAGTTTATTTGCTGTCATACAACAATGCCTCAGATTACTAGTATTTGATACATCCATCCTATCGCCCTCTCTGTATCTTCACAGAAACACCTTCCATTCCTTCAGATAGTAGTGGTGTCCTTGAAGCCATAGCTGTCATCAAAGTATATCTTGAACACAGTGCTGGCTAAAGCTCTTTCCTGACGGGATGAATAGCATGAACAGTACCAGGCACAGCACTATTCAGAGAGGTTTGCAGAACAAAATCTTTCTGTTTGCAGTCAGCCAAAATTCTAACACCATCCAGCAACTAGGTTTTGAGTAATTAGATCTTCCACCAGGCACAGCATAAAGCTTTGTGAGGCAGAACACTAGAAATGAGGTTGGACTTTCTGAACTTACAATGAAGAGTTGTCCTGTATATTTATCTGCAGGTCTTAGAGACAGAATCAGAGAATCAACCAGGTTGGAAGAAACCTCTAAGATTATCCAGTCCAACCTAGCACCCAGCCCTAGCCAGTCAACCAGACCATGGCACTAAGTGCCTCAGCCAGGCTTTTCTTGAACACCTCCAGGGACAGTGACTCCACCACCTCCCTGGGCAGCCCATTCCAATGGGAAATCACTCTCTCTGTGAAGAACTTCCTCCTAACATCCAGCCTAGACCTACCCTGGCACAACTTGAGACCGTGTCCCCTTGTTCTGTTGCTGGTTGCCTGGCAGAAGAGACCAACTCCCACCTGGCTACAGCCTCCCTTCAGGTAGTTGTAGACAGCAATGAGGTCACTCCTGAGCCTCCCCTTCTCCAGGCTAAACAACCCCAGCTCCCTCAGTCTCTCCTCATAGGGTTTGTGTTCCAGGCTCTTCACCAGCCAGATATCCCATGCCCTATCACTGCATCCTTACCAGTGTTTGTTCATTGTTTTCTGTGACTTATAAAGTCATACAAAATGAAAGAATAACCATTCTGTCTTTCTCAGTTATTTATGTATATTAACCAAGTGCAACTAGGAATGGAAACAAAGACTACATTTACACAATCGATTGTTCTAGTTGTCCCCTTGTCACAGTCAGGTGCTTGTCCATCAGCAGCGCTCATGTAGGTTGGATATATCACAAGAATATTTGTATCACAAGTGTCCAGCAACACAGACTTTCCTTCTCCAACCAAAATACCTCCAGCTAGTGCTTGACAGCCCTGTCAGCATGACAGAACTGATGGCAGCCTGCATGTAGTCTGACAACTTGGTATCAGCAAACCTGCTTCCAATTGCTGTTTAGCACAGGAGATTACATAGCTATTAAAAGCAGCACCTGGTGTTGATAGAATGCCAAGTTCATATGCAATCTGCATGTTCTCCCATCAGCCATTCATTGCTTCCAGAGGTGAAACCAAAGTTCTTGCTGTCATTTCTAGTCCTTCTGCTGAAAGAGACAGTGCAGGAAAAGTGCTGCTCTTGGGCAATGGCTGTAACTCAGATCACAGAGCAGGTGAAAGGACTGGAGAACAAGTCTTAGGAGGAGTCACTGTAGGAGCTGGGGCTATTTAGTTTGAAGAAGGCTGAGTCACCATCTCTGGTTGCTTTTAAAGGTCACTTGGATACGGTGCTTGGGGATATGGTTTAGAGGTGAACTTTTAGAGTAGGGACAATGCTTGGACTTGATGATCCCAGGGATCTTTTCCAATCTGAATGATTCTATGATTCAGTGTCTCGTACCTTACAGACCCCTCCAATTGCTAGGTATTAATAATAAGTGCCAAATAAGACAGCAGTTTCAAAATTGTCTTATTTTCAAGGGTGCAAAAAAAACCCCAACCTTAAAATCCAAAGTCTTGGTACAGAACAAATTCTTCCTGCTTATTTTATTACAAGAACTCGTGGGTATCAAATGAAACAAGTCACCAAGTCCAGAATAAACAAAAGCAGGAATTTCTTCATATAGCATCATATTAAGTTGCAGGACAATAGGGACATTATCATGTTTCTCATACTTTTGGCTACTCTATAAAGTTCAGTTCACTCCTTGGTAAAACAAGGAGTTTAACACCAAAGCACTTAGAAGCTGGAATATTTCATATAAACAATGGAGCCACATTTCCATAGCTCGACATTTGGAGACCGTGCACATCACACATCAAGAAATAAAATGCTGTCATGCAAGGTATCACAGTATCACAGTATTATTAGGATTGGAAGAAACCTCACAGATCATCAAGTCCAACCCTTTACCACAGAGCTCAAGGCTAGACCATGGCACCAAGTGCCACGTCCAACCTTGCCTTGAACAGCTCCAGGGACGGCGACTCCACCACCTCCCCGGGCAGCCCATTCCAGTGTCCAATGACTCTCTCAGTGAAGAACTTTCTCCTCACCTCCAGCCTAAATCTCCCCTGGCACAGCTTGAGGCTGTGTCCTCTTGTTCTGGTGCTGGCCACCTGAGAGAAGAGAGCAACCTCCTCCTGGCCACAACCCTCAGATAGTTGTAGACAGCAATAAGGTCACCCCTGAGCCTCCTCTTCTCCAGGCTAAACAATCCCAGCTCCCTCAGCCTCTCCTCGTAGGGCTGTGCTCGAGGCCTCTCCCCAGCCTCGTCACCCTTCTCTGGACACGCTCAAGCATTTCGATGTCCCTCCTAAAGGTCATGTTCCACAGAATAAACAGACTTCTAAGAAGTGATTTTTCTGTGGCATTTCAGTAAGGAATTATGTGCATTAGCAGACAGCCACTAATCCTGACAGTCCTATGATAAATTGCCCTCACAGTATTGTCTTGATTACAAAAATCTGTTAGACTTTTATAACCCTTTCCAACCAAATCTTAAAGCTGTCCTTTCATCACTTATATTATCACTTTGAAGGTGTTATTAGGAGTGATGATTGCTTTTCCTGAGTCATCTCTGTGTAGTCTTTATAATCTGTTGGTCTTAGGTTGTTTTCATAGCTCTCTGTTTTTCAGAAGAGCATGAAGAGTTTCAAGGTGAGGAAAAGTGCAACAATGCATCTAGAGAAAGTAAATGAAATCATGAACTAGGAAATGTGTGTCAAACTAGATACAGAACTCCAGACTAAAAAGAGATGTATGTCAGAAGAAGAAGGTCTGCCTTAAAAAAGCTGGCAGTATGTAGCAGCTGAACCTGGTCTTTTTATAACATGCACTCTGTTGTTTATTTTTTTCCTTACTCTTCTGTCATTTTTATGGCTGTGGCTAATATGGATGATTTCTTATAGACAGTATGATGCAGTTGCTATCACATCATAGATAGAAAGTACTAAATTTAGCATCTATGACCTGGGGGGGGGATAAAAACAATAATAAAATCTGTCAACTCTTTCAAAGTAGAAAATGTGAAAACAGAATGTGTTGCAACTGGGGCTGCAGACAGTTGCTTAGGAATTAGATCTAATTGCTATTTCTTCTGAGACTGATTCTGTTCAGATGTCTTCTTAATGATAGTGTTATTTATCAAAGCTGCACACTCATGAGTGGTGACAATCTGTACATCTTGGGGTTTTTTTTAATAAATCTACTTTAGGAGGTGAAATTCATCTAAAAATTGCACTACTGCTGCTCTAAATCAGTTACTATACCATCTTCTGAGGACTTTTGTCTTTATACTTGAATCTCCAAAAATAACATTGAACCTTCACTGCACTGTAAAGTGAAAAGTACACTTTTGCCCCAAATATGCTTATTATTATTCTTCAAGTATGTTTTAAATACAGAAACTTTCAAAGTTTAAGAATCAGATTATTTTGCTTTAAAATTCACAGAGAACTGCTTTGCATTATCTCAAATACTTTTAAACAGAAAGGAAAACCATACTGAAGGGAAGGACTGGATAGCTGTATAGCATAAACCATCATTGCTCCTTTGATTCTATTTTAGCTATAATTTACACAACTGAGGATCTAACCCAGTGAGAAAAAGTAACTCACCTCCAGTCATACCCATGTGATAGAACCAGGAATAAAACCACACTTACTGACTGCCAGTCACAGGTGAATTAACCAACACTTCCTACTGGGTGCATCTACATTAACCTTCAGGAAAACCTCAAAGCCAAATTCCCAGCCTTCCATATTATCTGATGCAGGAATGCCCTTGAGGCTTCCCTCAGAGTGATTCTACTGGTGAGCCAAGAACCAAAAATCTCCATTTTGCTTACATCTTAGGGTACTCAGAAGGGCAGTAGTCATAGCTGGGCCCTATTAAGAGCAGCGGGAGAGAAAAAAAAGTGCAACACAAGCAAATAGCAATAAAAATTAAGGTCCAAAGACAGACAAACTAAAACTGTTCTCTCTTCCTAAGTCATGAGACCAGAAAACCAGCCATTGAAGAACAGATGATTGGCCAAAAGGGCTTTTTCCCTAAAACCTGCTGGGACTACATTCAAAACTAGTGTTAACTAGCTAGGACAAGTTACTCTGCAATGACTGTGCAGAGTGCTGCAGATTATGGTAAGTCTGATGATAACATACTCTGTGATAACAGTGAGCCAGTCTTTCAGGAAACGCCAAAGGGTCTTGATTTTTCTGCCTAAAGGTGCTGCAGTTGAAGTTCTTAGACTGCAAGCACTGTAGCAGAGAGTGGGAGTAGGTATCAGCAATACCTGGCCTAACAACACCCATGTGAAACAGGGTGTTAGCTTTCATCAGGATGGCAATGCAGATTACAGAGTAGGATGGATTTGGGTATTCCAAAGCACCTCTCCTGACCACAGGACTGACTAACCTCATAGAACAATATTCCCCTAACACTTCAGAAAGGTGATGATCAGCACTTCTGACTACAACTGAGGCCATGGTTGACAACTAGTGATTCAGAGACAGTGCTGACCTGCCACAAAAGGCTATGGAAATGGTCTTCCATGTCTATAATCAGCAGCTCATTGCTGATCACTGGGGACAGGTGCCCCACTAGATGTGCACGATGAAAGCTTGCAACTGCACTGATGCTGCTGGTGTGACATTTGTAATAGGATAGCCAAAATCTATGCCACTCTTAGAAAGGCTGTGGTTAGCACAAATGATGGCTGCATGGCCAGTGAGGGGGCTGTAATGCTGGTACTGTATTGCCTATGATGATTCTTGACCTCTTCTCTGAATGTCTGTTGGAGCTCCTATGGACTGAAGTACAAGAAAGATGGCAGAAGATGTACAATGAAGAGCTGCAGATAGCACATGTATAAAGCAACATGTGTTATGATTTCAAGCCCAGCTGCAGCTGAGCCCCATGCAGCTGCTCATGCAACTGGCAACTCTTCCCACCCCCTCTCCCCAGTAGGATGGGAAGAAGAAATTGGGAGAAAAATGCAAAACCCTGTTGGTTGAGATAAGGAGAGTCACAGAGTGCTACAAAGAACAAATGAACAACAGGAATAACAACAATAGCAAAGAAGTAATATATAAACCAAGCAACATAAAATGCAGCTCAGTCAGCCCATGCAGACCATGCTTTGCTGCACCAAACCCTATAGCCAGACAAGCATTGTCACTGCCCACTTAAGTTTGGGGGTGATAAGAGCGCACCTAAGGGATGGCCAAGGGCTCAGGTCCAGCCAACATGGGTTTAGGAAGGGCAGATCCTGCCTTTCTAACCTGATCTCCTTCTATGATCAGGTGACCCGCTTGGTGGATGTGGGGAGGCCTGTGGATGTGGTCTATCTGGACTTCAGCAAGGCCTTTGACACTGTCCCCCACAGCAAACTGCTGGCTAAGCTGTCAGCCCATGGCTTGGATGGCAACACTCTGTGCTGGGTTAGGAACTGGCTGGAGGGCCAGACCCAGAGAGTGGTGGTGAATGGTGCCACATCCAGCTGGTGGCTGTCACTAGTGGTGTCCCTCAGGGATCTGTGCTGGGCCCCATACTCTTTAACATTTTCATAGATGATCTGGATGAGGGCATGGAGTCAGTCATCAGCAAGTTTGCAGATGACACTAAGC
Organism: Pogoniulus pusillus; assembly: GCF_015220805.1. Taxonomy (NCBI): domain Eukaryota; kingdom Metazoa; phylum Chordata; class Aves; order Piciformes; family Lybiidae; genus Pogoniulus; species Pogoniulus pusillus. Next base: position 21,096,033 of record NC_087266.1, read on the forward strand.
TGGGGGCAGATGTGACTGGGTTGGAAGGCAGAAGGGCTCTGCAGCAGGACCTGGACCGCCTGGACAGATGGGCAGAGTCCAATGGGATGGGGTTCAATAGCTCCAAGTGCAGGGCGCTGCACTTTGGCTACAACAACCCCATGCAGAGATACAGGCTGGGGTCGGAGTGGCTGGAGAGCAGCCAGACAGAGAGGGATCTGGGGGTGCTGACTGATACCCACCTGAACATGAGCCAGCAGTGTGCCCAGGTGGCCAAGAAAGCCAGTGGCACCCTGGCCTGCATCAGGAATGGTGTGGTCAGCAGGAGCAGGGAGGTCATTCTGCCCCTGTACTCTGCACTGGTTAGACCACACCTTGAGTACTGTGTCCAGTTCTGGGCCCCCCAGTTTAGGAGGGACATTGAGATGCTTAAGCGTGTCCAGAGAAGGGCAACGAGGCTGGTGAGAGACCTTGAGCACAAGCCCTATGAGGAGAGGCTGAGGGAGCTGGGATTGTTTAGCCTGGAGAAGAGAAGGCTCAGGGGTGACCTTATTGCTGTCTACAACTACCTGAGGGGTGGTTGTGGCCAGGAGGAGGTTGCTCTCTTCTCTCAGGTGGCCAGCACCAGAACGAGAGGACACAGGCTCAGGCTGCGCCAGGGGAAATTTAGGCTTGAGGTGAGGAGAAAGTTCTTCACTGAGAGAGTCATTGGACACTGGAATGGGCTGCCCAGGGAGGTGGTGGAGTCGCCATCCCTGGAGCACTTCAAGGCAAGGTTGGACGTGGCACTTGGTGCCATGGTCTAGCCTTGGGCTCTGTGGTAAAGGGTTGGACTTGATGATCTGTGAGGTCTCTTCCAACCCTGATGATACTGTGATACTGTGATACTGTTTATTGTCTCCAGTACCCCACTGGCTGGTTCAGCTGGCCATCCTGGGCATGGCTTCTCTCACCAACGTGCAAAGAAAATTAACCCTATCCTAGCTGAACCCAGGACACATGGTAAGTCATTTGATCTATATGACACAAGTATGTTAGGCGCAACTTGAACACTAGAAACGCCTTGTTAAACACGGGGCAAGGGTTTGTATAATCACTGTCAACTGTTTGATAGGTTTGAGTGTTTCTTCCACAAATATTTTTTCTTGAGATTTAGTTGTACAGAAAAAACATCTCTAGAAAATTCTCCCTTCTATCAACTGACTGTCTTTGACGGCTTTGGCCCACTGAAGCACTTTTGGCATGAAGAGCAGCCCTGGGCTTCTTTCTGCTTACCTAAAAATGTCTGAATTACTGTCTAGCCTGCCAAACTTGAAACTTGTCTAATTCTTGCCTAACCTTAGAGAGGAAAATGAATAACAGAATCATAGAATCAACCAGGTTGGAAGAAGCAACCTCCTTACAATCTTGAGGTTTTCACACAGTAAAAAAGAGAATGGTAAAGCCACTAAATATTTCTCAAGGAAGATTCTTACTAAGTTTAGAAATGTTTAAAAAAGGAAGAAGACAGCATATCCCTCTGCAGGACTTCCAGGACACCCATCTGTATGGTTCCACACAGAAAATTCTAGATCTTTTTAGATGCCAGTGCAAGCTGGACACCCAATTTCTGTATTTTCAGGTCAAATCCTACTCTTGACATTCCAGTGAATAGAATCAAACGTCTACTGAGTAATTTAATGGATTTTAATCAGACCACTTGTGCTTGAATGCTTTGCTGGATTAGTGACTACAAGAGGAAGCATGAGCTGATGATCATAAGGTGTAAGTGAAGTGTCAGGTTACATAGGTTCTATTTCTGGCTCTGGTACCTCTGTTCTGTGCTTTATACAAATCACAATATATATGTATCATCCTAATTTTATTGTAAGGATAAAGATTATTCTGAACCTTTGGGAAAATACTGAATTGTATAGACAACTTGTTGTTCTTAATTATACACATCTGATCAAACTTTGGGGAAGCCACAGAATATGAAGTATCAGATTCTTCAGGCTGCCAGGCTTCACAGTGAAAAAGAGTGTCATAAATGCAAAATGTAATGCTTACACTTTAGAAGGCTAAATTGGTAATAATTAACCTTGCTTCTCTTTTTCATATGTACAAAAGAAAGATCAAAGACCTGTAACAGTCCGTTAGGACTTGCTGTTAGTTAAAATCCAGAGAACTAGAAGGTGAATTCTGTGACCAGTACTGTTCTTAGAGAAAAGCACCTCTGAAATTAACATAAAAGGGCTATTTCAGTTCAGTACATCCATGAAGTTTATTTCATCATAAGCATTTCTAGTTTTACCATGAAAGCAGCATGTGGCCTGTTACCAAGAGTCTTCTACTGAGAAGAGAGAAGTTGTATGTCAAAAGTGCACAAGTTCAAGTTAAAATCAAAGTAAGCAACCTGGGTAATTTTCTTTTATTTGCAAGAGATGGAATTGTGAAATCGAGCAAGAGAGGAAACTTCTGGTTTACATAATTTTCCAGCAGTGTATTCCTGTTAGATTCATTACCTGCATGATACTGCTTTGTACCTGCACCACCTCTCCTCTAGCTAAACTACCAGAGCATACCTCAAAGCCCTGTCTGGATAGACAATCCAAATCTATATTTAAACCATACCTAACCAGCAACAGAATTCTATTCTATAGCACTCCTTATAAGGATATCAAAGCTTTCTGGGAATGTGACTCTCCATCCCTTTTGAAGCACAGTGCTCACGGCTGGCTTGCGGCTGCCCACAGTACATGGGCCAGCCAGCAGACGGCTCCCTCACCCACCGAGTGCCTAAGGAGCATCTCCCAGCGGCCCCAGGCCGGGCGGGAGCAGCCGGCAGCGCCGCAGGCTGGCTGGGTAGGGGGCACCCAGCAGTCTCCGGCTGCAGGAGGACACACACGCACTGTCGCTGGCAGTGGCCGGCGGGAGGAGGGAGGAGGCTGCAGCCTGCAAACGCGGCACGGAGTGAGGAATCTCAACGAGACACTCGCTCACTCTCACACTCGACTCTCCGATGCCCATTGTCTGCTGATTGTTTGCTTTTGGTTTTCATACTCAAGGCAAACACGACTGGCATATTTCCCCTTTTTGCTTCTGCCCTTTAAATGAATGCTTGGTTACTCAGTGTGCAAATATTTGCAGGAATCTACAGTTGACAGGCTTGGATCACTTTCATCTGCACATGTGGTACACTCAAAGTATAGTGTATATTATGAGAACGTCAGTTACATCTTCAGTATGGTTGATTATCTTAAAAGCTAGCCTGCTTGATACTTGAAGCACAGAGGGCTGAATTAATCTTTGTGCCAAATGCAAAGCTTGCCTCAGATGACAGAAAATGAAACGCAGTTGTACGTTTCTGCAGTTCCTCTGCATCAGAACAGGGCGAGTCACATCACCATTGAAGATTCCCTGGCTTCCCAGGGCTGTACAGGACCCTCCAACAGTTCTTGGATCTATGAACTACACCAGCACAGAGAATGTCTGTCAATATGGTTTTAACCCTCAAAAAAGCCTCTTCCTGCTGTCGGCACAATGGTGACCACTTCAAACCTACCCTAGCTAAAAAAATGCCTTTGCACTGAAAACCTTCAGTGAGTTCCTTATGGAAGCTTTACAGCTCCTTTACATAAAGGAACCATGAGCCACAGATGAGTCAGGCTCAAATACAATGATTTGCAACAGGCCACACAGTAAGTAGCAGGGAGGACACGAACCCAGGACTAAGAGCATGTTCTATTGTGCTTGGCTTTGCCAGCGCAAGAAAACAATTCCAGTGCACAAAATACACAATTTCCTCCTCTCCCAACCTCAATAAAGAGAAAAACAAAAGTAGTTTTCTGTCATGTATTACAGCTGCCTGGTAAACTGACCTATATGTCTGACTTCCAGAACTGTATGGAAAATTGTGACTTCCCACTGCAGGCAAAATTATAAAGCATCTTTTAAAGAAAAGCTCATACCCACACTCTTCTCCCTTCTTGGGAGGAAACTTTAGCGTAACGAAAACTTTGAAGTGAGCCTTGGGTTCGTTACAGTGGAGTAACCTGATTAGAAAATCATGCAAACTCTTGTTGCTCTTTAGCTGTATTCCCCCACAGGCTGTACTATAGCTCTCTAACCAGTCCCACAGCATTGAATGATGTCATGGGATCTGCAGCTCAGCGAGATGAAAGGGATAAAGCGGAACCCGCTGGCACTGGGGAAAGCTTCCAACACACAATCCACAACACAGCTTGGGAACTCAAAAGCTACAGATCCAGCCACTCAACTCTAAGCAGTTCAGAACCGTGTGCATTCTCCCAGCACAAGAAAGGAAAGGGGGGGGCGGGGGTGTCGTGGGGGGGGGGGGGGGGGAAGCTGGTGATCGATTTTTGACAAAAGAACCAGAATACTGAAAGGCAGAATTTAAGAGTGCAACTACCTGCTGGAAAAGAAGCTCTTTTTCCTCTCCAAAGCACTTTCTTTGATGTACGGCAACTGATCACTGATCAGATTACAGGCATTCGGTCTCAGTACTCGTCTGCCTTTCATCTGCATGGTTAATTTTATTTTCCCGGATTTGGAGTTTCGTCTGGGCTTGTGCTGACATACTTTTTTTTTTTCTTTTCTTTTCTTTTTCTTTCCTTTTTTTTTTTTTAAGGAGGTAAAAGCATTTAATACACAAGCTCTGGCAGTGTGAAATCAAGCTGCAGAAAGCTCGGGCACTGGAAAACATCAGATAACAGGTACTGGATTTTGTCTTTTTTCCTGCAGTTTTGTGTTGGAAGGCTTTTAAGAAATTATAAAGTTCATATAAACAGTAACACAACACATCACTGTGTACATAAAGGTCAAAATATTACATATAACTTATGCAGCAATTTTTATTTGCAACTCTTAATTATATTGAAAATAGACTACCTAGAAGACACAGACAATTGAAAACTGGAGCAAAGTCAATTTTTTTCTCTGTTTGAGTGGGTTTATAAGATTTTGGTGTGCAGTGCTCATTCCTACTGTCTATAGCTTTGTAAAGTTAGATTCAAATACAAGTATAAGATGACTTAAGGGAGTATTTATTTTCTAAGACCAACCGTATTTACTGAACAGTGTGCATACTTTATTTTCTCTCAGTGTGTTTAATAAACTGTGCTTTTCTTCAAGCAACAATTTAAATACTATCATTTCAACAGTTGATATGAAAAAAATAATCTTCCATAAGTTGTTAGAAACAAATTTATACCATGATATCCTTATAGACAAAAGGGAAATTGTTCTACGTAAGCATTGAAGAGATGATAGTTCAACTATGCCATATAAAAAGAAAGCTTGAATAATAAAACTCATTTTTTAGCCTGATGCATTTTAATACAGACATTAAAGAAATCTTAAGCTTATCTACAGCAAACACCTGGGCTTGCTCAACTTCTTGGAAGTTTTGCTCCTATTCCAGTGATGCAGTTTTCATTTACAGTATGTTGTATTCTGTTCTTCAGATTCCTATTTATGGACACATGGACTGTGTCTAGGAAAATTTAAGACATCTACTCCAGAAATTCATTATAAAGGAACAACCATTAGAAGATTAAGCGTTATTTACCATACAGCTGCAGTTTTAAAGGGCCAGATTTTTAGATGAGTTTGGGCCAAATCCCTGAGTGCTCTGTGCCTGCAGCTGGAGCCAGTCTGTTAAAAGCTTCTTCTGTAGGTATGTAAATATAATTTAGATTTTCAGAAGAACTTAGAGCCCATAATTGGGTACAGACTTGTAAAGAAGTTCAGCATTCCAGACATGGAGCTCTTTGAAAATCTAGTCTTAATGGTAGATGGTGAGTTCTTCTGAAATGCTGACCTTAGATCTATATTCTTAAATCTGTATGTAAATGTACATAAATCTTAACTACAGCTGTTTATTAACAAACTACAACTAAAAGTCAGCATAACTGACAGCCATTAAGCATTGTTTGAAAACTATTCCTTAATAGGTTTATCAGTCCACAGGACGCTCAAGACGTTCATATTTTAGCATGCACCATAGCAACATGCAAACTCAATTTTTAACAGGCAGCTTACATCTGAATAAGATTAAGATATCAACACTTCCAGATAAATGTAGTCAGCTTTCATGAGTCATGCTGTAGAATTTGTTTCTTCTAATTAAAAGTATATTTGTATACATAAAATTTAAATTTACTGAATATCAAGAGATAATATGCCAGACATAGATTAACGAGGCTTGACTTGGTATCATTTACTTTTCTATACCACCAATTAATTCATATTCTGACTTAACAACTCAATTACATTATAAGGAAAGTAATTAGCTCTGCATGAATAGTATTTGTATAGTTTTCAAGGAAGAATATTTTTTAAAGCATAGCTAAAGCAGAATTTCAGTGTTTTTCCTTAGGAAAAACAATTGTTTCTAAACCTCTGCAGACAAGCAGAATCAGATGCAAGGATTCTTTCTTCTCAGAAGTCAAAATAGCTACGTGAATCTAATGTAATGAAACTATCACTATAAGCATCTGACACAAATGGATAAGGCTGCTCACAGAAATAACAGCGGTTAATTAGGCAGATTACACTTAGGAGTAGGACTTACATATATAAATATTTGTGATATTTAGGCACTGGAAATGCATTTCAGAAACAAAGATTCTTTTCATTTTGCAAAAAGTCCCTAGGATTCTAGGTAATCTTCCCACATGCTTAAGCACAGATGGGCGTTAACCCATTTAAAGTGAAAAATGTCTTTGCTTGTCTGCATGTAAGTGAGACTAAAATGAAAGCACAGTTGGATATATTTAAGTATGGGAGGGAGAGGATTTTCAGCATTTTTGTTATTTTAAATAGCAGTTCTCTGACAGTTTAGTCTTTCACTGATCTGACTTTTAAAGATTAAATAATAATAATACTTGGCACTTGCAACTTTGCTTTTACAAAGTGCTGTATAAACATTAATTAATCCTCAGGCTTAGGTCTTCATAAAGAAACAGTTCACAATGCTTTCTCAAGCAAATCTGACTAGGAAACTCACAAGTATATAATTATTTATTAAAATAGCTTGAGCAATTTCTGATTATAACTAGAGCCATTTCAAACAGTGTGCCTTAGATAACATCATAAACATATTTTAAGATTTGTAATAGTTAAGGCTATCAAAAGACATTGCACAGTTATACTGACATCAGTTTCCAACAGCTGTCATAACAAGAGTAGATCTATCTCACAGTTGACTGGGGGAACTGCGTTAGCATCTGAGATACAGAGATAACAACTTCCTATTGCTGTACAATTTCTGCTTCCATATCAGATATGTCACGTAGCTTAGTCTTATCAAAGGGGTCAGCTGATCTACTTCCCAAATCCTTTTTCATTCACTGTAATGAGAATCTCTCTGCTTGCCTCTATATTAGCTGCTCTAACAACTTAGAAGCATCATGATTTAAAACAAAAGAAACCCTGCAATTTTCAGTATCTTTCAGTGATGAATGAAAATAATTAATCCATTTTACATTTAGAGGAAATATTTCACATGCTACTACAGGGAGTTAAGTGTTTAAGTTTCAGTGTTATGGATGTCTTGCTGATCTTAATTCACTGCCATAGTAACCCTCTGTCTGATGAGAGTCTTAATGTTTCTTTATATGGTAATCCTCAGTGTTTAGTCAACACTTAAGATCCATGAGATGTTTTAATGCACTTGTCTAACATTAACTTGTCTACATTAAAATGGGTATCTGAAACACACATGATGACTCCACTAAGAAAAACTTATGCAACACATTTCACTGATGTGTACAGAAAAGCAGATAACATACAAATCAGTCGTCTGCAAATAACAAGATGTTGCATGCACAGTGCTGTGCAGCAGCTGCCATTCACAACAGATGCACTGCCGTTGTGCCCTAGCGTGCCATTCCCCACTGAAATTCCAGACCCTTGCAGAGCTCCTTCTGGCAAGCATCCTGAAGCAAAGCTCTTTGCATGCCCTTTTTTATGACAATTAAATGAAAAGTCCTTTAAACTCTGACTTATTAAAAAAAAAAGAAGAAGAAGAAGGAGATGAAAGAACTCATTTTGCAGCAATCATTTATCTCTTTCCAGACAACTTGCTGTATTCAACAAGCACTACTTGTTTTCAGAAAAGCCCATGTGGCTGGTGAACTCCAAAGCTTTATCTCTGCGAGAAGCTCCCAAAGTTTCTGTTTATTTTAAAGTGTTTTACTGCCAGCTATTTCCATTAGTTCATTCTCTTCAGAACCTCTGTTCCCACTGTATCCACACAATTGTTTAGATTGCAGTTGCATCATTAACCTTTTCATTAGAAAACTAAACCTAATGATCTCAACCCCCTGCAGCAGCAGTTCTTTCACCAAGGACTCCAAGATTGGTTTCACCAGTGTTTGAGCATCACTAACTTCAGGGAAGCTCCTAATTTACATCACAGTATGTAGCAATAAATATACCACTCACAGTGACTGCATTTCTGAACTTGCATTTGGTATTGACACTACACTCATAGCCAGGTAACTTGTCACCTGCAGAATGTAAAAGTATTTTGGATCCTGAGATAGGAAAGAAGGAAAGAAGGCAGCTACTCAAGTACTTTGTAGATAATCTCACAGTCCATTATCAAGGGGCATCCATCATGTTCTTTGGGTGGGATAGGTGGACTTTGGCCAGCTAGGACTTCTACACCCACCTTTTAGATGGCTGTAAAATGCCATGCAAAATTAGATGGCTAGCCCTATTCACACAGTCCAACAGTCTGGGACTCGGCAGCCACAAGCACTTCTAAGCCCAGGCTCACACTGAGTGAGATCGGCAACACCAAGGCTGCAGTCCCTAAAGCACAGGCCACCTCTGGACAGGTTGGCAGCAGCAGCATGCAGTGAATACCTAGGTGCGTACACCAAGTCTCAGCTACCGCTCTGGCAGGGTAAAAGGCACACGGGTAGCTCACTTGTGACTCCCCCCGGTTGGCACCACTAGAACAAGACACAGGCCACCAGGCGCTCAAGTCCCGGCGCGGAGCAGGCAGCCCCAAGCTCACCATACGGCGGCTCACGGCCTCGGCCGCGCCGCCGCTCCCTGCCACGCCTCGCCGAGGGGCACGTGGGCCAGGGTGCTGCTGATTGGCTGCCTCCGGTGAGCTGAGCCCGGCCCCTCCGGGGGAGGAGCGGGGGAGCGGCGCGGCGTTGCCAGGTGACGGGACGAGCCGAAGCGGAGGAGGTGAAGGAGGCAAAGGAGGCAGAGGGCTGCGGTGCTGGTGCTCGTTAGTGGCGGGCGGCACTCAGCCGCAGCGGCCGTCAGCGGGTCACGGCGTGGCAGGTGGGAACGTGCGAGATCAGAGGTGAGCGATACTCAGCCTCGGAACGTGCCTGGCACTCCCCCTCCCTCAGAGGGGTGCTCTTCGTCCCCTTTTGCGGGCAGCGGGGAGACACTGAGGTGAGGGTGCGCGGAGTCGCTGTGGAGGGTGAAGAGTGGAGTCTCTGGGACTCCGCGCAGCTTTCCTCCGCCACCCATTGGCGCACGTGGTAGCCTGGGCACTGCCCGTATGGTACGGGGCACCCGCTTGGCGCTGGCCCCGTCTGCCCTTCTTTTGCGCGTACGGTCCGCTGCGGCCGGCAGGGAAGGTGATGGGAGTGATCCTCCGCAGAGAGCGCAGACTATGGGAGCAAAGAGGAGGGAAGGTGGAGTGGCGGGCTGCGCTGGAATCCGTCTTCCCCGAGATGGGCTAGGCTCTGCCGGTCTCTAACCGGCCCGTCTGCCCCGAGTCATCCCGCAGTGGGATGATTCCACATGAAGGGCACCGCGCAGCCAATGGGCGGCAGCTGATGCTGCCGTGTTCTGCGGCTTTCGACAATCCTCGAGTAACTCCGTGCCCCAGAGGGCGGCGAACAAAAAGCTCTTGAAAACTGGGCTTTCTTGTTCACAAGCTCTTCTTGTGTCTGTTGCGTAAATAACTTGCTGTTTGCTTCAAACAGTTTTGGAGCTGGAGTCGAAGGAGCAGGCGCTAGTAACTTTTTCACTTGGGTGGTAAGAGGTTGAAAAGCCACAATTATGATTCTGTTAAGAAAGCTTTTGGTTGACCCCCTTTCCTAATGTCTGTCTCCTTTAGTCTGACCTTCAACTGAAAGTTTTACCTAATGTTCGTGAAAAATCTTGATATTCAATGCTATTATGCAATTATACTTAGAGCTACTTTAAATGAATGCTTTTATCAAATTAACAAAGGGGTCTGGTAACCTGAGCAAAAGGGGCAAATTAATTTCATTTGTAGGTGCATTTTTTAACTTTTGCATGTCTTTTAAGCACACTTTCACCGTCACAGGTAGAACGAGCTAAGTATGCTACCTGCAAGTTTTTTACCATATAAGCAAAGGGTGGGATGGGGTGGGGGTTTTTATGGTTTGTTTTGGCTGGTTGGGTTTGGGGGTTTTGTTTGTTTGTCTTTTGTTTGTTTTTTATTTTAGAAATGGAAGTAAACCTCTTTATTAATTTAGTGTTGAGACATTTTAATTGTCAGCTAAGGAGGCAATAAATTATTTTTTCCACAACTTGCAGTTGCAAGCTAAATAAAGAGACTGGTGAGAGCCAAGGTAAATCATGTCTGTGCTTTTTAAGACGTATGCCATCCAAAACTGCTAATGGGTGGCTTGTCACACAGTGGGATTGCATCATTGCGATAGTTACTGTATTAATTATCCCAATGCTTTATAATTTATTTTTCTTTAAAACTACTTTGACAAGTAGCTCTTGGTGTACTTTGGTATACATTAAATGAAAATATAATATTGGCATTCTCATTTTATTGTATCGCTTGTTCACCTAAGTACAAATATGTACAAACGTAGCTCTGTGCTGATGTTTTGTCTTCTAACTAGTGTCTCCTAGATGTTGAGTGAGATGTATTAAACAAAAGGAGTAACAGTGGGGTTTTTTTGTATGGGTAATCTCACCAACTTCAATGGGATTCGGAGTTCTTGTGTAAATTGCAGTTTCTGATTCTCTAAAAACTTATAAGTATAGAAAAAATGTCACCACACTGCACCTTTGTTAGAATATTTTACTATAGTTTCTAATTAATGGTAGTCTTCACATGTTAAAGAACATGGGTGATGAACTGTTTTACATAATTTTTTTCCAGCATGAATTTGGAACATTGTTTTTAAGTAGGAAAACCAGGGATTAATTACATAGTTCATTCTCAAATTCTGCTGATAATATACTTTTTTTTTTTGAGACACTGGGATATAATACATCCTGTAAATGCTGTCTGTGATAGTGAAGACACTGCAGATATGCTTCTTCAGGGTGTTATCACCATTCCTGAGAAGTCAGGTACTTCAGCTAACATAACTCAAAGCATATGGTACTTGGAAGGAACACAAATATTTCCTGGCTATGTGTAAACCTCTTTTCTCTCCTGTCTCAACCCTTAAAATAGATATAAATATTTTCTATCACCAGCCATGTTCCAACTTTAATCTGCTGTATGTATCTTTGCAAAATTCAAAATAAATGTATAGCTACCTAATTTTGTACTACTTCATGTATGGTAGCTTCTGAAAAAAAACATCTTTATTCAATACAGTATTTAATGTGATGAGTACTACTCAGCTGACAGTATCTTTTTTTCCGATACATAGTCCTTCTCCAAGCAGTTGGACCAGATGTGGTCGGGCAAGACCTCACTTACTTCACAAAAGGGAAGAGTACAAGGGTTGTGGGAAGATACAAAGGGAAGATGTTCTAGATGTATGAGATGGAATAGCAATATGTAGCTCTTCAGTGGAAGTTCTTGTCCCTAGCTTGTTCCTTTTGTCTTTGCATTGCAGCAGCATAAGTGCTTCCCCTTCTCTTGTTTCTTGCCCGTGGGGCACTGACTCTGCTAAAGCCATCTGCCACTCCTTGTCATTTTATTGCACGCAGTTGACAGCTGCAGGTGGGGAAATGGGGTGAGGAAGAAGGGAGCTGAGATCCTATTCACTGGATGCCAGAGACCTCTTTCTTCTAGAACTTCTCAGAGTACTCTTTGCCAGAGTTATAGAGGATGAAAAGTGATTGTCAAATGTCAAACACGATGAACTTGTAAGATCTAGAGAAGTTAAGTGAATTTGAAGTTGGGATCCTTCACTCCTAAAGTTTTGCTTAGAAGAAGTATGATACCAACTTCAAAATTGTGGTGCTTACATGTACGGCAAACCTGCTAGTAGACCTCATGCTGCTTCAAGTCTTGAGATGATCTTTCATGGTGAAACTTTTTCTTGGCTTTACATATATGTCTATACATCTTCATAGACATACATATACATGGCCCCACAACCTTTAAACTATGCAATTACGTTTCTTAATGGAAGTCCAACATCATGAGTTCAGTGCATTACCAATGGTGACTGTTTTTCCCAGAGTATTTTGAGCAAGGGTATTACTGTTAACTTTAAAAGATTCGTTTGGAATGATTACTGGCCTCAAAAATGTCAACAGCTTTATTTCATTTAATAAAATTGAGGATGATGTGGCTCAGCCTTGTAAATACCAGTATCTGAGCAAGAACAATAAATCTTTAAATCTATTGAACTTAAGTTTAGCACATACTTTAAAGGCAAACACTTCTTATAGCTACTTCTTACTTGAATGCACATGAGGTGAATGGCACGTGTCCAAGAGACGTCGGTGTAATGCCACTTGATATCAAGAGAGAACAAATTTGCCCAATGGCAGCCTATTATTAAGTGCTGCAGTGTCTGCTTTTTAAGCAGGGCTTTTAACAGACTGGAGACAGAAACAGGAAACAAGCAACTGGCAGTGAGTCTCTGTCGAGACTTGCTTTCAAATACAATGAGTTATTAATGTGCCTCAACCATTTGCATTATTTTTACCAAGACATAATGAAAAAGAAATTATTTCTTTTTGTGGCACACTTTAACTCTGAAATGTGGGTGGTGGTGTTTGTTGTTGTGACATTTTGGTTGTTGTACACCAGTTAATTTCTTTCTTGTATGTTATAGCCAGTATATATGGTCTTTGAGGGTTGCTTTCGGTAGGATCTGGGACAATAAACATCATTATTGCATGTTAAAATACCACAGGCATTCATACATGTCTAATGAAATGATCTGGATGCATTTTGATGCTACTTAATCTGCTGAAGTGCACTGAAGCTTAAGGCCCACCTACAAACTTACTTTGGAAAATTTGCTAGTTTTTAAATGAGCTAGAAGAGATCTCATCTTGCCTTGTAAGATCACAGTATTATCAGGGTTGGGAGAGACCTCACAGATCATCAAGTCCAACCCTTTACCACAGAGCTCAAGGCTAGACCATGGCACCAAGTGCCACGTCCAATCCTGCCTTGAACAGCTCCAGGGATGGCGACTCCACCACCTCCCCGGGCAGCCCATTCCAGTGTCCAATGACTCTCTCAGTGAAGAACTTTCTCCTCACCTCGAGCCTAAATCTCCCCTGGCGCAGCCTGAGGCTAAGAGACTGTGTTCTATACATAATGATCAGTCAACAAATCTGAAATTCAGTAAAATGTGAGGATGGGTGGGAGAAATACATGATAGATTGATAGCAGTTCTGAACCACCTGATTTCAAACATTTTCTCTGGGCTTTGGAACTCCTGGTGTTTGAAGGTGTTAGATTTGGCAAGAGTGTTATAGGGGCAGTAGATTTTATTATAAATAGAAAATATTTCACAGGTGCAATTAAATTTCTCCACCTAAGTCAACAAATTATATTTCAGTACATCATGCTTCTCCTTGTGCTTTCTGTGCTCTAAAAATCTTTGAGCTATGTGCTATTACAGTGATGATCCAATGGGGGAAGCCCTCTGCTGCGAGGCCAGGCTGGGAGAGTTGGGGTTGTCCAGTCTGGAGAAAAGAAGGCCTAGGGAAGACCTTCTGGTGGCCTTTCAGTGCTTAAAGGGGACTGATCAGAAAGCTAGGGACATATTTTATCAGTGCCTGTTGTGACAAGGGATGATGGTTTGAACTGAGAGAGTTTTCAGACTGAAGAGAAAGTGTTTGACACTGCGAGTGATGAGACCCTGGCCCAGGTTGCCTGGAGAAGTGATGGATGTCCCATCTCTGGAACCATCCAGGTTAGGTTGTTTGAGACTCAGAGCAACTTGTTCTAGCTGCAGGTGTCCCTGCTGACCATCATGGGGTTGGACTGGACGACCTATTTAGATCCCTTCCAATCTGAAACGTTCTGTGATTCTATAAGAAGATACAGCAACTCCAAAACTGAAAGATGAGCTGTCAATATAATCAGCAACATTTTTGATACTGCTTGTTATTCTGTCCTACCTTCTGTTAAGAACCATATTTTCTTTCTTATTCCAAATGTAAATCCAAAGTATTACAAACATGGAAAATACACCATTAGCTCTATTTCAATATTGACTTTTAACAAATTGTTTATATGTTTGGGTTTTTTCTCAGTATTAAATCTTGGGGTTATTGCATACTGGAAAAAGTGTAGAGGGTGAATGTGACTTCGTTATGTGAAGTTAGTGTAGTTTTATTGGCATGACATGGCAAGTACTGAATCTACCAGCCAGATAATCAGGCTGTTCTTAATTTTCTCTGTTCTTTTCATTGCTCAGATGACCTGCTCAAAAAAAATACTGACTGTTTGGATTATGCCAGAGCTCTGTATTTTAGATCATTAGTCTTAGTACAGTGAGCTAATATAGCTTGTACTGATAATTCTACATGAAACCTGACTTAAAAATATACAATTATTATGCTATTCAGTTTCTTTTTTGATGTATTGCACAGCTATTTCCAGAAGTAAATCTTAATATTTTAAATAAATTATACTTCTAACCTTTTAAAGAACTATGGGTTTAAAATTTTGGTAGTATTATATAGATGGTGAGAATTAAATTAGAACTGCTATGTTTTATTTCTTCAACAATAACATTAAGGAATATGATGACTGTAAATGCATGCAACTTGAAATAGTTACTCAAGATTCATTTCTAAGTAGCCTGGTTACATTTACAGCTTTATTTCTTTTGCACAAACCTAAAGTGTGCAGAAGCATTTAAGGAAGCATATAAATGGTCTGGCCTTGAGCTCTGTGGTAAAGGGTTGGACTTGATGATCTGTGAGGTCTCTTCCAACCCTGATGATACTGTGAAAGTATTTATTTTATTTCCCACTCAACACAATTGTATGAACTCAAGGCGTCAGTGGGGATTTTTTTTCACAAATTCGTTTTGTTTTATCATGATTCTTTGAATTTTTATAAACAGTTTGTCATTTAGCTTTTAGACCTTTAGCATTATTGTGTCTTCTCTGAAGCAAGTTTGTTTTGCAGGAGTGCTTTTCTATAATGTCGTGCAGAGATGTGTGTTGCATTGCTGTTGTTAGTTCTTGTTAAATCCTTTCATAACATTGTTACTTGTTAATGTCTGTAGCATTCCAAACTCTATAAAAATTGACCAGCAGCAAGCATAAATCTCTCTTGATACTTTTTTTCAAGGTGACTGAGGTGCAACTTTGTCTGTTGGCTAATCAGGTTTTAC
The DNA here is from genome assembly GCF_015220805.1 of Pogoniulus pusillus. Lineage (NCBI taxonomy): Eukaryota > Metazoa > Chordata > Aves > Piciformes > Lybiidae > Pogoniulus > Pogoniulus pusillus. The sequence goes on from NC_087266.1 coordinate 21,111,530, forward strand.
TTAGCACATGTTCAGTTACTATGCAGTCAGAAGATATCTGCGTGCTTTCTCCTCTCTTGTTTCTTTCCAAACACAGATGAGAAAACGTTTCTTGAAACAGATTCTGAGTTCTCTTAACAGTATTTTTGCTGTCTCTGTCTACTGTTTGGTTTCTGCTATTATTAGAAATTGTTTTGTTCTGGTATACTTTGGATCTGACATAACCTCTTTTTTTTGTGCATTAGCGTTGTCATCCTCTCATGCCAACCTTATGTATTTACTAACTTTTCTGGATGTTAGGAGGAAGTTCTTCACAGAGAGAGTGATTTGCCATTGGAATGGGCTGTCTAGAGAGGTGGTGGAGGCACTGTCCCTGGAGGTCTTCAAGAAAAGCCTGGATGAGGCACTTAGTGCCATGGTCTAGTTGACTGGCTAGGGCTGGGGGATAGGTTAGGGGATAGGTTGGTCTGGATGACCAGCCCATTCTCACAGATAATGAGTGATAGCGTGAAAGGAAGTGGTGTTAAGCTGCACCAGGGGAAGTTGAGATTGGACTGGAACAGGCTGCCTAGGTCGTCATCCCCAGAGGTGTTTAAAAGATACTTGGATGAGATGCTTAGGGACGTGGTCTAACAGTTGTATCCAAGGAGATGTTAGGCTGTGATTGCACTCGATGAATTTGGGATCTTTCCCAACTAGGCAATTCCATGATTCTATGATCAAGTGACAGAATGGGAGGAAACAGCCTCAGGTTGTGCCAGGGGATGTTCAGGATGAATATCAGGGAAAAATTCTTTACTGGAAGACTGATGAGGAATTGGAATAGGCTACCTGAGGATGTGGTGGAGTCACAGTCCCTGGAGGTGTTCAAAAAAAGTTTAGGCATGGCACTTCAGGATATGGTTTAATGACCGTGATTGGCTTGGAGATCTTGATCTTAGAGATCTTTTCCAAGTGGAACAATTCTATGAGTGCTTTTTTTCACCTAGCTGAAAGCAGCAGTGTTGTATTACTGTCACATATATGGGTTAGATTCATATTCAAATGAAGCATTATGTAGAGTGGATTGATTGGGTTTTGTTGTTTTTTTTTCTTGTTACTGTTGTTACAGAGTTTGGGTTCTGAACTGAAAGTTACACTTGCATTTCCTAAAACCAAAAAGTAGGGCTAGAGACAAACAGAGAACCTGAAATAAACAACAGGAAAGTAGGCAGAAAAATGTTCTGTAGGCCTAGCACAATATTCTTGATGATTGTGGGGGTGCAGTCATTGATTTTTAACAATTGAAAAAAAATGACCAAATCCCAAATGAAAATTTCCTTTCCAATAGTTTTCCATTTTATATACAAGTTTGGGGTTTTTAATCACTTGTTTGTTACATCTTCTTTTAAAAGATACTGACCTCTATGAAAGGCTTTATAGACTGTTCTTTTCCTGAGATAAAAATTGTCTGAGTTAGGGTGGGATTGGGTTATGCTGTTTGAAATGTCTTCTGTAATAGTCTTTGCCTATCAGATAATAAATGATCGTGTTGACACACCTTTAGAAGTTAATATCCTGTAGGTAAGTGGTAGAAGCGCATCATGTGTATGCCTTTAGTTCACTGCAGGATGAAGTAGAAGTTGTTTTAACTGTTAGGCAAGCCTGTTCTGCTCCACAGTGCAATACAGAAGGAACATTCTCATGATCAGCTGTGTCTTGGCTGATGTGTGATATATTTGAAGAAACTGATTTTTGTCTGTTGATCATGTACTTAGCTGGGCATCTAGCAAATGGGAAAGATGATGCAAGGAGTTGGGACTTGCAGATGCTGGTATTCTGTGATCTAGGCTCAGGGCTGGCTCTTTTGAGAAATAAGGCTATAGAAACCTTGTGTACATTGCCTTCTGAAAAACAGATGCACACAATTCTGATTCCTTTTTTTTTTTTTTAAAGCACGTGTTTGTTCAGCTTTTAGGAATCCATCTGAAATACTTCAGTGGCATCAACAGATCCATGTTTTTATATGCTGAATTACATTATATGCTGTGGACATGTGACTTCTGCTGTTTAAACAACATTGTAAAATATCATGGCTTTTATTTTTTTTTTATCCTAGTGAGGAAAGCTAAATTGTAAGACATGGATGCTAAAGGATTACAAGGAGAAGATAAAATGAAGATGCTTGTAATTTTACTGGCATATTTGGTAAGTTAATTTTTTTTTTTCCCTCAGGGTGAATGTTCTAAAAGTTATATTGGACATAGTAATGGTGTTTTTTCGTTTACACATTACTGCTAACACTGAAAGTCTTAAACACATATACACACACAATTGCATATGCATTTTATCAATTTTGAAAGTGAGCTGTATAGCTCTTGCTACTCCTTGCATGCAATTAAAACAAATTTACCTTGTGAGCCTTGTTATGGGAGAAGGATTAGGACAGAATATAGGTGAGTACATATCTGTGAAAGTGATACTGCTGCACTTCAGAAAGATGGCAGGAATTCTAGACAGTCTCCTAGTAGAGCATGCTATATACATAGTTTAGGGGTTTGGAATATTAGTTTATCAGCTGAACATAGCATAGCACATGATTATGTTGCCTACAAAGTGTACTTCAGTCTACTCTGGCTTGTAGAGACAAGCTCTGGTACTAAGAGTAATTAATGCCTAAGCTATCAGAAAGATGTTAGTCTCTCTGAAAAGACTAATGTGGAAAGTCAGACTTCAGTAGGAATTGTGGAGAGCACTTCTGTGAAAGAAACCTGCATGCAGACTTTTAATTTAAAATTGTGCTGAAGGCACTCACGGTGCTTATTAGTGTTCCTGGGTAGGATTTCAGTGATTATACTGAAACACTTTATGACTGATACTGCTGCTTATGATATTTCTTACTGTCTTGGTTCTAATTTAAATTTCCAGAGACTGAAATACATTTGATAGAACCAATAACAATTTTATAAAGTGCCCTTCCCTCTTCCCCCTCCTTTCCCAAAAGAAAGGGATTAGATGGAGAGAGAAAAAAGTAAGCACACCCAAATAAATTAATCTCACTCGATTTGGAAGTTAAAAAAGTTTAACAATAACTTAAAAGAGATATCTGAGGTAGGGAAGTTACAAAGGATATAGGGAAGGGAAAGCAAATACAAAATGTATAAATACAACCCAATTGTGTTGGTGGTGGCTTTGCCTGCCTCGTGGGTGATGGCCACGTGGTGAAACGAAGAGAAACCAGGAACTGATGGTGATGCTGGTAATCCTGGGGGCAAGGGGTGCAGAGAGTGAGAGTGAAACAGGAGGAAATCCCCCAGCTTTTATGGGACAGGAAGGGGGAGTGTGCTAACCATCACCTGGTGGTGTTGAGACCCACCCCTGGGGAGTGGTCAAGACCACCTAGGGTCAGGTTCAGGGTTACTCCTCCTGGAGGGTTAACCCTATACACTTATAACCTTAGTTTCTGATGTGGTCAGAAAATGTACTTAAATGCCTTTGAAAATGGAAATTGGATTGTCTCCCGTAACTTTTAAAGTGCATTCAGTTTATCCACATTTGGGATTAAATTATTAATTTTCATTGCCACATTTCACAGAATCACAGAAACATTCTGGTTGGAAAAGATCCTCAGGATCATCAAGTCCAACTGTTATGCCTTACTCTACAAAGTTCAACATTAAACCATATCCTCAAGCCCTACATGCAAATGACTTTTAAACACGTCCAAGGTCCATGACTCAAGCACCTCCCTGGGCAGCCCATTCCAATGCCTGGCAGCTCTTTCTGTGAAGTTCTTTTTTCCTAATGTCCAGTCTAAACTTACCCAATCACAGCTTGAGGCCATTCCCTCTTTTCCTATCACTATTCACCTGCGATAAGAAAACAGCAGCAGTCTATTTTAATAATGCTGAAAGTTATTTTTAAGACAAAAATGTGAATTTCTTGAATTTAGAGTTTATACAAATTATATGTTCGTTACAGATTAATTGTACTTCAATGTGTTTGCTTTTTCCTTCCTTTCTAAGCTAAGTAGAGTAATTTGTGAGACTGGAGATTGCAGAGAGCAAGAATTTAGGGACCACAGTGGAAACTGTGTCCTCTGCAAGCAGTGTGGACCTGGAATGGAGCTCTCAAAGGTAAGCAAATAATGCTTTCTTGAGCTTTTGTTTCCAATAAATGCATTTCCTTATGTATTTTATAAATTATATCTGTACTTCTTTTTAATGGGGGTGGGGGGAGAGCTGTTTCACCTTTTTACAGTGTTTCAATTATCATATTTTCTGGTTGTCTTTATATAAAATGCTTCATTCGGAACATGCTGATCCCATTAGTACAGTAGGCAGTACCATTAGAAGATTTGAGCATGGGATGTGCAAATTAAAATGATTTTTTTTTAAGGTAGTGCTACAAAGAGGAGAAAAGAACTACAGGGAATTAAGACTGAGTAACTTCACTGTGTAAAGGAGCATACAAGTTTCAAAATAGTGATTTGTGATGATCCCTGAAATGGGTGGAAGCTTGATTTTTAAAGTGCAAACTTTCAGAATCAGTTCTGTGTTTTAGGTGAAGTTGCCACTATGGACAATGTTTAAATATCTGTGCAACAACTTGTCTTAATAGAATGGTTTAGAGTCAAAGTTAGGGCATAAACACATGATAGGATTTAAGTAAGAACTAGGGTTTCCTTAGAATGATTGGATGATAGGTGATTGTTCGGTTTTCATTAGCTTAGTGGTTGGAGCCCTTTGTGTTGGAAGGCAAGATTCAAATGAGGCTCAATTTCCCTGTTTTACAACTTATTAAAAATGTAATAAACCTAATCCATATCTTTATGTCATATAAAGTATCTGAGAGGGTTGAGGCCAGAAAAATACATGGTAATATATAGACAGCACATGAGAAATCCTTATTAATATTGTATAGAAAGAAAGATGGTTATTAAGTCTTATATAGATGTTTTATGCTTTAGAATTGCACATCTTCCAAATCCCCATAAACGTTTTGGAATTAGAAGGCTTTTTAGGAGTGCAGAAATGAATTAGTGCAGGTGAATGGGGTTGTAAACTGGAATACAGTAGAACTAGAAAGTTCCACCAAAATTCCAAGTCTGAATCCAAGTCACAAGGGGGAATGTTAGTTGCCTTCAGCATGAAAAAAAATAGGTCCTTTATAGGAACAAGAGCAGAAAACAATGAAGGAATATACTGAAATGGGATGGTCTGGTTTCCCCAGAGCCTAATTTTCTCCAGGTTGAAACAGTCAGAGCTGTTATGACCTGTCCCCATAGGGGAGGTGCTCCAGCCCTCTAATTGTCTTTATGGCCTTCCTCTGAATGTGCTCTAGCAGTTCAATGACCTTATTATGCTGTGCACAACAGAACTGGACACACAGATGGGGTCTCAGGAGAGCGGAGTAGAGGGGGAGAATCACCTCCATGCTGGTCACACTTTTTTTGATGCGGCTCAGAATATGGTTGGCCTTTGGGCTATGAGCACACATTTCCAACTCATATTGAGTGTTTTGTTAACTGATGTCCCCAAGTCTTCCTCCTCCTCAAGGCAACTCTTGAGCCACTCCTTTCCCAGCCTTTCTTTGTGCTTGAGTTGCACCAACCCAGGTGTAGAACCTTGCACTTGATCTTGTTGAGGGATACACTAACTTAGTTACTGAAGGTGGGAAAGACAACAGATGGAGTTATGCATCATGGTGAGACTGGATGTTCTGGGGGAGCAGGTGTGTCATGCTAGCAGTGTGAAGATGGGTCAGGCAAAAGAGAAAGCGCAAGCTGGTAACACGATGGGTAAGCAGAATTGTCAGGTCTCATGTATAAGCATTAGACTCTTGCCTGGAACACAAACCCTATGAGGAGAGGCTGAGGGAGTTGGGGTTGTTTAGCCTGGAGAAGAGAAGGCTCAGGGGTGACCTCATTGCTGTCTACAACTACCTGAAGGGAGGTTGTAGCCAGGTGGGGGGTGGCCTCTTCTCCCAGGCAACCAGCAACAGAACAAGGGGACGCAGTCTCAAGTTGTGCTGGGGAAAGTATAGGCTGGCTGTTAGGAGGAAGTTCTTGCCAGAGAGAGTGATTTGGCATTGGAATGGGCTGCCCAGGGAGGTGGTGGAGGCACCGTCCCTGGAGGTGTTCAGGAAAAGCCTGGATGAGGCACTCAGTGCCATGGTCTAGTTGACTGGACAGGGCTGGGGGATAGGTTGGACTGGATGATCTTGGAGGTCTCTTCCAACCTGGTTGATTCTATGATTCATTGTCCAGCTACTGTATTTACATCTTGCCCATTGTTAGTGTAAAACTGTGACCTAGACATAACAATGCCAGATAGGGCCTTAAGACATAAGAGAACTAGCTGCCAAGCCCATTGCCTTTGCATATAGAAGGACAAACTCTGTTTTGTACTCTTACTGATAGAGTAAAAAGGATGATAAAGACAGAATTTAGAGTGTTACTGAGGAGGAGTGAGGTCTAGATTTTGGGGTTGCTTTTGTAGGCAAGTGTGGTATGTAGATCCAATGGGGAACTGAATGTTATTTTTGCAGCTTTTTCAACATGAAACATTACAGATCTGGTATGTATATGTGTTTAAACAACAGGGGGAAACAAGCTCTGTCTGGGGCATTGTATGTTTTACTATATTCAGCCCTTGGAAAAAAAATGCAGAAGTATTGTGGTTTGTGGGTGGTTTGAAGTGATGTACTGAAATTGAATGATACATTTTTCCCTATCAGTCCACCCCATGTAGCTAGCATTTGGTGTGTGAGAACAGTAATGTTTAGTCTTGCACTTTTATGGGGTTGCTTTCTATGTTAGGCAGCATTAAAGTTTAGTCATACAAACAATGTGGCTTAAATAGATGTTTGACAGTGACTAACAGTATGGATATGGTTTTGTTTGGATGGTTTGTTGTGTGTGTTTTGTTGGCTTCTTGTTTTCAGATTGGCTTTAAATTTGAGGATTGAAAAGGTTCATGGAGGTGTTTCAGTTTACAAAGGCACTTACAAATATGGCACTCTATAACAGAGGCCCTGCTAAAGCAGTGTTATATGACTGATGTTACCTACTTACCTAGTTGTCAAAAATCCAAAAGCATAAAAATCAATGCACTCAATCATCCCACTTTCAATTTAGTAAAGAAATGCTAAACTACTCTTGCAAACTACAACCTTCCTATTTTACACTCTTCAGAATATGGTTTTATTTTGACTACTTTTGTTCATAGTCTGATACTTTTTTTAGAACTGTTTTTTTCCTGAAAATATGAATGCTTGATTAATTTCAATGCAATTACATTACCTATGCAATTACATTACCGACAAGGAGAGGCTGAGGGAGCTGGGCTTGTTTAGCCTGGAGAAGAGGAGGCTCAGGGGTGACCTCATTGCTATCTACAACTACCTGAAGGGAGGGTATAGCCAGGTGGAGGTTGGCCTCTTCTCCCAGGCAACCAGCAATAGAACATGGGGACACAGTTTCAAGTTGTGCCGGGGAAAGTATAAGCTGGATGTTAGGAGGAAGTTCTTCCTAGAGAGAGTGATTTGGCATTGGAATGGGCTGCCCAGGGAGGTGGTGGAGTCACCGTCCCTGGAGGTTCAAGAAAAGCCTGGATGAGGCACTTAGTGCCATGGTCTAGTTGACTGGTTAGGGCTGGGGGATAGGTTGGACTGGATGATCTTGGAGGTCTCTTCCAACCTGGTTGATTCTATGATACTACATCTCTCAGAATAAAGAAGCTTTCAAATATATTTTTCTTCTACTACACTGGAACTGAAATAACTAAATGGATTTTGCTCAAACAAGTGTACATGGAAGCATAATTTCTTTCATAAATAGAGGTGTGGTTGTCTGAATCATAGCAAAGGATGTGATGCTTTGGCTGTTAATGAAATGCAGTTGAATGTAGCCTTGCTGTACTACAGCTTGAAGCAACAAAGTACGTTAAGTCAAAGGTCAAAATGCTAAGGGGAAAAAAAGGATTTAATGATACACTTTAAGTGATTTGTACCACAGAGGGAGTTTTGTTTGCTTGATTTTTTTTTTCCAATGTGTGAGAAAGCAATGATGCAATTGTGCTGTAGTTTAATAACAAATAATGTGTCCATTTTCCTATGAAATATGCTTATGGATAAAACTACATGGACTGCTGAATGTGTGTGCATGGCACTAAGTGACATTTTGCTACCTATATAGTAAAATGCAATGTTATCAGTGGGGTTTTTGTTTGGTTCCCCCCTCAAAGTGTTTAAAACAACAGACAAATTTCCTCTTTATGTTAGTAATGCAAAAACTTGTCCTATATTGTTGATTGCAGAAGGCCATCTATGGGATTATGCCTCAGTGTACTATATGAATGGTTGATGTAAATATGTCACAGATCACAGAATTAACCAGGTTGGAAAGACCTTTGAGATCATTGAATCCAACCTATCACCTAATCCTGACTCCAAATTCACACTCCATTACCACACCAGAGCCATCTTTGGTGAGCATCAGCTCAACTAAAGCTCTCCTGATGACATGAAACATGCTCAGGATGATTTTCCTAGAAGGATCACTAAGAAGAGTGCAGGGCTGTGCTTCCCCCAAAAGAGCCCTGAAATGGTGGTCTCTGTTTCCTTCTCTTGAAACTCAGTTCAGGTAGAACTTAAACTGCTGAGTAAGCTGAAGGAGGCAGATCTATTGTCAAGGACCACAGAGCTCTTGTTTCATTCTTATTTATGACAAATTACTCTAGTTATCTAAACATGTACATATCTTTCTTGTTAGTACCGACTATACACAAGTAGGAATTGTGTTCCTTTCAAAAACCAAGTGGAGTTCATAGTAGAGTAGTGTTTCTATGAAACACTATGAAAGGAAATTTAAAGTTCTCAACATGAAAATTAAGATAAATATCATGGTGCAGATGTGTGTTATGAATCAAATACATTGCCACTGAATTGACCAACAACTAGTTTAGAGCATAAGTACATGTCTGTGTGTACTTTCTTCCTGTTGCCTTTGTTAAATTGGGTAGGTGGTGAACATCAAAACTAAAATGTCTTTTAATTGTGGTATATTTGTAGTTTGATTCATTTTTGTTTATTTTAAAACTTTGATAGTAGTTTTATTGTGGATTTATAAAGCCCAGTTAAGCCAAGAATTATTAGTTGTCCCTACACTTAAGGGAAGACAGTAACATGTAAATATCGGACTTGAGAATCTTGATACAGGCTGCACAGGTGGCTTAAGGTATGGTTAAAAGCCAGTGAAATTAGGTCCTGTGTGATAGTCCACTCTGTCCCCATGTTACCAAACACACTCAGATACACCATAGACTTGCATGAACAGTATGGATAAATGTGCAGAACAAAATACCACCTCTGCAGAGCAAGTGTGTGTATATATGCTTGTTTTTACACCTATTAAGTTATATATGTGACCTTTGTTGCTGTACTATGTGAGCACTTCACAATAACTTTTTGTTGCCTTTTTTAACGGATGCATAACACACTAAGAAGCTGACTTGCCTGTGTGGTAATGCAGGAAGCTTTTGGTGGAGTAGACAGAGGTCACAGGAGGCAACAAGAGGACGGAGGCTTTCTCTTCAGTGTATCACATAGACAAGACAAGGGGCAACAGATGGAAGTTGCACCAGGAGACAAGTTTTATCTCTATATGATAAGGAAATTATTTACAGTGAACTGTACAATGAACCATTCACTGGAAAAACCACCCCAGGAACATGCTAGAGCCTCTATCCCTGGAGGATTTTAGAATGCAACTAAACAAGGTGCTGGATCAGATCAGATCAACTCTCTGTCCCATGAAAGGTTGAACCAGATGTTCTATCAAGGCTCCTTCCAACTTAGGCTGTCCCATGATTCTATGACAAGTATTTTATTTGTAAGCTAGTGCTCAGTCTATTAGACTAAACTTTTTGTCTGTAGAGAAAATGTACTGCAGACACCTTTATAGCATGAAACAAAGAAAACCACCACAACAACAAAACTCCAAGCCTTATTTCATGTAACTAGTTCCAAGTCGAGAATATTCTTTTCAGCTTTTGCTGTTGCAGTTTAGTGGGGCTCATTTCTTCAAGCATGTTTTTAAAGTATTTCTTCCTTAAAATAGGAAAAAACAGTACACACTGAACTTCTCTGATTCCCTGTAAACTGTTTTACCATCAGCACTGCAGATCTTGTGTTAACTTGGAACTAAAGTCCATTGATCACTTACATTGATTGTGTTTTCTGTAAAGTACTTTTGACATATTGCCATCATAAGCTGACTGTTATTGTATCAGTAATTTAGCACTGATGGTGAAGGGAATGAAAGCTGTTTCTCCTGTTGGCTTCTGTTCTTTAATCTACATCGCCTTTCCTTCTCATAAGCATGTCCTCTATAGTGTTTGTAAAGTCTTTGAACCACTGTTTGCTTTTGAACATGTGGAGATTTTGTTTGGGGTTGTGTTTTGCCTTTTTTGTTGGGGATTTTTTTAAACAGTGCTTTCTTCTGTAGTGGGAGACTAAAATGATTGTATCAGTTCAGAAGACTTTGCTTTGTGGGGCTCATTTCACTATTTCATTTACATTCATTTGTAGGGAAGCAAAGGATCTTGTAGTTAAGCAAGGAGGGCCAACCAGATCCTGGGCTGCATCAGATGAAGTGTGGCCAGCAGGTTGAGGGAGGTGATTCTCCCCCTTCACTCTGGTGAGACCCAACCTGGAGTACTGCATCCAGTTCTGGAGCCCCCATTACAAGAAGGATGTGCATGTGCTGGAGCATGTCCAAGAGAGGGCCACTGGGATGATCAGAGGGCTGGAGCACCTCTCCTATAAGGACAGACTGAAAGAGTTAGGGCTGTTCAGTCTGGAGAAAAGGAGGCTCCGAGATAACGTTATTGTGGCCTTCCAGTATCTGAAGGGAGCCTACAAAAAAGCTGGGGAGGGACTTTTCAGGATATCAGGGAGTGACAGGACTAGGGGGAGTGGAGCAAAGCTGGAGATGGGTAGGTTCAGGCTGGATGTGAGGAGGAAGTTGTTCAGCATGAGAGTAGTGAGAGCCTGGAATGGGTTGCCCAGGGAGGTGGTTGAGGCTCTATCCCTGGAAGTGTTTAAGGCCAGGCTGGATGAGGCTGTGGCCAGCCTGCTCTAGGGTAGGGTGTCCCTGCCCATGTCAGGGGAGTTGGAACTAGATGATCATTGTGGTCCCTTCCAACCCTGACTGATTCTATCATTCTGTCTTTCAGTCTTTAAGTGACTTCAAGCTGCCAGTGCCTGAGTAGTCAGTGTGAACTTGTTAGTAAGAGCTTTTTTTGTCTGTCTTGATAGTAATATGTTTCTGTATCAGTCCAACCTTACATATAATTTAAATTTATATAAATCACAATTAATTCAGAAAAAGTAAACTGAGATAGTTTGGGTTTCTGCCTTTTCATGTAAACGTTGTACAAAAACAAGATTCCTCTTTCCAGTTATTTCACAACAATACACCTTTTTCTAAAAATATAAAATCTGTAACTCTCTGTAGCTTCCATAGATTGATGTGTTTTGGTTTTTAAAAAAACACTTACCTCTGAAAAAGCAATCTGTATCTCAGCAGCATCAAGCTTATATTGAAAATCTGAACTTTAACAGCACTTCCAGGCTGTTTATGTCAGCGTTTGAGGTTGTAGCTCAGAAACATGGAAATGAAAATCATGGCAATAGTAATTTTTTTCCACAGTGCCCTACCTGTGCAGCAATGCTGATACAGTAGATTTTAGGGTGTACTATCAAATAGATCAATTTTGACCTGGATCAATCCCATGGTCAGATTTTCAGCTCAACCACATAATCAGCCATGTCAGTACCATCAAAGACGATTTATGACAAGAAAGAAGAAGCAGAGATGAAAGGAAGAGAGTGCCTTAAGACAGTATTGCCAGCAAGTACATGGTGATAAATACTGTCACCAAGAGACTGGTGCTGTGAGATGGAAGAGGCTTGATGGTTGCTAAGACTGGGATGTGTATCATAGATCGCTTCTTGCACCAGGGGTATGATGAAAGAAAAGGCGACCTGCATCTTGGCTCAGAACAGGAGTTTTGAAGTAAACAGGAGGTACTGTTTGAAGCTGCTACTAAGCATCACAGTCCTTATACAGAACATGAAAGATGAAGTGCTGTCTGAAGTGTCCCAGTGAAGTTAGTGAGAGTTTATGCTACCATGTTTAGTAGTCACTCTGTAACTTCAAAGCAAGCCAGCTTACTGCGAGGAAGCCTGCTGTATTTCTGCTCAAGAGAGGCTAACATGTTTCTGTGTCAGTCTCCTGCAAGCTGGAGCTGCTGCAGGTAGGCATGTCAAATCTTACATGCTGAGCATGAAACCTTGCACTTTGCCACAGCAGCTAAATCAAACATGCTTGCAGCATGCTGTAGCAGCCTGTCCTGCTCAAACTTTTGCTGATAGATAGAGGTGATGATTGGGGTTTAGATGAGACAGATCCACAGCCTTACGGTACTTCAGAAGCTAAAACTGAGTGCTGTTTAAGAAATCCATATACTCAATGGTATTACTAAAAACTTCATTTTGCTGCACTAGTGTACTGTCTCAAGCCATTACATGACCTAACATCAACTAGAGGGCTTTTTCTCAACAATCTCCAGGTATTGTTACAAGCATCAGAGCCTAGGTGGAACTTCTCTGTGCTGTACTGTCTAGGCACGTGTAAGTTGTGGGTAATCAGTGGAGCCAGAAGCATTCTAAAATGTACTTGAATATTATGATCTTAATAATGCCAGAAAGCATTTTTTTAAAATTAAATTTGAGGTTATTTTAATTAAAAATATCTGGTTTAGTGTTCACTTCTTTTTCTGTGTTGCATTCAATGTTTAGGGGAAAACCATGCCACTTAACTCAGTTACTCTTCATAATCTGCTGTACATTTGGGCATTTTGTCTGAGTGTTTGGCTAGTATACATCTAAAGAAAATGTTAACACTGTCAAGGTAGTGCTTTAAGAAGTGTCTGTATTATTGCATGTATTTATTTTTTTTTTTTTAAGCTTGAAACTAAATTGTGAGTTTAGTTTACTGCAGCTTCCAAGGTGGCCTTGGCCAGTCATGTCCTTTGATGTTGTAGTGAAACCCACTTCTAAACAAAGTTGTGCTGGGGATACATACATGAAAGCTAATGAGATGCCACAATACTGTGGTAGTGAAAGCTGTGCAAGCATCCAGGAGGTAGAAGTACACTTGAATTTTGAGGATTTAAATTAATTCTAATGCCATTTTCTGAATCAGTATTTTGGTTTTAAGGGCTTGCACTCTGTATCAATTGAGAGTATGCTACACTATAGGAGATAACAAATATAACATACACAGCCTTTTTTTCTTCACAAAATGGCTCTTTGGAAAGGTAGCAAATTGAGATTGCAAGTTTTCTGCAGTCGTGGAGTGAACTGCCACAGGAGATGAGCTGTCTTTTAAAATTATGGATGGGAGGATGGAAGGGATGAGAGGAATTGGAAACTATTCAGATCTCATCAGCCATACAATGATAGCTTAGCAAATAGAGCGCCAGGAAGACTGATCCACATCAGTTTTGCACATGTACTGATGCCAGATGAACAGTCAATTGTTTATATCTTTGTTCTGCTAAATTATAAAATCCAATATTTCAAAGGTTCTAAATCATATCTTTCAGTTTGGGGAATGTGGTTACTTATGAGCACAGAAATGTTTCTGCCTGATTTACAAGTTCGACTATACATTTGCTCCTACCAGGCAGCTAGCTACCTCAAATGTTATGTCAACATAAAAAATACATATATGAAGTTGTAGTTCTTAACAGATTGTATATGTAGAATTTCTAGCAAGGACTTAGAAGCCATCTTGGAAAAAGACTGGGGACTGAACTCCTTGGGCAAAAGGTCTGGAGCACAACTATGAGGAGCAGCTGAGGGAGCTGGGGTTGTTCAGCCTGGAGAAGAGGCAGTTCAAGGGAGACCTTAGTGTTCTCTACAACTACCTGGAAGGAGGTTGTGACCGGGTGGAAGTTGGTCTCTTCTCCCAGGCACCTGGCACCAGAACAAGAGGACACAGTCTCAAACTGTGTCAGGGGAGGTTTAGGCTGGATGTTAGCAGAAAAATCTTCACAGAAAGAGTGATTTGCCATTGGGATGGGCTGCCTGGGGAGGTGATGGAATCACCATCCCTGGAGGTGTTTAAAAAAAGATTGGATGTAGTGCTTAGTACCATGGTTTAAGTTGACTAGATGGTGTTGGGTAATATGTTGGACTTGATGATCTCAAAAGTCTTTTCCAACCTAGTTAATTCTGTGATTCTGTGGCTCCATGTTACAAAGAACCACTAAAACGTGGCTGTACATCCAACTACAGCAAAACAGATCTGAGAGCTAGAAGCAGCTTACTCAAGCTTTGGTAGTTTGGGCCAATGAGTTGAAGGCATTTAATTCTAACTTTATTTCCTGATGTTTGCTTAGTTGTGATCAGAAACTTCAAAAGTAGTCTGGAAAGAAGGTCTTATAGCTAAGTTAATTTAAGCCTTGTCTTTAAAAGTTTACTAGGACTTTGGAGTGACTAATTCCAAGTGATTTATCAAAAGATCTGAATATACATGGCCTTAAAGGTTCTATTACATAGCTCATTAACACAACTCTTTGGATTATTTAAATGAACAGTAGATATTTAGAAACAATATGGTAAGGAATCATGATATTAAAAGAAAAAGTTTATTTAGACCTAGAAAGAGCAAAATATCTGAGCAGAATTGAATCTGGTAACAATTAGTTACCTGTGGTAATTATGTAATTTTGTTTACAGTTTCATAGACAACCTGCAACACAACAAGGGGACACAGTCTCAAATTGTGCCAGGGGAAATATAGGCTGGATGTTAGGAGGAAGTTCTTCACAGATGTTGCGGAGGGCAGTAATAATTCGTGGCCGAGTCGAAAATTTATCAAAAATAGATATTTTTTATTTTTACAAACCCGCCCCCACAACTATATATACAAAGATTAATTTCGTTTGATAAACAGGTTCAGTTGCATGAGAATTCTACGAGGATACCATTAATAATCTGACTATATATATTTGGAAGTCAGTTTTTGGAAAAGGACTCTGCTATTAATTAATAGCGGTTTCTTACTAAATTAAGCTAAGCCAAATAACTCACTCAGGCTGGCTCGTGCGGTCTGTCTTCCTCCTCCAGCGGCTACAGGAGTCGTTAAGGGTCGTTAAGGGTCGTTAGGCAGACAAAGGTGTGCCTAACACCAAGGCAAGTCCTTTGGTCTCTCTGCAGTCCAGGCACAGGAGAGTGAGCGAACTCGTCCAGGCACACGCAAAATCCAAAGCGGGAACCCCAAAGGCGGGAAGACCCCCAATATTTATAACCTTGGCTAGACAAAGGGCAGAGTTACCACACTTTAGGCGCGAAAGCGCACGGCCAATCCCAGCCTGGCTCCAGCGCGGGAACTCACGGGGCAGTCCCCGCCCCCTTCACGGCTGCAGGGCAGGCGAGGGGGGGGGAAACCAGGCGGCTTTTCCCCTTTCCCCCCGAAGTCCGGGCAGGAGAGGAATTTAGGGGTACAGGACTCCAGGACATCCCACCCCGGTGGTAATGAGCATCTTTGTCTAGAACTTGAGTGAGAGGTGATCCCCCTTCAATTTAGGAACCTATTAATATATATATATGGCTTAGCCTTTTCCAACATTAACAATAGGTAACACATTAATCGCCCCAACAATATTTAACAATACTTAACAAGGCTTAACAATAGCCCAAACAGTATTAATAAAGCTACACAGTCAATTTGAAGATTGCTCTGTTCCTGGTAGAGCAACCAAGTTCATGGCAGAGCCTTAGATGCTCTGAGTCCATGGCTGGAGGTCACAGTCCGTGGGTCCTGATGCCATCATCCACTGGCCACCCCGGTGATATGACTCCATCTGTAGCTGGTTCTCCTTTTCCCAGGTGCTGGTCAGGTGGTCAGGAACTGGTCCTCTGCCTCGGCCTTAACCTGTAAGGAGACAAAACCTGCCTCGGCCTATAAAGGCCAGGCTTAGCAATTAATAGTTGGGGACGATCCACCGTGCACTGATCCGGTGGCCTTTTGTACTGGGGCAGGTGGTCAGTGACCACGTGGCTCATCTAGGCAGCAGGTCTTTATTCTGGGGGCTTCTGTAGCTCTCCCCGTGACTGCTGACTATTAAAAGCTGCCGAGCCACTATTACACTAATTCAGTGTTTTGCCTCCCGTGTGGGAGACGAGAAAGGGTTAACCTTTCTGTCTGGGGACGAGCTGCAGTTCCCAGCGGGGGGGCTGCCGCTTCTGGGCGAGCCGCTCTGGGAGCCACCGCTGGGCGTTCCGCTATCGCTGGCCCTGAGCTTCTCGCGGCTGCCTCTGGATTTTGCAGCCGATTTCTGAAGGCACCGCACTAGATCCTTCAGCTGCCAGTCTGCCAGCTGCCTTAAAACAGTTTTTGGTACCCCTAAAGTCAGGGCTTGTCTATACCAGCTGTTCTTTTCTCTGGGTCTCCAGTCACTCTGTTGGTCTCTGCCCCTTCCCCTCGGGGAGAAGCCTGAAGGACCGGTCCCCCTGGGGGGGCAGTCCTGCACTGGCCGGACCTGCCTGCGCAGAGTCCTGGGATTTTCTGGGGGAGAAGCACGAGACTGTCTCTCCCCAGCCCCTTTTCCTTCAGGAGACCCAAACCCAAACTGCAGCCCATGGGCATTCAAGTCAGTTAACAGTTCAGCCCAAGTCATTACGTGCTCTTTAGCACCATCGTTCTCTGCATTTTTTCCAAGCACACGTTCAATTTTCTCAACATTCTTCATTAGTTGGATTTGCAGAGTTGCTGGCAAACCCTTCATAATAGGGTGCAGTCTCTCCGGGTCCACAGGGGCATAAAACGGGCAATCGTAATGTCCCTTATCATAGATAGCCTGGACACAGGCAAGTCTGCGGAGAGCAGTGATGAGCTCAGAGGAGCTGGTGACCCGTAGTTCCGTCGGCTCCCCCCGGTAGGCTGGACGGACACTGCTTGCCCAGTAAGCTATCCGAGCGGTGAGGCTGTGTGTCCCCTCGGGTTCACGTGTCAGGAACACATCGTCCCCCCAGTCTCCAGCAGCTTCCTGCGAGTCTAGAAGGACCCGGTCCCCACCGGCTCGGGACACTCGATACACATAGTCAGCGACTGAGTCCCCAGGATCTCTCGCATATTTGACTTGTAAGTCACTGAGCTGTGCGTCTGTGAACTGCTTTTTGATCACGGTGGTCCCTGCAGCGCCTTTCCTGCCCTTCACGGACTCAGTTCTTATCACAGGCAACACGTGCCTCTGCACCGCGGCGCCCTCCTCACCGGAGCTCTCTTCGCCGCTAGCTACGGGAGAGTCCGGTCGGGACCTGCGCTTTCTGCGTGGCTTTGAGGCTTTCTGCCGCGCAGAGGCATGTGCAGAGGAATTCTCTGAGTCTCTAGCAGAGTCTTTTGTGCCTGGTTGCGGGGAACTCCTCTCCCCCGAAGAGCCCCTCGGGGCATTCTCTGCTTTTCTCCCCGATTCCCGCGAATCACTCCATTCAAATTCAGACACGGAGACCGAAGAGGTGGTGTCTGCAGGCGTTACAAGCCTTTCTTTCATCCGGGCAGTCAGTGCCGCGGTCAGGCTCTTTGTCTGCGCCAGCATGCTTTCCCAGATACTTTGGCTTTTAGCTTTTTCTGCTAATAAATGCTTTTCCAAGGCCTGAATTCTTTTTTCATAATTTTCAAATTCGGCCAGAGTCTGGGTCACGACTGACCCCAGAACAACAGAGAAATGCTCCATTGGAGACTCTGTAATCACAGGGTCTGAGCGCTCAGCTAATTTTCCCAGGATTTTCTCCGGATTTTTACAATTTTGCTGAGCCCAAATTAAATCAAGACCTGTGATTAGGCATCCCTTTTCATGTAGAAATTCTATGATTGAACTACCCTGCTCGCTGCGCCATAATGTTGCGGAGGGCAGTAATAATTCGTGGCCGAGTCGAAAATTTATCAAAAATAGATATTTTTTATTTTTACAAACCCGCCCCCACAACTATATATACAAAGATTAATTTCGTTTGATAAACAGGTTCAGTTGCATGAGAATTCTACGAGGATACCATTAATAATCTGACTATATATATTTGGAAGTCAGTTTTTGGAAAAGGACTCTGCTATTAATTAATAGCGGTTTCTTACTAAATTAAGCTAAGCCAAATAACTCACTCAGGCTGGCTCGTGCAGTCGGTCTTCCTCCTCCAGCGGCTACAGGAGTCGTTAAGGGTCGTTAAGGGTCGTTAGGCAGACAAAGGTGTGCCTAACACCAAGGCAAGTCCTTTGGTCGCTCTGCAGTCCAGGCACAGGAGAGTGAGCGAACTCGTCCAGGCACACGCAAAATCCAAAGCGGGAACCCCAAAGGCGGGAAGACCCCCAATATTTATAACCTTGGCTAGACAAAGGGCAGAGTTACCACACTTTAGGCACGAAAGCGCACGGCCAATCCCAGCCTGGCTCCAGCGCGGGAACTCACGGGGCAGTCCCCGCCCCCTTCACGGCTGCAGGGCAGGCGAGGGGGGGGGAAACCAGGCGGCTTTTCTCCTTTCCCCCCGAAGTCCGGGCAGGAGAGGAATTTAGGGGTACAGGACTCCAGGACAACAGAGAGAGTGATTTGCTATTGGAGTGGGCTGCCCAGGGAGGTGGTGGAGTCACTGTCCTTGGAGGTGTTCAAGAAAAGACTGGATGAGGCACCTAGTGCCATGATCTAGTTGACTGGATAGGGCTGGGTGCTAGGTTGGACTGGATGATCTTGGAGTTCTCTTCCAACCTGGTTGATTCTATGATTCTATGAAACAGAGTGTCAAACTAGACGTGATGCTTCTAAGTGTCATAAAACAGAACTGCTCGGAAGTCCATTGTTTTGGCATTGATTCCTATCAGAAACTGGCAGTCTTGAAATAAAATGGTACAAAATGTTCTATGGCTGAAATAAACTTAAGAAAAAAAATTAAAGGAAATATCTCCTTTTGTCTACCAGCTTTGTTAGGGTCAGGATCTCAAAGAAAGAGTGACAGTGTGTATGAATCTGTAATATGCTTTTTCATTGTTGTTCAGTTATTACTAAGTGCAACGATTTGCCTGACTGCTCCTTAATCTGAATAATAGTCAATAGCAGGAAACTGCATTTCAGCTAGAACACAACCAACCAACAGCATCATGCCTAAAAAAACCAACATTTAAAATGTATTGTAAAATATCTGGATCTAGAGACACAGGACACTCTTTTTAGTGTTGCTTTCTTAGGATTTTTAACTTTCTGTGTACTGAAGTACTTGCTCTTCTTGAGAAGTCAGTAAAGATATTCTTAACAGACAATGTCTAGGAAAATGAATCTGATGTTGTTTGTTGTTCCTTTATAACTGCAAATGGCAGGCACTATACAATCCGGTCCTGCACTTCCACCCAGCTCAGTGGCCTGCTTTCAAGCCCATGGCTTCAGTGTACCAAATTCAGACATTTTGATAGAATCACTACATGTAACATTACTGTACCCAACAAAAATCCACATTGGACAACCTTATCACAAAGTAGTCCATAGATATTCTGCAAGACTTTCCATTGAGAAAGCCTTTTCTTAACTGTAGCAGAATTGCTTAGGTGTCCAGAGAAGGGCGACGAGGCTGGTGAGGGGCCTTGAGCACAAGCCCTATGAGGAGAGGCTGAGGGAGCTGGGATTGTTTAGCCTGGAGAAGAGGAGGCTCAGGGGTGACCTTATTGTTGTCTACAACTACCTGAGGGGTGGTTGTGGCCAGGGGGAGGTTGCTCTCTTCTCTCAGGTGGCCAGCGCCAGAACAAGAGGACACAGCCTTAGGCTGCGCCGGGGAGGTTTAGGCTGGAGATGAGGAGAAAGTTCTTCACTGAGAGAGTCATTGGACACTGGAATGGGCTGCCCGGGGAGGTGGTGGAGTCGCAGTCCCTGGGGCACTTTAAGGCAAGGTTGGACTTGGCACTTGGTGCCATGGTCTAGCCTTAAGCTCTGTGGTAAAGGGTTGGACTCGATGATCTGTGAGGTCTCTTCCAACCCTTATGATACTATGATGCTATGATAGGTGGTTGACTGGAAGAAGTTATCTAAATGCATTGAATATGTGTGTTTAGTGGGAGTAAATGGTGGAAACCCTCACTTAGGTTGCCCCAGTTAAAGATTTCCTAGTTTTCCCACTTGGAAGATGCCCTAATTTTCCACTGAGGCCACATACTGAAGAAGCAGGTGCCCACATTGTGCTTTTCCCATCTACTCTCTTCCCAGCAAGTATTTTCCAGCAATTTATTGTATTCTTCTTGTGTTTTGTAGTGTGTCAAATCAAACTAAAAAGTACTGCAGAAAGCTCATTAGAATATTCAGATAAGGGAATAGCAACTCCTAGTAACTTCACCTGTAAGAAATAGTAGCATAAAATTAAATAGATTCATAGTTCTTGATAACTAGTTTGTAGAAATTAGTCCCCAGAGTATTACATGTTGTTGAGTGAAGTATTTCTCTTTGTAACCTGTCAGATGTATTAGACTTTTTTTTTTCCAAACGAATGAAAATAATTTCTTCAAACAGCTAAATTAGGGGTAAATAACCAATAACCATATTCCTTGTATAGTAAAATATCACAATGCCCTGTGTTCTGCAGGCCTGCTAAACTTTTCCAGCACTTTTAGAACTGTTAGAAGTGGATCAGATTGAGTTTCTGAAATTTTTAGTGGCTAAGCAATGTTTCAGGCTTAGCTGATGGTCGTTAACCAGCTCTGTTTTATTTGGTAACAGAAATTCTAAGCCTTTGAAGATCAGTTCTCTCTCTTTGGCAATTAACTTTGTTCACTTTTGCTATGAACCTTAATATCCAAGTGCTTCTTTGCTGTTTTTGTAACTGAGTAAGTGCGTTTATACTTCACTTGTCCCAGTTTCTGCACTTTCACATGACTGACCTAATTAAAAAACAGACAGCTCAATAATTCTGCCATAAGCTAGTAATAATGAAACTGTGGGAGTCCTTGAAGCCCTTTATCATTCAAATACACAGTGGTTTCATGAATAAAGTGGATGACTAAGTATTAGTTATACAAGTAAGGGAGATTATTAGCAGTGGAAGACACATTTGAACTTGCTGAAAGGGTGGCTTTTGTCTCTAGAAAGACCTACTCTCAGCAATAATTACACTAGGTCTTCATTTTATCCCAGCATTCTCTTCTTGTTCAGGCTTTCAGTGGCTGAATAGCTTGCTACTGCTTGTTAATCCCTACAGGAATGCGGCTTTGGATATGGGGAGGATGCACAGTGCATGACATGCAGGCCAAACAGATTCAAGGAAGACTGGGGCTTTCAGAAGTGCAAGCCTTGTCTGGATTGTGCATTAGTTAACCGCTTTCAGAAGGCCAACTGTTCTGCCACCAGCAATGCACTGTGTGGAGACTGTTTACCAGGGTAAGTCCTTTTCTGAAGATGTCAACTTGAACAAATTCAAAACTAATTTGCATTGGTGTTTTCGAAACTAATTTCCATTGCTCATGTTTTCTAGGTGAATGTTTGTATCCTATGTGTATATGTGAAGGTCCAGCATTCTAATCTTGGCTTTGCCAATAGTTTACATTTATGATCTGAGCACATAATTTCAGAATTGCAGTCTCAATTATCTCATGGTTCGATCATTACCTACCTGTTTTATGAGAGTACTGTCAATGCAGTGTCTGAGCAAAACACTTCAAAACTACTGAGTGTTACTGCTGACTTATTTCATGGTTATAAAGGATTAAACATTTGAAAACACAGTTACTTTCTTGAAGACTGATCATGTTGTTTGCTTGGTTTTTTCCCTTCCTTAGGTCAATGTCTAGCAATTCTGATAAACATACTTCTAGGCCAGAAGTAGTGGTGGCCATTTATGCTCTTGAATTTTCTTCATCATATTGGTGGAATCATAGAGCGTGTTCCTGTCCCAGAATCAAATAGTTTAGGAACAAATTATAATGGTATGGAGACTCACTGAAACTGCTGTTAGGAATCAAGACCTTAGTTTGCTGTCCAGTCATCCCAGTTCTCTGTTGCTAATATTCTGTGTAGTATGAAGTGTTAAGATCTCCAAAACGCTCCTCTTCGTGTTGTAGCCAGGTTCTACTCTTCTGAATACCTGCTGTGGAATTATTAAAAGGCATTCCTGATGCTGTTTTGAAGTATGGATTTGGTAGTTTTAATTGGTAGGAGCTGGTTATGAGAACAGATTTGCAGTTGTAGCAGTCTTTGTATTTTCAGGGTGCATATTTCAGAGATGTTTAAAAGTTCATACATTTGTTTGCTGTGTATCTCTCTGTCATTTTGTGGTATTTCTTTTTATATACTTTTTTAAAATGCCACCCATTGAATACATGAAGACTGTTGAAGTTCCTACAGTTGTTCTTAAGTTAGAAGTGAGATCTCTTCATTTAAAAGCATTTAGTAAAGCTTTAGTAACTAATGTTAGCGTCAGTTATACAGGTGCAACCCCAGGTGTTAGACATTACTTAGAGCCACTTTTGATACTACTTGCAGCCACACAATGAATTGATTAATGCTTTTACTGCATAGTAATATAGATGTATTGTAGGGCTTACTTGCCTGTCAGTAGTGAGAAAATTTTCTTCTTGCAGTGTTAATATAAGCTGAACTTTGAAAGGCAAGAAGCAAACAAAAAACCAAGCCAGAATAAAACATGTATTAAGAGTAAATCTAAACAGAAGGGCCTGGGAATCTTAATATTCCAATCTAGAATGTTCTCTAGGTACACTTATTGAATATGCATTAATAAGTTCTCTAGGTACACTTATTGAATATGCATTAATGTAAGAGCTATTATCTCAACATGTGTTTCATGGCAGGGAAGTTGGAAGCATGAGAACAGGAAGCCATGGGTAGGGGAGTCATAGATCATCAGATCTGGATGGTTTGAGAAATAGAATTGTAGAACACACCACTACTTGTACCTGTCCATCAGTTTAGGTGCTACCTAAGCAAGTGGAGGATATTAGCTAGACAAACCAAATGGTTTAGCTAATGTTTTGTCTCTCAGCAATCACGTTTGTTTTGCATAGGTTTACAGCACGTTGTTCCCTATTGTTCAGGTTCAAAACACTACAGTGAGCATGTCAACTAAAACCAAATGTTAACACATTTAATTCAGTAAGTCCCCAGTCAATTAATGTGTATCTGTTCACATTGTTAGAATGGGTTACTTGAGCAGGTGGAAAGCTTCGTTGTGTAATAACATTTGCAGTGTTTGTAACTGAACATCAGTAAATTTAGTGCATTTTATTCATGATGCCACTACCACCACGGAAAACACCAATTTCATGCAGTCATCTTGAGCAAACCACAGCTATTGATCCTGGGTTAGAACTGGTGACTGAACGGCAGGCAAGATCTCTTGATTAGTGAGCTGTTGTAGATAGATTCTTTGGAGGATGTCATATTTGCACAAATTTGAATTGTAACATTTCTTCATTTGGTATGGCTCCTGTTCCCTGGTTTGGGAGTGTTGGCTTCTGCCTGTCACTGTAGGTAGTCAGCTTTTCAAACTCAATAGTAAATTTCTTGAACAATCTTGTTTGCTTGGATAAGATTGAAGGGTCACAAAGATGGTTAGAAGGCTAGAGCACCTCTCCTATGAGGACAGGCTGAGAGGGTTGGGGTTGTTCAGTTTTGAGAAGAGAAGTGTCTGAGGAAACCTTATTGTGGCCTTCCAGTATCTGAAGGGAGCCTGCAAGAAAGCTGGTGAGGGATTTTTTTTCAGGTGTTGGGTAGTGATAGGACTAAGCAGAATGGATCCATGCTAGAGGAGGGTAGATTTAGATTAGATGTTAAGAAGTTCTTCACCATAAGGATGGTGAGGCACTGAAACAGGTGGTAGAAGCCCCATCCCTGGATGTTTATAAGGCCAGGCTGGATGTGGCTCTGGGCAACCTGATCTAGTGTGAGGTGTCCCTGCCCATGGCAGGAGGGTTGGAGCTAGATGATCCTTGGGGTCTTTTCCAAGCCTGACAATTCTGTGATTCTGTGACTTACATGATCACTTTGTTAATTTGCATGCACAGTCTATACACCTTCTCATTTTGATTGGTAGTGAAGTTCTTCCTGGAGAAGGAAAAGTCAGAGTTGGTTGGTTAAAGCATAGTTCTGAAACATCACTTTTGTGGTTTTGCAGTTCTACAAAAAAAAATCAGCATAATCATGTTTTCCAAAGATTTTTGTCACGCAGGATATGAAAACTTTTTGTTCTGTTTTGGTGGCTCTCCTTTTTTTCCTTCTCTGATCTAGAGGTTCTCTTAGGGATTTTAACTAGAAAGCAGATGTCTGATGCATTATACCTTTTTAGTGATGATAATTGCCTTCTAACACCTTGTTTCTTTCAGGAGGATTGTATAGATTTATCAGCTCACTTTTGTATCTTTCAAACATGTAAGCCTGCATAACATAAATGGAAAACAGGGTATTGATTTCTGCCAGAAATCTCTAGATTTATGTATCTCTTATATGAATATGAAATTACAGTGATTGCATTTGGACTAACAGATTTAGAACTTTTCCTTAATTTACTTTAGATCTAGAAATCTGTTATTAATATTATTAATTATTAATAATATTATTAATATCGAATGTACTTTTGTTTACTTTTATTTTCTTCTACTTCCTGATAGTTTGCATTGGGGCACAGCATGTTTGCAGTTACAGAGGATTTTGTTAAAAAACACCTAGTTAATATTGAGAGGAAAAATAACTGGGTTTGATTAATTGGCTTTTTTTTTCATTCACTTGTGTTCTAGGTTTTATAGGAAGACTAAACTTGGAGGCTTTCAAGATATGGAGTGTGTCCCTTGTGGTGATCCTCCTCCTCCCTATGAACCTCACTGTAAGTACTCTTTCTGTTGAAAGAGGGATTCACTCTTTTCTTTAATATCTTCTGGTTTAAGAATCATAGAATCAGAGAATCAACCAGGTTGGAAGAGACCTCCAAGATCATCCAGTCCAACCTAGCACCCAGCCCTATCCAATCAACTAGACCATGGCACTAAGTGCCTCATCCATCTTTTCTTGAACAGCTCCAGGGACGGTGCCTCCACCACCTCCCTGGGCAGCCCATTCCAATGCCAATCACTCTCTCTGGCAAGAACTTCTTCCTAACATCCAGCCTATACCTACCCTGGCACAACTTGTGACTGTGTCCCCTTGTTCTATTGCTGGTTACCTGGGAGAAGAGGCCACCCCCCACCTGGCTACAATGCCCCTTCAGGTAGTTGTAGACAGTAATAAGATCACCCCTGAGCCTCCTCTTCTCCAGGCTAAACAACCCCAGCTCCCTCAACCTCTCCTCATAGGATTTGTGCTCCAGGCCCCTCACCAGCTTCATTGCCCTTCTCTGGACATGTTGCAGCACCTCAACATCCTTCTTGAATTGAGGGGCCCAGAACTGGACACAGTACTCAAGGTGTGGCCTGACCAGTGCTGAGTACAGGGGAAGAGTCACCTCCCTTGTCCTACTGGCCACACTGTTCCTGATGCAGACCAGGATGCCATTGGCTCTCTTGGCCACCTGAGCACACTGCTGGCTCATCTTCAGCTTACTATCTATCAGTACCCCCAGGTCCCTTTCCTCCTGACTGCTCTCCAGCCACTCAGTCCCCAGCCTATAGCGCTGCTTGGGGTTGTTGTGGCCAAAGTGCAGAACCCTGCACTTGGCCTTGTTAAATCTCATCCCATTGGCCTCTGCCCACCCATCCAGCCTGTCCAGGTCCCTCTGCAGGGCTCTCCTACCTTCCAACAGATCAACACCTGCTCCTAGCTTGGGGTCATCTGCAAACTTACTGATGCTGGACTCAATCCCCTTGATAGCTTGGCAAAAAAATTACAATTATTCAGGATTCTTTTAAAGGCTTATTTTCTAGTTAGTAAATGGTTTTGTTAAAACACTTCAACAGGTCCAGCACTATCAGTGCAAAGTTCTTTTGTATGACCAGTCACTGGAGGATAAACGTTCCTGTCATACCATGTGATAAGGGGGCCTCGAGTCCACTTTTGATGTTGTCATATTCATTTCAATTTCTGTTTTGTGTTAATGCCAGAAGAAAGGTGGCCTTCCTACATCCTATAACTACCATCAAGTAGGCCTTAATGAGAATGAATTCTTTCCTGACACCCCAGAGGAGTAATTTATTGATATATTTAAAAGAAACTTTGATAACTGTGGTTACAGCCAGAGAGAACAGTATAGATAAATGTCTTTATAGTGCTATATACAATAGGAAGGAAATGGATAATCAGCTTCTCTGTTTGTTTTTGGCCAATGAGAAGACAAGAATCACTATAAAAAGAGAGACTATCTTTATTCCACTACAGAAGCCTTTTTACTGCTTCTAAGACTACTGATGGTCCACACCCCATCAAATTTTCAATTCAAAAGGGAGTGAATTAGTCTTGCATTTATTGTTATCTACTTTTATAATATGAAAACCAGAACTGATTCAGCATGATCTTGAGGAAAACCTTGGGTTTGTTTGAGTAACTGTGAAGTTATGTTTTGGGAGGGCTTTTTCCCTTATTCCAAACAGATCCAAACAGAAACACACATTTGTAGAAAGAATGAGTCGTCAAGTTTCTGAAATGTGTCATGGTACTTTAATAAGGACATGCTGTCTCTTAGCCTTTCTTGGTTTTAATCATGCTAAACAAAAATACAGCAAATAAGGCTCTTTTAAAATATTTGATTTTATATTTCAGTAATTATAATTAAATAAGGATTCTTTGGCATGTCATGTATTGCTTATAGTCATTTTTAAAACGAGCCAAACTTCCTTATTTTAACTCCATCCTAGTTTTAATGTCCTTTGGGAAATAAATTTATAAATCCAAATTATCAGAAACTATCATGAATAGCAAATGTTTTTATAAGTGTGGGTTCCTCTGCATTTCTCTGATGGTCTGAGGAGATT
The DNA here is from genome assembly GCF_015220805.1 of Pogoniulus pusillus. Lineage (NCBI taxonomy): Eukaryota > Metazoa > Chordata > Aves > Piciformes > Lybiidae > Pogoniulus > Pogoniulus pusillus. Next base: position 21,138,498 of record NC_087266.1, read on the forward strand.
AATTTATACGCCTCTGAGTTGCAGAAGGTATTTCTAGACAGAGTTTGAAGTCAGGCAATTTCATATATATACTCACTTAAATTGATCAACTCTATTAAATAAGGTACTGTCTCCTTCAGAAAAAGTCAGTGAAATCTAAAGTGCAACAGTATTGTTCTGTGATCTGTTGGTTAATTTTATGCATGGGGTTCAATAGCTCCAAGTGCAGGGTGCTGCACTTTGGCCACAACAACCCCATGCAGAGATACAGGCTGGGGTCGGAGTGGCTGGAGAGCAGCCAGACAGAGAGGGATCTGGGGGTGCTAATTGATACCTGCCTGAACATGAGCCAGCAGTGTGCGCAGGTGGCCAAGAGAGCCAGTGGCATCCTGGCCTGCATCAGGAATGGTGTGGTCAGCAGGAGCAGGGAGGTCATTCTGCCCCTGTACTCTGCACTGGTCAGACCACACCTTGAGTACTGCATTCAGTTCTGGGCCCCCCAGTTTAGGAAGGACACTGAGATGCTTGAGCGTGTCCAGAGAAGGGCGACGAGGCTGGTGAGAGGCCTCGAGCACAGCCCTACGAGGAGAGGCTGAGGGAGCTGGGATTGTTTAGCCTGGAGAAGACGAGGCTCAGGAGTGACCTTATTGCTGTCTACAACTACCTGAAGGGTGGTTGTGGCCAAGAGGAGGTTGCTCTCTTCTCTCAGGTGGCCAGCTCCAGAACAAGAGGACACAGCCTCAGGCTGCGCCAGAGGAAATTTCGGCTCGAGGTGAGGAGAAAGTTCTTCACTGAGAGAGTCATTGGACACTGGAATGGGCTGCCCGGGGAGGTGGTGGAGTCGTCGTCCCTGGGGCAGTTCAAGGCAAGGTTGGATGTGGCACTTGGTGCCATGGTCTAGCCTTGGGCACTGTGGTAAAGGGTTGGACTTGATGATCTGTGAGGTCTCTTCCAACCTTGGTGATACTGTGATACTGTGATACTGCATTTTTCCATCTTTTCTTTTTTGTTCCCTTCTAAGAAAGCCTGAGTTCTGCTCTCTGGCACAATCAAAGGCAGGGAAGAAGAGATTGCCTCCTCTATCTTTCCACTTTGACTGTAGCTAGTGATTCATGTATTTCCATCTTCTCAGAAATCACAGATGTTGATCTTTAAAAGACAGTGCAAAAATGATTACCAGGTCTTCTAAAATAACTCAGAGTTGTTTGGTTTACTGTGATTTGACTTTTGTAAATGAAGCTAAGTTTAGATTCTAAATTAAGCTGTTAAGAAGCTACTACTAATTTTAAGTGGGCAGTAGTGCCTCGTGGACAAGAGCATTTTCTCTGGCACAATGGTAAATCCAGATTAGAGACTTCTTTGTTCCCTAATCTCATGACTGTGTCACAGCCTTTGACCAAAAAATAGAAGTGTAACAATTGCTTGTTTTTCATATCTCTGTTGTCAAATTCTGAGAACGGGCAAGTATTTTCCAGAAGTTTGAAATCATTAAAATGTTCTTTATTTACATGCTAATTCAAATCTTAAAATCCTACCGTGAAGCACAATTACCTTAACATCGGTGTGGTTTTCAGAAGGCTTTTGTTCAAATTCTTATGTTGATTCTTCAGATCTGTAGCGTGAGCTGTCACAGTTTAGAAGGATGTACATGGCTGCCTCAGAGCAGCCTAGGAAGTTATTCCTACATTGTAGGTAAATAGACTAAAATCTCTTTGAGTTTTACTTAACATCATTAAGTAGGTGAAAACATCGTTTTAAGACTTCAGTCAAAACCATGACATTACAAGGGAGTAGAAATAATGGTGAAAGCAACTTTTTTCATCTAATGCTGAAAATTTTTGCTGCTTATGTCAATAGTGAATATGTTTTTATAGTTAAGTTTAAGGCTACATTACTTGAAGTTAAATGTAGATAAACCATTAGGTGTATGGGGAAAGTTCTTAGTGAGCAGAGGACTGAGTTCTAGTTCCCTGCCTTTCTTACCCTTTTTTCTTTCCACTGTGAAACAGAAAGTCAAATATTAGTGCAGCTAACATATTCTAGATGAAAAGGAAAAAATTAAATGTCCTGTTTCAATGAATTAATTGTCTTGTGAGGTGTGTGGCAATCTTTTGTTTGCTTAAGAGCACTACCAGAAGGGCACAAAGGCACACAGCCCCCCTACCTGGGCTAAAGGTTCGCGTTAAAGCTAAGACACGAATGAAGTTTTTTCAGCACTAGTGGCAGTTGATTATTACCTGGTTAGCTATAAATCTAAATACTTGCTTTTATCTTCTTTCTTTCTGTAGACATTTTAAAACAGATCTGGTTTAAATATTTACTCATGGAAAAGTGAGTTTGTGAAGTGCTAGAGGCAAAGTTGAAAGGATTCTATAATGAACAAGTGAAGAGTATTGGAGGCTAAGAGAATTACCGTCACCTTTGTGTAAACTTTAAAAGGGACACAATGACTTATGTGTGTTTTCTAGGATGTCAGAAAATTAAATACACAATGATATAGTTACATTTTAATTTGCTTAGTTCAAGTAAATAAACTGTAACTATCAATCCTATATACAGGGTCAGCGTCCAGACATTAGGTTAGAAATTAAAGTACATTTTTTGAATGTTCGCTTTTCTCACCTGAAAGCTGAATGACAGAAAAGGAATCCTTTGAATTGGGCAAGCCAACCAATCAAAGATGTAATTTCTGTAATAGAAGGTAGCATAGAGTGTCCCAAACCTGCATGTTCAGCAGAGAAGCAATCATGTAGATCTGTTTCAATGAGTCATTTTTCTCACCAATTTATGCTTGCAGAGTTCACTCTCCTGCCTGCTCAGCCCACTGTTGTGCTGCTCTGATGGTTATGCTTAAACTGTTAATGAAACTGCAGTAAGCCAGACTGGAAATTTATCTGTGATATCTGTATCTTTGAAAAAAAATAAAATTAAAGTAACTCCTTTCTTTAGGTAATTTTTAAATTTAATGACTTTGTTAGTCCCAGAACATTTGTGGTGGTGATGATGGCACATGTGAAAGAGAGATGCAGGAAAGGCTGGGGGTAAGAGTTAGATTTTTCCAAAGATACTACTACTTTTTTTGAGCAAGCAATATGTTTGCAGCTAGAGTGTCTTGGCAAATAGAAAAAACAACCCCCTTCCCCCCTAAAAAAGCACAAACAAAAATCACTAACTAAAAACACCACCAACAAAACCATAAAGAACCATTCTCCTTATCTTCTTTTTGTCATAAAAAGATGGCAGATTAAAATAAATGCTGTAGACTTACTGTCTCAGTTTCAGTGCATCAGCTATTCCTGCAAGTGGTGGTTCAATTCAAAATACAGAATAAATCAGTGTTACTAGAATCTTTTAGCCTCTGGACAGGCTTTCTATTAAGAACCTGTGGCATTGAACTTTTTTAAGCTATATTACAACCTAGCTCCTAGCACTTCCACATTACTATTGCTTTCTAAACCAATCTGCAGCCGGTGATTGTACAAATTCAGTCTACAATTTGGCTGTGCAAACAGCTTAATACGAATAAATTGTGAGAGTCAAGGAAGAGAGGAAATGAACCTCTAGATGTCAAGAGTATTTTACAGCCAAGTCACTACCAAAAGAACAACCTTGTATTTTCTTTTCTGCACTGATATTTCTGGGGTTTGGGCATTATTTTTATGACAATAGTAGTACAGCATGGCCAGCCAAACTCATTCTGCTTGCGTTCATGACGTAACGCAAGGAGCATGGGAAGCTGCGGGGGGAGGACTGGATAGCGGGGCAGGATACAGTCCTGTATGGAGCTTGGGAAACTAGCTGCTACATGTTCCAGGAAATAAACACATTCTTTGCTTCAGTGAAGCAGAAATGTTTTGTTGAATAAGTGACAGCAGTGGAAATACCTACAGTGGGATTATAATGTGCATTTGAAATAAACCTGCACTCAGGTTTGAAATTGCTACTTTTTTTTTTGCCAGGAACCACGTTTCCAGGTACTGATTTCAGTGGGAGTGGTTTCAGACATAAAGAATGTCTTGAACTAGAAAAGAAGCAGCTTTTACTAGGGTGAGAAAGATGTAAAGACTGCTGCTTTTTGAGACAAAATACATACAGTAGATCACGGTGAAAAAGTTGTGTTTTATTGTGAGGTGTCCACATCTTCTCTGAGTTAAACTTTGCGTCTTTAAGGAACTTATACAACACTTTGGCTACCTGCACTAGGACTGATCACAAAGCTCTCTTTAGAGTTTTCTACTGTAGATTTATTATTATAAGTTTGCTTCCATATATTTGCAGAATTGTTTTTGAGAATGAAATGTAAATGTCCTAAACTCTGCAACTCAGTCTCACTCTTTAAATCTGTGAGGTATGTAGTTTCACTAATGAAAGGTGCTATTTAAAGGATAAAATTTGATGGTCTTTCCTTCTTCCTTGTGTTTCAGGAGATAGTATAGATTTATACCAAATCTTACATCTTACTTACATTTGCAAGATTAGGATCTGTGATTTGGTAAACTTTCATGTGAGTGTAATGGGTCTTTGGGCTATGCAAGGACTGTACTTCAGAAGAAGGATTTTAAAAAATAGAAATTAGAGTCTGCAGAGGAATATTGTAGGGTGACAAAATGCATAATTAAAAGTAAGGAGGTGGATGAAGGCCTTCTAGCTGCATCTGTATTCTGTAAAATACTCCTGTGAGTGTTAAAAGGAGAATTCTCACTGCTTCAGCTTTGCTGGACTTTTTTACACTGTTTCATTAAACATAGCATTTTCATTTGAGAGTAAATATTAGAAGACATTGCATTCCATGTTAGCTCTTTTTACCTAGTGGAATTTTAATTTACTTGTATCACTTTCTCCTTTTTGTTTACAGAATTTTGTTTCAAAAGCTCTCAGACTCCACAGTGTTCTTCCAGCTATAAAGATTTCCTGTAATCTGTCTTTACTTGCTTTATACAAAATACTACTAGTGCAAAGCAACCTTTGAAGGTAGGCTTCTTAAGTGCATATGAGGCAACTGACAGCTGAAAGTGTGAAACCAATCTTAATTAGTTGGTTCTATTCCAACATGTATGTCCATCTTATTTCAAATAATTTTTTTCTGATTTGAGGCTACCTTACAGCATCTCTCAAAATCCTTTTTGCCATGTTGGACACTGTAACAGAAAGCAGCTTGGAATATTGTGCTGGAACATGTCCAGAGAAGGGCAACAAGGCTGATGGAGGGCCTGGAACACAAACCCTATGAGGAGAGGCTGAGAGAGTTGGGGTTGTTTAGCCTGGAGAAGAGGAGGCTCAGGGGGGACCTCATTGCTGTCTGCAACTACCTGAAGGGAGGCTGTAGCCAGGTGGGAGTTGGTCTCTTCTGCCATGCAACCAGCAATAGAACAAGGGGACACAGTCTCAAGTTGTGCTGGGGGAAGTATAGGCTGGATGTTAGGAGGAAGTTCTTCACAGAGAGAGTGATTGGCATTGGAATGGGCTGCCCAGGGAGGTGGTGGAGTCACCATCCCTGGAGGTGCTCAAGAAAAGACTGGATGAGGCACTCAGTGCCATGGTCTAGTTGACTGGCTAGGGCTGGGTGCTAGGTTGGACTGGATGATCTTGGAGGTCTCTTCCAACCTGGTTGATTCTGTGGTAATTCTATGAAATTTGTAAACATTTCACAGAAGTCTGAAGGAGTGATAACTAATTTAGATGCAGCTAACAGCTTCACTAACTTACAAATACCAGTACTGTTTTATTACAGAGACATCAGCATTCCATTATCCCATAACTAGAATAGAGCCTTTTGTGAAACTGGAAAGTTGGTCTGGTGTTTTTCATATGTGACTTGATAAAGCTAATTTCAGAAACTCTGAAACAGACTGGGTTTTTGAGAGAGACGAGAATTACTACTCTTGTTTTTAACACACATTACCAGCTTACTTTCAGTAACTCCTGTAGTCTGTACCTCTAATTTCCTGTGCCTGTAGAAATACTTCATTATGTAGGTTGTTATCACTAACTATGTATTATATTTACTAGACAGACCTGGTCAGAAGTGTTTTTCTCATTTCTATCCACCACTGTACCTCCTGCTCTAAAAGAGAGTGAACCAAAACACAATGCAGGGTAAGGGGACAGATTAATTTTTCACAGAAGAAAGTCTAACGTGTTCAAATGGAGCAAGGAGATGCTACTTCCAGACCCAACAGAATTTCTGTGTGTCCAGACACCTATACCTGGGAACAAAAGCTCCCAGGGATTGCAGTCCACCTATACTGGTAGACTTTTGTCTGCTTTCTTGCACTATCCTTAAATGGTTTGTCCTATGTAGTTATTCTATGAGGAAATTTTTGTTTTATCAGAAAGATTTCCTATCATCTGCAATACAGCTTAGTACTGCAAACTGTCCATGTGAAAGCTGTTCTAATACATTGATTCTCTTAATTTCTCTAGAACAAGACTTGGTGTAGCATGTTTTCTGTTGTGAAAGGTTTGTCTTTTGAGTCTGTAGGAAAGGGATAGTAACTGAACTACTGCAGCAGTTCTTAGTGCTTTGAATTTCCTGATCTTCATTGAAACTCTCAGTGACAGTAAGCAGGATAATTATTTTGCTACCTCAATTCTAACTCAAACATCTTTGTACAGTGAAAGTTTGTTTCGCTAAGTTTCAAGTTAAGTAGTTGAAGCTACAAGCTACAAGAATAGTAGTGAATGCTTTAGAAATACACCTAGTATAAACAGCATTGGCCTTTCAATTATTTAGAAGTATATCCAAAGGGGCTCAGGATCCTGACTCCAAAATATCTTTGCCAACTGTTGTTCTTGATAGCTACCTGTGCAAATGCTTAAAACCCAAGGGACCTGCAACTATATATAGACTATGGTCTTCAGGAATGTTTCATTGATTATGGATTCAGGTGGCTGGTTCACCTGCTTTCATCTGACTGCTGTGGAAGGAGATACATGCATGGACTAGGCAGGATGCTCTCAGTAGATGCCTAATTGGAGAATACAATACCCATTCTCTATCACAGTTAATTCAAGAGATAATGGAATATGAATTTAAGAAGGCACTTATGAAGGTCTCTTCAGTGGTCATCCCAAAACTTTTGTAATACTGAGCAGCCACGTTCCAAGCTGGCACAGAAACCATCAGGATATACAAGCTATAATCTTTTCAGCACCATCTGTTCTATGGTGCCTTCTGATGCAAAACTCAGCAGAGCAGGCTGGGATGTTTTCTTCTTAACTTCAAGTCCATAATTCTTCCCTTATGCTGTCTGCGTGTTTGGCTTCTTCTCCTTGTTTTTTGATTCTTCCATTGCAAATAGGCTTCCATCAAAAGTAACTTTCCAGCACAGTGTGTGCAGTGTAGATGGGATGGAGCCTAACACCACAGAGCCTGTCCATTTTGTGATCATAGTTTCATGCCTTACCAAATTAGTAAGTCTGAATACAGCTCAGTTGTTCATAAATGTTTGTTATTTTTCCATTCTGACTGCAATTACAAGTGATAGTTAAATAAATTCCAATTTAATGCTCGTAACTTCTCTAGAAGAGGGGGAAAGTGTATTTCCTGTCATGCTGTTTGGATATGCTAATGAAATTATACTAATAAGACTTGGTTTGGGTTTTTTGGTTTTTTTTTTTTTTGTTTAATAGAAATTTGTTCAATCAGTTAATTATTTGAAGTGTATTTTGAAGTAAAGCTTAAGCAGTAAATTAGTGGATTTCCATTTAAGTGACTAATCAACCAAATTTTTCTCCCTACTTGCTGTTCTATGTGTGTTTGTGAAATGTGGGTGACTAGAACAGACTTCCTGCTTCAATTATTCTGCTCTTTAATAATGGACCATTGCCTGTTTTCCTGCTTGCTACCTGTGCTAGTTTGAAGCTAGCTAGAATGTTTTGGTGAGAAGAATTAGATTACAGGCTGTTGAAGGAAAACAATGGTGATGTCTACTTCACTCGTAGGCTTACTGAGAGATACAAGAAGAAAAATCAAAACATAGAGAAGGCACTCACTTCTCCTAATGGGGAGCTCTGAGCTGCATCTCTCTCCCTAACCTCACCCTCCGTTTTTCCCATTAATCCACTTTGCCTCCTAACCTCCTGGCTGAACCTCCATTCTTCCTTGGAGCTGGGGTAAGGTTGAGAGGGGTAGGGGGAAGGTGAAGAGACTATTGGGAGCCCCTCCTGGGGACTCAGGTTTCTGGGAGGGGAGTTGTGTTTCTGTATTACCTTTTTACCTTGTATATTTCTGTATATACTGTAAATATCTGCTTGTATATTGTGCTAGCTGTAAATAAATAGCTTCATTCATATTTCCAGAGCTGACTGAGTCTAGTCTGGGTGATTTCCAAAGTGTGGGGGGCAGGTAACACTCAAACCATCACACTACCTTTATATTACTATATGTGTTAAGTCTCACCATTCTAGAGGAAGTCTGTTCATCCAGTGGAAACTTAGTTGAGTACAGGTCTATAATGGCTCTGCGAAGCTTAGCAAAAATCAATATGTATCCAAAAAAAGAAAAACATAACCAAAAAGCTCCTCCTCCAAAAAAAGTATTGTTTACAACAGGGAAAGTGTGCCACAGATTTCCAGAAACTGATTGATGAATAATGGGATTAACAGTTGGTAATTGTAAATTCAAGTAGGGCATCAGGAATACATTCTAACATATGATTTATTGAAACAAAGAATTGTAATGTACTGCTTCATGCACTATAGTGAGTCACTCTACACATCAGGAAATGAATCTGCCCAAAAGAATCATTAGAAGACCTTTCTGCTGTATTAAATGGTGTGGGCTTTGCAGCTTTTCATTCAGAAAAGTATTTTCTTTTTTTAAGACTTTCCTACATTATGGTTGTGTTTCTACTTTTGTAATGGAAAAAGTGCTCTGAACATCTTTAAAAATACAAAATGTCCTTGAGGTACAAATGAATACTTCCATGGCATACATAAGTTTAAGGTATTACTCAATAACATAGAGTATGCAGTAGCCATGCAAGGCCAAGCAAAATTTGGGTTTAATATGTACTTTTTGATAGCATTTCTTTCTGGAGGCTCTACAGAGGATGTGCTTTGATTCCCATTTTGTGTCATTTTTTTAAGGAAGTCACTAAGCTTTTCCTTTTGTTATATATGTTAATTATAGTATGAGATGTTTTTCCTTGGCAAAATGTGGTTTGCTAGATGGAGTTCATGTGTGCTGTCATAATTAAGGCTGCATAAGATGGATTGTGAAATTTTCTTCTGGATCAAAAAGTAGGTAGAAAGTTCCACAATGTGAAATCTATCTGAGGTGGGACTGAATGGAAAAAGGATGCCCGACTGATATGCCCCAACTGATACACCAACAGTGAAAACCATCCATCTTTCAGTAACTGAACAGTACTGTAACTTCCCTTTGTCTTGGCAAAGGTAAAGGGTAGAGACACGTGAATAGCACTACTCCTGCTGGCTGATGAATTAAACTATGCTGCAGCTCTTCCAACAAAGCAAAAATTCCAATGCAAAACAACCATTTCTGGTTCTCTCTCATTGTTAATTTCTGCAAGCAGGTGAGATGCTGCCATGAGATTTCTTCTCCAGAGTTGGAGGGCTCATGTCCCACCCTTGTGCCAGTTGACTACATAGCCATGCCTGAGGCTATTGATAAGAAGCGTGTTCTCACTCATAGTCACATACATCGTGTCATTCTCATCGCTATCACTTAAGTTCTAGATTTACTTGGATTGAACTGAACTAGATTTGTTGACAACACAGCTATCAGTGTTTGGATGTTCCTGAGCATGTCTGCTTATGTAAGTCTCTGGACCAGTGAAAGAATTTTCCTTCCTGGTAGTTTAGCATTCTTTTTGGGGGAAAACCCACTTTTCCTTCCTTGCCACTGAAGGCAAGGTTTCTGAGAAAAGAATCTGTCTTTGCTTTAAACCATTACGTATTTGGGAGATATTAAATGCTGCCAGTGGCCTATTGTGCTAGTTTGAAGCAGGTTAGAATGTTTTGGTGAGAAGAACTAGGTTACAGGCTGTGGAAAGAAAACAATGGTGATGTCTACTTCACTCATAGGCTTGCTGAGAAGTACAGGAACAAGAAATAAAAACATAGATAACCACTCTCACTGGGGCTGCTGGCTGAGCTGCATCCCTCTAACCTCACCCTCCATTTTGGACTAATCCACTTTGCTTCCTAACCCCCATCCAAACCTCCATTCTTCCTTGGGATTGGGGTAAGGTTGAGAGGGGCAGGGGGAAGGTGAAGGGGTGGTTGAGAGCCCCTCCTGGGGACTCAGATTTCTGGGAGGGGATTTGTGTTTCTGTATTACCTTTTTACTTTGTATATTTCTGTGTATGTACTGTAAATAACTGCTTGTACATTGTGCTATTTGTAAATGTAAGCTTCATTCATATTCCCAGAGCTGGCTGACTCTAGTCTGGGTGATTTCTAAAAGTGTGGGGGGTGGGGAACACCCAAACCATCACACCCGTAGGTGTTCTGGCTGCTAAAAATCAGTTCAGAATTGTAAGTTCAAATGTTATTACAGACCTAATAATGTTTTGAAGATTACACTTCTTGAGATACATGCTAAGGTTAGAATTGTGTTGTCTTCAGTTTTGTTTTCAAAATTATTTCAGCATACTGTATAATGTAGCATCTCTTTTAAATCCTTTTAACACTTATGACTAATTTCTGTCCATGCTGTGACAGAGTAACAAAGACCTCATACAAGGACTTTTCTGATTTTGCAAAGCCAAGTGATCTAGTAGTGTACTTACTGAGAAGGGTGTAGCATGAGCTCCTATCACACATTCTTCAACAAAAAAAAACCTAGAGAAAGGAAAATGAATGGTAATTTCTAGACTTCTCAAAAGAGTTCAGTTATTGTGATTGGCAAGGGAACAGGAAAATTTGAACTTTTAAAAAATCATCTTCTCTAACATAGAGTCTAGAAGATTATTAAAAGCAGTTCCTACTTAGCTGTTCAATTTTCAGAGTAGATGTAAAGGGCTTCCATTGTACAAATGGAAATCATAGAATAAATTAGGAATGGGAATATTGGTTTATAATGTCTGAAAATTGATAAATGATCACAAAATGTTTTAAATAGGTGTTGTGGAGTTGAGGTGATATCTGACAAAGCTGGAGCTCACTGAGAGACATGGGCCTTCTAGTTGCAGCATGAGAATTGCACTAATTATCTACTACGGCATGTACTGATATATTTCAGAGAGAACTCAATATTCTAATGTAAATCTCTTTGAAAATCTTTTCCTCATTGCTTTCTACAGTATGATGAAAAAAATATGGCTTGAAATTAAGGTGGCCTTTTCAGTTTGTGGTTTTAAAGTGAATTGGATCAAATTTCATGAATTCACATCACATGTTCCTGCAACTAGCAATAGTTTATGTAAGTGGTGCCCATCTGGCATTCAGAAGGTTATATCTAATCAGTACACAATATGCAGGGCAGAATCTGTGTCTTTGTTCTAACTCACAGCTGGCAAACCTATCTGCTAATCCCAGTGAAAGCTTCAGCTGGTAATATAAAACTACTTCTGAACTTGTATATCCTTCCTCACAGATGTCTGGAGCCTTGGTGATGTATTTCTTTTACAATTCATTTAAACCAGGGGATGAATTGTTGAATCATTGACATCACTCTTAATGCAATGCCTGACTATGCAGTAAATCCTTAAACATCCATTTTAATATTGTATCTTACATAAGAAAAGAAAGCTAGGAGTGACCAAAATGCTTTGATTTTGTATTTTCATGTAGTAAAAATTCATTGTGAAGAACTTATATCATTAGGTTAAAAAATTCCTTAGTTACATAGCATGATGAAGTTTATAACTGCAGTACTCGCTTCCAGTTTGTTCCTCTAAAATACAACCAAACAGTTTACAATTGTATTTAGTTTTGTTTCTTGACACTATTAAGTACAGTTAGAAAGTGAAATCCTCATCTTAACTGCCAAGTAATGAGAATGAGAATTTTAACCTTCTTTTTTTTTTTTTTTATAAACCAGTTCACCATACTTCTTGTTTCTAGTAGTAACTTGTGCAACCTTTCATCTTCTGAGTCAATCCTATAATTAGTATCCTTCTTTGCCAGAGGCATGCTGCATGTTTGTTTTAGGTACAGAATGTCTGCAAGAAATTTAACTTAATGATTACTTTTTAATGTAAGAGCTGGTTAGCTCAATTACACTAGATTAAAGTGAACTTGAAATTCCTGAGTTACAGAGAAGGGGCTAATCATTGACCTGTACTGAATAAGTACTGCTTCCTATGGTTGGGTATTTTCTTATGTGTACTTAGTAATGTGGCTGCCCCTTTAGCCCAACTTGCAGTGGCTCTAAGTAATTATCTGTTTGTTGTACAAAGTGGATTTGCAAAGTTCTGATTTAACTTAGCTATTAGGTTGATCAAACTTATTCCAGCATTGCATTCATTGCAGTAAAGCAAAACGTTTCTTTTTTTACCAGACTATTTCCTGTGAACAAAGTAAATGTAGGAGTTGCATCTTTGCAGTGTTCTTTTAGATTTTGGTGACACTTTGTGATTACAGAAGCATATGACTGTTTTAAATGTATGATTTTATTAACCTGCTTTTACTCTGTGTTCAGAGTGAAAATACTAGTTTGCATTTATCTCATACAATGAAAGGAATGGTTGCATTGGCACCACTTTAACAGCACTGAGTTTTGGTGCCTACATGCTGGCTGCTGTGCCTTTTGGGTACAGAAAGTCCAAGTTGTGACTGTGTGAATATTAAATAGAATGAAACAAATGCACAATAGTCTGGTGGGGTTTTTGTTTATGTTCAGGTTTGTGATGGTAGATACTGCTGGCTGTCTTGCTTGGCTACGGAATAGTTGTGCTCTTTCTCTTAAATATTTTTCTTGTTTAACAACAAAAAGCAACAAACCACTTACCAAAAAAAAAAAAAAAAAAAAAAGTATAAACCAGCACATCCTTCTAAGCTGAACAATTCCAAATTGGCAACTCTATTAAGCAAAAGAACACTGATACAACTCTAGAGGACAGGACTATTGGAAATGGGTTAAGATGCGGTAGCCTTGAAACAGAATTTGTACACTAAGGGCTTTAGCAGTAATAACTTCTTATAAACTAACATGTCACAACCTGGCAACAGCCTAGTCCAAGACAGACCTACTGTTCCTGCTGTTCACTTGTATCCTTTCAGTTGTCCTCTACTTTGCTTGCCTTGAATATTTTGGGTGATAGGCCTTACATTCTCTCTTACTGATTCACTTGTGCAAAAAACATGCACTGCTAACTCCTCCTTTTCTACTAAGATAATAGTGTGATCTTACATGGTCTTTTGGGTGGCAGTTATAGGTGCCTTTTGAGGTATAGGCTGTTTCTTAAAAGATTTAGCTGCTGCAGCAGCTTTTTTAAATAAAGGGATAGATCTACCAGCTTTAATAGTTTAATTTAAGTTGAATGATGTAATTGTTATACCACTGACTGTACCATATATGCATGGAGAAATTTAGGATTGAATTAATGCACCCTAATTTAAGCATATAATAGTTAACACTGAAGTTGTCAGCCCAAACTCCCACTGATAACTAGTGGAGAGAATCAGGTACCACAAGGTTTCAGGTAAGCCAGGTAATTAAGCTTCAATGACTAATACTAAGCAGTCTTTCAAGCCATTTCTGATTAATTCCTTCTCTAGAGATTTCTGTTTCTGGCTCTTGTTTTAGAAAGAGAACCTGAGATGAGTAGGTCTGACTTCGTCTTTATGCCTTCAGGTTTCTGAAGTTAATTTCATCTGAATGCCAGTATCATCTGGTGAGATGAAAACGCCTAACCTGATTCTCTCCTGCTGAATAAATAAAACCATTTAAAATAGGATTTTTTTTTCTTGCAAACCAAAGCCCCCTTCTGAGAAAACTGGTCAAATTTAAAGTGTGCCCAAATGGAGGCTTCTGACCCTAAGTAGATTCCTTCCTATATAGTCACTCTGATACAGGTTTTATTTACATTGTTGTGCACGTAATTTCCTATAGAATTTTTGTTCATTTGAAACACAGGATAGGCAAAGTCTTTAATTCTCTATCTGACCTATTTCCTACACACTGTTTTCCACGTGGAATGTGAATGTGAGTAACAAATTGGTGCTGGGCTTTTCTGTGATTTTACCAACACAAAGCGAATATTGCAAGCTTTGCAGTTCTTGACTTATCTTTACAACACAAGTAATGCAAAATGCATTGTCTGTTATACAGTTAATGAACTGAAACAGAGGTATTAAAGCCAAAATAGACATCCAAAATCTGCATCCTTATTTGACTAACCTAGAGTAGGATGCTGCCTTCATGACTGTTGATAGCCTTAGCTTCGCTCTATTCAGTGGGGAGAAATTATATAGGGAGGTGTTTAAGAAAAAAGAGATCAGTTGCACCCTGGAAGAACCTTTTTTCCTTCTCCCTGTGCAGCAAAAGTTCAGGTGACTCCTCCTGAAACAGATGCTTGCTTCAGTCAGATCTCACTAACAGAGCTTTTCAGAGTGTCTTCTGTATTCTATGACTAATTTCTGTTGAGCTCTTTTAAAGAGAGATGTTATGTTTCACATTAAGTAATACAGCAAAGCAAGGATGTTGTACTCAGTGGCCTTTTGTTCTATATGACTTGACTTTATCCCCAAAGCTTTAAGTGGTGAATTAAAAACTTGCTTTTTGTAAGCTGCTATCATTTCAGCTTTCAAAGCTAGAGTTTTTTCATCTTTGATGTAGTTTGCATGTGCATGGTTGCTCTTGCACAGCAGGAAACTTTCTTGGCAGTAAATCATGACATTTACTTTGATACTTGCAATATTGCAATAAGGTGGGTGACAGATGTCCAGCTTCTAGAGGTGTTAAGGCTATGTGTTATATAAATATACATTTTTGTCATTTTATTTCAGATTACTCATCCAAAAAATAGTTGTTTTTAAGAGGCTGAGGTTGCAAAGTTGCACAACAAAAAATTAGAAAATACTAGTGAGGTTTCTTACGCAACTCTTACAACTGGGCTGAATTATGGATCTGAATTAAGGTGGAAGTATTATGAAGCAGTCTTAATTATGTAAACAGGCTCTGTTTTCCACCATACAGACATATTTTCTTCCCTTGTATGTGAAAATGTCTAACAGTTGGGTTTTGTTTAAAAGAAAGCCCAAGCAAACCATAAGACACTCCACCTCCCCTATCTCCCCCTCAAAAACACCAACACAAGTTAAAAAAAAACAGCAACAACCTCAGATTCAGAAATATTTGCATTGTCTGGAGAATTTACCCTAAATTAGTGATATTTTATCAACAGGAAATAAAATAAGTGGTTGGCAAACCCGAGTATGGTTTATTTAATGTTGTTGCATTGTAGATATCATGTGACTATTGGCTGTGCAAAGGGTCCTTAGTGCTTCTACTGAAGGCTACAACTAAGTTCAACTGGAGAGAAGAAATAGCCTTTACCAGAGTCAGTTTATTGCCTAGTGAGTAAAACAGGCTCCATGCAGGTGGCTGAGAAGGCAACTGAACCTTGTATGCTTTACTACTTGGCCAAGGTCTGAAGCTTTTACAGAAGGCAGAAGCCCCATCATTGCCTCCTCTTTCAAGAGTGGCATTTGAAAGGTGTTATAAGTCATGTTTGTTATTTCAAACCCCTAAATTTAATTTTGAAGTAAGACCATAGATTGTTTTTGTTCTCAGGAAGTGTTTTAAGAGAAGTTGGAAGCCCCTTTCTGCCACTCTGAGTAATATAGGGAAAGAACAGAGTTCAGTAGCCTTCTCCAGGCTTCTACATCTATAGTCTAAGCACAGTGACTCTAGGCATCGTTTTACTCAGTGTGACAGATATTTCAGATTCTGTTCTGTAGATATGTGTATTTTCTTTTTAGTGGTGTATAGGAAGTATGTGGTATAGGTCTCTAGGTTCCCAGTTAGAAACCTTGGATTTACAAACCACAGATTTTAGGGCTTAAGTTTTCACAGATTATAGAACAGTTTGGGTTGGAAGAGATCCTAAAGATCATCTAGTTGCAAACCCCTCCCCCCCCCATAGATGTTAAGACCCTCCACCAGACTAGATTGTTCGAGGCCTCATCCAGTGTTGCTTTGAACACCTCCAGGGAAGGGCATCCATGATCTCCCTGGGAACCAGTCCCAGTGTCTCATCACCCTTTCTATAAAGAATATCTTTCTAATATCCAGTCTAAATCTACCTTCCTTAAGCTTAAAACCATTCCCTCTTGTCCTAGCACTACACGCCCTTTAAAAAAGTCTCTTCCCTTCAGGGAAGTCCCTTAAGTTTTCCATGTGTTAGACCTTTTCCAGAAGATCAGGTCCTTTGTTACTGTTCAAAATGGGTGCCAAAATAGAGTGGCATCAACTTTATATCTGTATGATGGGACTTCTGTTTCTCATCTCTTCTCTCAGTTTGAACACAACCTTTATGAAGTCTAATGTAATAAATTGTTGTAGCATCAAACGCTATGTCATGAACACAGCTGTGTGTTTCCAGATCTCTTTCAGTACTGGTTTTTATTTGCCACATTACTGAAAGGGGACTCTTTCTGCATGGAATTTCTAATAGAATCATAGAATCAACCAGGTTGGAAGAGACCTCCAAGATCATCCAGTCCAACCTAGCACCCAGCCCTAGCCAGTCAACTAGACCATGGCACCAAGTGCCTCATCCAGGCTTTTCTTGAACACCTCCAGGGATGATGACTCCACCACCTCCCTGGGCAGCTCATTCCAATGGCAAATAGCTGGAAGAATTCCCTTAGCCATAGCGTATCTTCACATTCAATAACAAAAAAAAAGTGGAGATTTCTTTAACCATCAGGATTTCATTTTCCTTAGCCAGTTATTTTGGTTATTAATTGTAGGCGAGGAAGTGATGAGGGAAGTGTGCTAAATTGTTACTCCATTTTTATGTTTTTATTATCACTGATGAACACCTTGCTTGTTTGGCTGACTCAAAAACTTCCTTTTTGTACAAGATAAGGAAGTGTTCCTGCACATAATTTGATATTCAAATATCGTAGGTTTTGTAATATCACTTGTTTATGGTTTTTTTTAATTGAATATACAATTCCTGTTGCCTAAGCTATAAAACTTTTATGGCTATAAAAGCTTTATAACTGAAAATTAGCACAGTATAATGTGATTCTGATGAGAACACAGGTATCAGATCTACAGACAGAAGTGAGGCATTGTGCTAGTTTGAAGCAGGCTAAAATGTTTTGGTGAGAAGAACTAGATTGCAGGCTGTAAAAGGAAAACAATGGTGATGCCTGCTTTGCTCACAGGCTTGCTGAGATGTATGGGAACAAGAAATAAAAACATAGATAACCACTCTCACTTGGGCTGCTGGCTGAGCTGCATCTCTCTAACCTCACCCCCCATTTTGGACTAATCCACTTTGCTTCCTAACCCTCTGGCCGAACCTCCATTCTTCCTTGGGACTGGGGTAAGGGGGGGGAAGGGGGGGAGGGAGGTGAAGGGGCAGTTGAGAGCCCCTCCTGGGGACTCAGGTTTCTGGGAGGGGAGTTGTGTTTCTGTATTACCTTTAATCTTGTCTATTTCTGTATATACTGTAAATATCTGCTTGTATATTGAGCTAAGCTGTAAATATAAGCTTCATTCATATTTCCAGAGCCAGCTGAGTCTAGTCTGGGTGATTTCTAAAGTGTGGGGGGGTCAGGGAGCACCCAAACCATTACAGGTATGTGAGGACTGTTGTTTATACAAAACCTTGTTAAAGCAAAAAAAAAAAAAAAACAACCAAACAAAAAACCTCATCTCCTGAAATTATACTACACAGACTATTATAGAATCATAGAATCAACCAGGTTGGAAGAGACTTCCAAGATCATCCAGGCCAACCTAGCACCCAGCCCTATCCAGTCAACTAGACCATGGCACTAAGTGCCTCATCCAGGCTTTTCTTGAACACCTCCAGGGACAGTGCCTCCACCACCTCCCTGGGCAGCCCATTCCAATGGCAAATCACTCTCTCTGTGAAGAACTTCTTCCTAATATCCAGCCTATACCTACCCTGGCACAACTTGAGACTGTGTCCCCTCGTTCTATTGCTGGTTGCCTGGGAGAAGAGGCCACCCCCCACCTGGCTACAATGCCCCTTCAGGTACATTTGTCAAAGTTTGTATTAACAGATTTAAGATACAGGCTTGCACTTACATGCCAGATTTTCCTCTGCTCCCTCAGTTTTACTGCAGCAGAACCAGGACAAGGAGGGAAATAACTGGGGTAGAAAGTGAAGTTTTAGGGATTGCTTCTCATTGAATCAGAAGGGACAAACTCTTTTAAGACTGATTTACAATTCAATTCTTACTTTCCTGGGATTTGTACAAATAAATATATATATTACATGACTGTGTTAATGTCAATGAGTATACATGCCAGTTACACTTGAAATATGTACTGTGTGCCAGCAGCACATTGCAGCAAGAACATGTGCTGTGCCCAGGTGAAGGCATAGCTGCCCTGCCAGCCCTTTAGTCCTGCCCATAGCTACAGGATGGAGCTTTCCGTGCTGCCCTGTTGCAATCCACACTGAAAACCAATCTGTGCACGAATCTACAAGTTCATCACACAGCAACTATGGGATGTTGTTTGAACTCTTTAGAACAGATCTGTAACCAGTATGTGTGAGGTTTTGGTTAATGAAAGTGGGTTACTCTGTTGGATAAAGAAACAAACTGCTGACTTGCATATTGTATTTGCATACATACCACTGTCATTTCACTGGTGAATATATAGATAGAAGGATAACTGGTGAATATATAGATAGAAGGATAACTGGTGAATATATAGATAGAAGGATGTATGGTCTTCCTCTCTTAGAAAACAGGTAGCAGCAGTAGTTAACTACTTGAAAATGCTGTAAGCTGTTCTGCTTGTGTGTATAATGTCTTGTGTAAGCATTTTAGAACTGAGAGTGATAGGAAGTGTATAGAAGCAGTAGCTGCAATAAGCAAACTTGACTCAAAATACTTTGTTCTATAGCTGAGTAGTCCTAAAGATGATGTGAGACTGCACATACAGAATACAAATCAGATGTTTTCTGCTTTCATCTTCTGTTGAAAATCATTGCCTGGGTGAGGTGAATGTATCCTGTAGTTGGATTTTAATAAGAGAAAATGCTAAAATACTGTATTCTTGTTCCCAAAACATGTCTGGAAAAGAATTTGGTTAAAAATACGAGTTAAAAGTGAAATATGGAAATAGTCACTGTGGGGGATTCTTTGGTTTGGTGGGATTTTTCTCTTGGTTTGTTTTTTCTTTTGTTTGGGGTTGTTTGTTTGTTGAGGAAGTTTTTTGTTGTTGAGGGGTTTTTTTGTTGTTGTTGGGTTTGGTTTATTGGGGGGAGAGGGGGTTTGTTTTGTTGGTTGGTTGGTTTGTTTCTGCACACAGCAATCTCTTTTATTCTGACACAGACTTCATGTGATACTGATTTTAACACATGAAAACACCTTGGAATGAAACTGCATTTTCTGCAAAATGGTTGCTAGAGTCCCTCAGTTGTCAGAGGTGCAAAGGGAGCTCCTGGAAGCCAAAGTCAGAAAAGCCATCTTGAGAGCAGTATATACTTTGTGCCACTAGATTATGCTAAGTATTTCAGATTGTGGAGTGATGACATCATATTGGTAACCAGTTACCTATTCTCTCTCCCAAAACGTAACAGAGTTCAGCAGTGACACAAATTTTGTCTCACTTCCTCTGATATTTTGTTTGTTTACTCTCAGAGCTTTTTCAGGTTGAGGACTTCAGTGACTTGGGGCTTTATTCTCATCTAATAGTTTAATATGGCTAGCCAGTTCTTGAAGCTGAAAAGTTTTGTGTATAGAACAATGTTACTTTTGTGCCTATTTAGCAGTGCCTTTTAGATGACCTGGGTAATATCAAGCATTACCATCTTTTAATTACCAAAAGAAAAACATGTTGCAGAGGTTGGCTGTGCCTTACAGACAGTGGTGTGCACCCAGTATTGTGGAGTTCATAGACATTTTAAATTCACATGCACTCCATGATTGTTCTTCCATTTTAAACATAAAAGGCTGTCAGCAGTTGGAGCTTGTGAAAATGTACTGTGCAAGAGGTCTTGGAAACAAAATTCCCAAGATTTTAATTTATAAGCACGTTTCTCAGAATTTCCAAGCAATGAATCAATAATTGAATAGTCATTTTCTCCCCCTAGGGCTTTCTGGTACAGTTATTAAAAAACAAACCCAGCAAAATAAAACCAAACACTTGTAGGGCACTAACTTGGAAACTTAAGGCTTTCAAGTCAGCATTTGGAGTTCAGTTTTCAAAATGTGGTTTGCCATGATGAACTTTTGGGTGTAGGCCATGCATGCAAATGGCTTCCCTTTTACAGATGCTGGGAGACTCTGTGTTTACCAGAGTCTCCAACAGTAATGATTGATTAAGTTTCTTACCACATGCTTGAAAGATCAGAAGACAGGCAATCAGCTGCTCTGTAAAGACTCCAATATACTCAGGATAGCATAATTGCCATTGTCATGTTAATTCTTGGTAGTGTATGTTAGACATGTATTATACATCTCTGTCTAGTATTGGTGCTATAGGTACATACATCATATTAATATATAATGCACACTTTGGCTTGATGAGGCCTAGGTAAAGATACTGCCTTTTTAATATTAAATTGACAAACATTTTAAAAGCTTTTCTGAACTGAAGGAGTTTCAAGACATGTCACATTGCCTTGCATTTTCCGTGGATTAAGAGCACACATCCAGATAGCCACTGCAGTTCAGTTGGCAGGCAAGAACTTGTTAAATTATCATAACTTGAGGGTATGTCTGAGCCCTTAATTCATGTCAAATTAAGGTTGATGCCACTGACTTGGGCCACAAAGATAACAGGATAACACTTTTTAGAGTAAGAAAATGCTCCTTTCCTCTCTCTTGACCAGAAATACCAACGTTGCAGGAATTGGCATTTTGATTTACTTTATTTTCAGTCTGGGTTGTAAAAGATGGCACTCTGTCCAATGTTACCATGTTATCCCTCAATGGACTTTTGATTAGCTGTGCTTGATTGTGCAAACCCTCTTTGGGTTAGCAGTGCTATAAGAAAACTCAATCCACTGTTCATCCTCCTCAACCTTGATAATTGTTGTATCATTATATTATTTATTATATCCAGGGAAGATGTGTAGATGTTGTTAAGTTCTGTTTTCACGTGGTTAGTCTACCACTGAAAGCTTTCTTTTGAATACTCTGATTCCAGTAGGGACTGTAAGTAATCATGGCTCTTGAAAAGAAAAGAAAAAAACTAAGAGGATAAAAATGAAATAAGTGATAAAGGAAGTCTCTTTTATGTTTTGTGCTCTCTGGTTGCTTGCTATAATAGGCTGAAAATGCAACTCTTCTATTTGGCAGTAGTTACAGGTGATGCAGTTGAGATTCATCTGCTCAGTGTCATATAAATTACTGCTGTTTAACCATTAATAGAATCTTTGCCTGCTTTTATACATACACTGACATTACAATGTACTGTTGGGTAACTGAGGGAAGAATGTGTGCGTAGACTTACTGCTCAAAATTGCAAAAGAGCCAGCTGATGTTTTGGGAAATTCTTTTTTAGTGCTAGCACATATCCAGAATATGTAGCAACTATTTCTTGGTTTTGTGTGTGTGATGCATAACAGGCACACTCTTTCCAAATGCAGGGGTGTGCACTTCCTCCTTCCTTTCTTAGTGTCTCCCCTCCGATTCACAGTACTTAATGAATTGAATCATGTAACCGTTTGATAGTTGTAAGTACAAGTTTAAAGTTTAAAATACCCCTCTTTGTTTTACTGAAATGAAGCCATTAATCTCTGAGCCTGAGAAGACAGCTTATGAAAATGCATGTATGCCTGAGTAGCACTGAAAGCAGAGGTCAGCAGTGCCCAACAGGCCACTTCAACAATAGCAGTCCACTTCTGAATTGTTGGTCTCTGCAGGGCAGATCACAATCGTTATAATCAGCGCTGCGCTGCCGTGGACAGCCGACAGCAGCTATTCCAAACAGTTCTTTGAAGGTAAAGATGAGTGGGAGACATGCTCAGGGACAGAAATTGCTTTCTTAAGAAAATAAATAATTAACTGCCTCATTCAAATCTTCAATAACTGGATGGCTAAAGTTTGTATTTTGGGTTTGTTTTTTTTTGCCATCCCAGTGTAAAATAAAACCCTCTATTTTCAGTTTGGTTGTTGATGGTTGGGCAATAAAGAAATATTTGATTTGTAGTTTCCCTTAATATATAATCATACTTTTTTTTTTTTTGATGAAGAAATGAAGAGGCAAAAATAGAAGCAGCTTTACATCCAGTGCTTTTGTTCATTTTTGCTTTAAAGAATATTTTTTTTCTACTAATTATGGAAGCCTAACTTCTGGTGAGTTTTTAGTACTTTTAAGCAGGTACACTTATAAAAACATTTATATGCAACATATTTGAAGATATTCTGATTGCTTTTTTTCAGTTGTCTTGTTTTAAAACATTTGTTCAGGCCCTATTTAACCTTCCAAAGACTAGATCAAACAGCTGACCAAAATTAAAAACCAGATAGCAAAGCACTAGCCTTGCTTTTCACCCCAAGGCAAACACACATTGCTGTATAGACAGCTTTTTCCAATATAATTTTACTGCTTCTCACAGAATCACATCCTGTAACTGCACATACAGTGCAGGAATTTCTGCATTCTGCTCAAATTGTAAACTTAAAACTATAGCTGCAAGAATTCCAGAAACAGAGTGAAAAGTTTTCAGTGGAAGATTGCAGTGCTGCTGCCAAGGGCATTAAAGTCATAACAAAAAGATTATGACACTGGTTGCGCTTTTCTTTCACATGACAAGGAAGATCTGGTAAAGTAGTAGTAGAGCTTAGCTCTTTGAGTAATAGGAATTGTACAAAAATGTAAACAAAGGGACAGGTAAATAATTATTGAAGGGGAAAGTATCTGAGACCCTGAACTGGATTTTTTTCCCATGTTATCTGTAACCCAGATAATAGACTCTCTGCTGTGGTAGTGAAAATGGTAACGTTTCAGTACAAGGACAAGCGTTCAAGAGGTGTGTGGACCTGGTGCTTAGGGACATGGTTTTATGCTGAACCTTCAGTGTTGGGTTGAAGGTTGTACTGGATGATCTTGAAGGTCTCTTCCAATCAGGTATATTATGTGAAAATGTATTTCTAGTTCATGTAGGAGATTTCAGCCACTTTATTGACAAAATAGGCAGGAAGTGACCTATCAAAATTATCTGCTTCAAACCCTTTCTTGAGCAGAATCATCTGGATGGTGCTAGTTGCTCTCAGGACTATGTCCAGACAACTTCTAAGTATCTCCAAGGAGGGGGATTCCACAGCCACTCCAGTCAGTCTGTGCCAGAACTCAGTCACTTTCACAGTTAAAGTGATGTTCCTGATCTGGTTTTCAGAGGGAGTTGCCTGTTTCAGTTTGTGTCCATTGCCTCTGGTTCACTGAAAAGAGTTTGGCTCTGTTCTCTTTACACCTTCCATTCAAGGATTTATGCACATTGATGAGATACCCCCTTGAATCTTCTCTTCTCCAAACCAAGCAGTGCCAGCTCTCTTAGCATTCTCTTACAAGAGGGAAGCTCCAATTCCTCAAATGTTTTTGTGGCACTTCATTGGACACTTTCCAGTAGCCTCACTCTGTCAGAAAAATGGCAAAAATATGAAAAAGATCTGCTGTAAATCTGATTTCTATATTTTGGATGTGCCATAATAGTACCAATGGAAGATATTCTTTAGTCAAGCAGATGTAAGTACAATGATGCTTTATTTTATGCTTTTGCTTTTCTTCACATCAAAATCAGGAAATCAGCAACTAAACATTCTCTCTTCTGAACAATAACCGTGCTCTGACCTCTCCACTTTTTTTTGTTTGTACATTTTCCTCCACTTGCTAGCAGCTACATTGTACTATAATCCATAAAAACTGTCTTTATTAAATATATTTGTGAGGCCACACCTTGAGTATTGTGTTCAGTTTGGGGCACCAAAATACAGGAGCCATCTGGAGGTGCTGGAGTGGGTGCAGAGGAGGGCAATGAAGCTGGTGAAGTGCCTGGAGAATAAATCTTATGAGGAGTGACTAAAGGAGCTGGGGCTGTTTAGTTTGAAAAAGAAGAAGCTGAGGGAGACCTCATTGCTGTCTACAGCTGCCTGAAAGAACATTGTGGAGAGGCTGATGCAGGGCTCTTCTTACAGGTAACTGGAGACAGAAGAAGAGGGAATGGCCTCAAGATGAGGCTGGGTAGGTTTAGATTGGATATTAGGAGAAAGTTTTTCAGAGGGAGTGGTCAGGCATTGCAGTGGGCTGCCCAGGGAGGTGATTGAGTCACCAACCGGGGTTGGTGTTTAAAAGTCGTTTGGATGTGGTGCTTAGGGATATGGTTTAGGGTGAATCTTGTACAGTAGGATTATAGGTTGGATCTGGTGATCCTGAAGGTCTTTTTCAACCTGGACATTTCTGTGATTCTGTGGAATAGGCATGTTTAACTTGAAAGCTAAGTTAATAAAAGATGCTTTGTGGGTGGGTTGGTTGGTTGGTGTTTGGGGTTGTTTTTTTCAAAGTGAGGTCAGAGAAATAGTTACTGCTTTGTTGCTTCTCCAGAGTAACAAGTGGATTGTATGAGAGTGTGCCAGGGGAGGTTTAGATCAGATATTAGGAAGGGTCATGTATCTGAGGGGTGGGTATCAAGGGTTGAGGCCAATCTCTTTTCGGTTGTGTACAGTAGTAAGACAAGGAGCAACAGCAACCAACTGGAACATAGAAGGTTTCACAGTATCATCTGTGTTGGAAGAGACCTCACAGATCAAGTCCAACCCTTTACCACAGAGCTCAAGGCTAGACCATGGCACCAAGTGCCACGTCCAATCCTGCCTTGAACAGCTCCAGGGACGGCGACTCCACCACCTCCCCGGGCAGCCCATTCCAGTGTCCAATGACTCTCTCAGTGAAGAACTTTCTCCTCACCTCCAGCCTAAATTTCCCCTGGCGCAGCCTGAGGCTGTGTCCTCTCGTTCTGGTGCTGGCCACCTGAGAGAAGAGAGCAACCTCCTCCTGGCCACAACCACCCTTCAGGTAGTTGTAGACAGCAATAAGGTCACCCCTGAGCCTCCTCTTCTCCAGGCTAAACAATCCCAGCTCCCTCAGCCTCTCCTCGTAGGGCTGTGCTCAAGGCCTCTCACCAGCCTCGTCGCCCTTCTCTGGACATGCTCAAGCATCTCAATGTCCCTCCTAAACTGGGGGTCCCAGAACTGAACACAGTACTCAAGGTGTGGTCTAACCAGTGCAGAGTACAGGGGCAGAATGACCTCCCTGCTCCTGCTGACTACATCATTCCTGATGCAGGCCAGGATGCCACTGGCTCTCTTGGCCACCTGGGCACACTGCTGGCTCAATGCAAAGAG
The DNA here is from genome assembly GCF_015220805.1 of Pogoniulus pusillus. Classification (NCBI taxonomy): domain Eukaryota; kingdom Metazoa; phylum Chordata; class Aves; order Piciformes; family Lybiidae; genus Pogoniulus; species Pogoniulus pusillus. The sequence goes on from NC_087266.1 coordinate 21,163,953, forward strand.
AAACCTCTTTATGGGGAGGGTGACAGAGCATTGGAACAGGCTGCCCAGAGAGGTTGTGGAGTCTCCTTCTCTGGACACTTTCAAAACCCACCTGGATGCATTCCTGTGTGGACTACCCTAGGAGATCCTGCTTTGGCAGGGAGGTCAGACTTGATCTCTGGAGGCCCCTTCCAACCTCTAATGTTCTGTGATTAAGAAAAATTTCTTCACCAAAAATAGTTGTCAAGCATTGGAATAGACTGCCTGGGAAAAGGCTTTAGTCGCCATCCCTAGAGGTATTTGAAAGGCTCAGATGTGGTGTTTAGGAATGTGGTTTAGTGGTAGACGTGGCAGTGCTAGGTCAACAGTTAGGGGTCTTTTTCAACTTAAGTGATTATATGAGATTAATTTTTCATTTCAATTATTGTAGTTACACTTTTATAGAATCACAGAATCAACCAGGTTGGAAGAGACCTCCAAAATCATCCAGTCCAGCCTATCCCCCAGCCCTAGCCAGTCAACTAGACCATGGCACTAAGTGCCCCATCCAGGTTTTTCTTGAACACCTCCAGGAACGGTGCCTCCACCACCTCCCTGGGCAGCCCACTCCTATGATATTGGAATTTTTGATATTTTGATTTTTTTTTGTTTTCCGTGTAGAAGTAACAATATTTGTCAAGGCTTGAAACATTGCTTAGGCCTTGACTAGTAAGGATATAAAGTCAATCTGCTGAGTTTCTCCTGGAGGTAGTGGCTTTCTTGAAAAACCTACTCCTGAATAAAGGAGTTGAAACCAAAAGAAAAGGCAGCGTAACAGAAGTCCTAAGTTTGATCCTAGAAATGACCATAAGTATTATGGCACACACAAGCATGTGAGTGGGTGCTTTTGGTAGCGTTTCAACTTTTGTGGGTGCCTCAGTTCTCAGAAGCTTTCCTTACAAAAGGAAGTTCATGTATTAGTGTCTCCCTCTGGTGGATATCTTTCTCAACTCTACACCAGGAAATGTTCTCCATGTTAAAGTCACGTCACGTCATTAAAAATGGAGAAGCCTCTGTTTGCATGGTGCAAACCTGGTTCCGTTCTCATGGGCAGTCAGAATGTGTGTGTACCTCTCCACGTGTTACCACTCGTTTTTCCAACATGCTTTACTCTTTTTTTTTTTTCTCTTTCTATGTGCAACTTATGTTTATATATTAGCAGATGGAATATTGTTTGGGTTTTTGGTGTTGTTTTTTTTCCCTGTGGTGCAAACCTCTTCTGTTTCCCAGACTTTCATTTACATGGTTTTATATTCCTCAAATATTTTCAGTTTCTCTTAATTATTTTTTCTTTTTTTTTTCAGGCACCACCAAAGTTAACCTTGTAAAGATTCCATCAACTGCTTCCAGTCCTCGAGACACTGCCCTAGCAGCTGTTATATGCAGTGCACTTGCAACAGTGCTCTTGGCTCTTCTTATTCTTTGTGTTATTTATTGTAAGAGGCAGTTTATGGAGAAGAAACCAAGCTGTAAGTTTCCAGTAACTACTGATATTCATACACCAGTATAGATTTGCAAATCCCTCTGTTGGTAAATAAGTGAAGTTTCTATGGCATTGAAGTGAACATGTTAGAAGGCTAAGACCACATATCCATACATTTTCATGGAATCATAGAATCAACCAGGTTGGAAGAGACCTCCAAGATCATCCAGTCCAACCTAGCACCCAGCCCTAACCAATCAACTAGACCATGGCACTAAGTGCCTCATCCCGTCTTTTCTTTAACACCTCCAGGGACGGTGCCTCCATCACCTCCCTGGGCAGCCCATTCCAATGCAAATCACTCTCTCTGGCAAGAACTTCCTCCTAACATCCAGCCTACACTTTCCCCAGCACAACTTGAGACTGTGTCCCCTTGTTCTGTTGCTGGTTGCCTGGGAGAAGAGGCCAACCCCCACCTGACTACAATGTCCCTTCAGGTAGTTGTAGACAGCAATGAGGTCAGCCCTGAGCCTCCTCTTCTCCAGGCTAAACAACCCCAGCTCCCTTAGACTACGTCCACAGCCTCCCCCCCTTTTTGGCAGCTCAGTGTAGATGTTCCAGCTTCTTACTGAAATGTGCTGTGAAGATATCCAGAAATAATCCCAATGCATTAATTCTGAGCCGTACTCTGCTACATGCTGAACAGATAAATGTGGACTGTTTTGATCCAAGCTGGGATGTTGTTGGAGAGTTGCAGTGAAAGTGTGAAACTTGACTCATCAAGATAATTAATGTGGCCATTACACATGGCAGATCTGTCATTAACAGTTTTGGTTGGTTGGGCATATTCAAGATTAATTAAATGCCCAAGCCAGTTAGATTTATAGATTTTTAAAGAGTAATCTGTAACAGCTCAGAAATGTAATTCAGACATTGTTTATAATAAACATTTTTCTGATCCTTGATTTAAATACAGCAAAATTCAAATGCACTCTGGTTGCTATTTGGAATGAAGTCTGCTGTCAAGATAAAGCTCTTTAAGATAACTTAAACAAAATCTTAGTGTCTGAAAGCTGATTGTGGAAAATTTCATATGGGAAATACTGAGAAAACATAATGAAATCATCATCAAAATAAGAGCAGATATGTCCCTACAGGAGGCTGTAGTTGAACCAGCTGTTCTAGGGCTTGTTACAAAATGTGTGGTTTGCATTATATGAAACCACATTGTTCATTGTGGATCTTAGAGTTGGAAAATGTATGGAAATACTCTGTAGTATGACATTTATGCATTCTAGGAAGACAGGAGGCTGTGAACAGGAAAAAGTTTCACTTGCTCATGTATGTTTTTATTCATTTTGTCCACAGGGTCTCTGAGATCACAAGACATTCACTGCAATGGCTCCGAATTGTCCTGTTTTGACAGACCACGACTTAATGAATATAACCACAGAACTTGTTGCCAGTGCCAGAGAAGCACATCACAGACATGTGGTATGTTAGGGTCTACTTAAAAGTAACTTTGCAACATGATGAGTGCTCATCTAACATTTGAGTTGCAGCATTTAACTTTTGACAATGCAAGTTCTGTAGTAAAATACCCATTGTCCTTGGATAAAGTACTCAGTAAGCACATTGAATTTCCAAGTAGCTATTTAGTTACATTTAATATTTTTTCTGATTTAATTCCATTGACCCTTCACTTAAAAAGCTTTAAACATCTATCTCCTTTCTTTCTGAGAAAAATAGCACTGCATCTGGCTTCACTAGACCTCGTCTAAGAACATGATATGACCTCTAAAAGACATTAAAACCTGAACAATTCAAGTCATTGAGGTTTTGTGAAGTGGCATCACAGCAGATGCATTCATGACATTAACAAATAAATGAAAGAGCAGAGGATTAAATACCATCCTAATATGTCAACTCAGAATTTAATACTTCCTTTCACATGTATCTAATTGAACAGCAAATTAATTTATGAAGTAGATATTCATGTGTGGCATCTGTATTGCTCCCAGAGGAACAGTATGTCTTTTATAAGTAGTTCCATTTAAAAGTAATAAATCAAAGAACACTTTTTTTTTTTTCAGTAAGAAATCTCTTTCCTCAATCCATGTATTATAATGTGACTGGCAAATTAATACTCAGGATTGAAAGAGTACAGAGGCTGAAGTTTATGTAGAGCTTTAACACTTTAACATTGTTAAAATTCCTATTCCTTAGGACCGGTTCACTTGATTCCATCGCTGTGTTGTGATGAAACCTGTAGCATGGAGCACAGCGGTCACAGTTGTGCTTTCCACTCACAGACTACACTGAATGAAAGGTAACTTAGATTTATAAAAGTCTATGAAACATTAAATGAAGGTACAATAGCTGTTTGAAGTGGAATGAGGGATTTTGAAGTGGAATGAGGGATTTTGATGAACTGCAGCCACTTCAGCTGTGGCTTAGCAAGGTGTTGCATAAACCTGTGAATCTGGGGTGAAGTGGCATGAGGTTTTATTTTTGTAGAAGCTCTTGAGGACTGTGAGTTGTTAAATAGGTACTATGTCTTAATTTCTACCAGATTGTAGCTATTAGTTTCTCCCAGTCAACTGAATAAAAATAGATTTGTAGTTATTTCTATAGTGGTGCCATGAGCTAAATATGTAAAATTTACAGTGTCCTTCAGAGTTTCCTTTTTACAGACTTTAACACAGGATGTATTTATTGCTTTTAGCTAGAATTATTTTTCCATAGAAGGTTTAAATAGGTCTCCAGCTGGTTTGTTTTTATGGTCAAATGTAACTAACACTGGAAAGGCAGCTTCTTCATAGGTATTGTTTATGCAAGGTGACATGGTGACCTAAGTACAAGATAAAAATTGCCTACATTTTGTATAATAACTTGTTTAAATGCCAGCAAGCCTGACTCATCATTCTATACCACTAAAGCTGACAAATGGAGAGTTGCATACTTTGAGAGGAATCTTTTGGCTAAAGTTTTAAATATAAATGTCATATCCATGCTATGTGGACATCAAAGACACTGTGGTTCCTTCCAGTAGAAACACTTTGCTTCAATTTCCTTTGCCAAAATAGTGTATTTCCTTCAATTGTGGTGTAGTGTCCTGACTCCTGGCCTCATCTATTAAAATGCTTTGGGCATACATCAAAGCTATGAAAGCATCATGTTTTGGAAGTAAGGAAGGCTGTGGGATGGGTCTTGTCACACAAATTGTCGCTGTGTATCAGTCACTGTGTATCAGACTTAACTTAGACTTGACAGTTTTATACATCTGTAGACAGTCTTTGGAAATGTAGATTGGGGGGGGGGGGGGGGGGGGGGTTGTAATACTTTTTTCATATATTAAAGTGAAAAATGTTGCTGGCTTTTCAGCACAAGTAGGCATGTCCAGCGCACTCAGACCTGACAGTATCCTGCTGCAACTTCAGTACATTTGAGATAGATAATACTGAGTTTCTGCTTCCACTTTCTTCCATATTCCCATAAAACAAAAGTAACTGTTTGGGGAATAAAAGATCCTTGTCCTTTGGTAATAAGGACTAGTGCAGAGTCCTGCATCTGGGGAGCAATAACACCAGGCACCAGTACAAACTAGGGGTCATCCTGCTGGAAAGCAGCTCTGAGGTCGTGGCAAAAGACCCCGGAGTCCTAGCGGACAGTAAGTTCTCTGTGGGACAGCAATGTGCCCTTGTGGCCATGAGGGCCAACAGCATTCTGGGTGCGTGAAGAAAAGTGTGTCCAACAGGCCTAGGCAGAGTCTTCTCCACCTCTACTTTGCCCTGGTGAGATCACACCTGGAATACTGTGTCCAATTTAGGGCTCCCCAGTTCAGGAAAGACAGGGACCTGCTGGAGGGAGTCTAACAGAGAGGTTGCAAGGATAATTGCAGGGCTTGAACATCCCTCCTATTGAAAAAGACTGATAGACCTGTTTGGTTTTGAGAAGAGAAGGCTGAGAAGGGATCTGATCAATGTCTATTAATACCTGAGGGGTGGGTGTCAAGACGAAGGCAATAGTCTTTTTTCAGTGGTGCTCAGCAGTAAGACAGGGAAGCACAGGTACAAGCTAGAACACAGGAGGTTCCACCTCAGCGACTTCTTTATGATGAGGGTTACAGAGCACTGGTACAGGCTGCCCAGAGAGGTTGTGGAGTCTCCTCCTCTGGATGCATTCCTGTGCAGCCTGCCCTAGGTGATCAGGCTTTGGCGGAAGAGTTGACTTGATGATCTCTGGAGGTCCCTTCCAACTTCTAACATTCTGTGATTAATATTCCACGTGGAAGAAAATAAAAGAAAAAAGTCCTTTCACATTTTGAAGGTTAGAGAGACAAACTGAAAAAATTAAAGTGAATGCATGTTCAATATGAACTCCAACAAGTAGAAGGAGTCTTCTTGTTTATTCTCTTTTCCCAGTCTGAACTCTGTACGCTTATGTCTGTTAGATGTTTGTCTAGCCTGGTGTTAGATTCCACTGTCCTCTCAAGCATTCAAATTTCTTGCTGCAGTTTGAGCTTGTTCCATCTTATTTTATTGCCCTTGTCATGCACTGAGAACAAGTTTGTTCCTCTTTGAAACTGTCTTTGTATCTGAACAGTACTATCATGTTTCTGTTTTTCAGATGATAAACAGCCCCAACTGTAGTTCATGTTTTCTATACCCCTCAGTTTACAGTGTGAAGGGCTCTAAACATCTTCTTTACCTTTAGTAGTGTTCTCCAGTTTTCTTTATTTCCAGATGAGAAATAAACTGTATTGTTCTTCAGAATAACTTTTTTTGTACAGAGACAATTAATATAGCCCTGTTAAACCATCCTGAAATACCTGTAGTTATTAATAAATTGTAATAATTACAATATTGATAGTATATTCTGAAATGCTTTTGAAACCATGTGAATTTTATCCTTTTGCAGAGCTTCTGATTCCATTGGAGAAATGATTCCTGCATTTCTTGGTTCCCTTTCACGCTCTACCTGTGGAGACATTTCAGATGCTTGGCCTCTTATGCAAAACCCAGCTTGTTGTGACAGTGTTTCTTTCTGTGGATCGTATTCAGAACTGGCTGCAGGATCTGCAAAGCCCTGCACTCCTGAGACTGAAAATCCAGCCACTGTCGAGCTGGATAATAAGCACGACCTAAGTGAAGTACTTATTTCAGCTAAGTCTCTTGAAGGGAACAGTGCAAACTCCTTTGAAATCCCCAAACGCAGAGCATGCATAGAAGGTTCATCGCTTCAGAACCCAGTGGCTGCTGAAACCAAGCTGAAGACAAAGCCTAACGGGACATCAGATGAGTCTATAGACTAATATACAGAGGTAAAAAAACTTAACTTCAAAGGAGCAAGAATGTGTACTGAAGACACAGAGCTAGTTAAAAATGGAATGGTAGAAGGTTGTAGGCTTATATTTCTTCATATGTTACACCTAGCTATTGCTGAAATAAAACTGTGCAAGAGGTCCAACAAATTCACATTTTGAAGTAATTGCATTCGAAAGGTGCAATTAAAATGTAGTGTTTAGAGGGCGTGAAGCAGAATAGAGAAGAAAGTCTGTAAACCAGTCAGATTTAATCACATCGGGGACTGGTTATATTAAATTTCTAGGGGGGGAAAATTCAGTTCAATAGCCTTATGACCAAGCTATGTGAAGCTAGCCCCTGTAACCATCACAAAAAGTCACTTTGCTAGTGCTTCATCGTCATAATAGAAAAGAGATTAGCTGAGGTCTGTCTTTTTAAACTGGCATATTCTGCTATTGGAAGTAAACTGGAGCAACAAGTAGGTAATCTGTGAAAGGATCCCCAAGTATGGTGTGTGTGTACTGCTGTTGTTGCTCAAGGGTTGTGCAGGCTGTGGCTGGAAAGCTGCAGTAGCTTCCTGTGCACGTACACAGAGGCAGGAAGAGGAAGAATTGCTGCTAATACTAATAATACACCAAATTTAGTTAAGAAAACCCATGCTATCTGTAATTACAAAAAAAAATTGCCATCTGCAGAAATAAATCTGCTGTCCTTTGATCCTCTTCCATTCAGTTTGCATGCCATTTTCATACCATTCTCACATGAGAAGTACAAAGTAATTGTTGAACAAGAAGATGTGTTCAGTCTGAAAACACAGAAGTGCAATAGTTAATTCTTTGTAAATCAAGCCTTAAGTTTTTAGGTGATGTTTTCAGCAGTTTTTCCAGATGAAAGGAACCACAGCATTCTGAAATATTGCTGCAAAAAATTAACTTACATTTCACTCTCTTTGCTGCAATAGAGAAATTGTACATTATGTGACTGAGTCTTACCTCTGTGCGTGTGTGTTTGTAAATCCTATCTGTCATTTCAAAACCCTGTGTTCTTTGGTGGGTTTGTCTTACTATCCATTAATATCCATAGTTGTCTGTAATTCTGAATAAGCAAGATGGTTTGGGTGGCTAGGTTTGGGGTTTTTTTTGGGGTGGGGAGGCGGTGCATTGGTAGGTTTCTTTGGTTTTGTTAGGGCTTGGTTTGATTTGTCCCTTTTCATACTCCACACTGCATCGTTATATGGATGTGTTGATGGAGACATTTGAGGGACAGGGTTACTTGAGATGTATTTTTGGGCTTAACTCTCACCAACTATACAAACACCAGAAAATTATTTCCTCTCAGTCTACCTGATTTCCTTCAATTTGCCCTTCATCTTTCTTATCTTCTTGGTGGGGAGGATGGTCTTGAAGAACATAGTCTTCCATAGGGCTATACTTTGGTTGTATTGAAAAGTAAATATAATAAACCAGTAAGACTGCAGGTTTTTATTTCTGTGCACATAAATACAAGCTTTTAAATGGGTATTTGAACACAGCTGCAGTCTTCAGGCTTAGGTGGATTGTTACAAGCAGCAGTAAGCATAGCTGTATTCTTTTGGTGTTCAGTCAAGCACAGAAGTGCACACAGGGTTTATGTAACCACTGTTTATCACTTTCTTTTAGGAAGCCAAGCTATTTCATTCTGCATTAAAGCTGAACACTTCCCTGATGCTCCTCTGCTGTTCCTCATCAAACATAGTCTGTCTTCAACGTTGCATGGTTTTGAAATCAGCTGGAGCACCAACAGCAACCAAAAAAAGGCATCATTTCACACCTTCTGAGCATCTGAGCCATGACAGCTGTAAAGTGAATCTTCAAGGAGTGTCCTGGGAGAACCATGCAAATGGATTTATTACCTTTGGCATCTCTTTTAACAAAAAGAACTTTTTATTCCCTCAGATTCCCAAAAACTCCATTGGAGTGAATTAAAAAGTGTGAGTGTGTGTATGCGTGTATGTGTATATATATATATATATATATATGTAAAAAGACAGCAAGAAATATAAACACTTGAGTGTGTTTGGGTGGGTATCTTCTATATGACTACACTTGTTAGAAGGCGTGAGACAAGCCAAGTGTTCTGCTTGCAGATTTATGCTTGCATTTGGATTTCTTTTTGGCTGGTTCTATTTTTAACTCTGTTTGCTGCTGTTGAAGGACATAGAAACCCAAGCATTTCTGTTTATGCAGGGATCATCTATAGATCCTCTGAAGCTTTTATTATATATTCCATTGTAGTCAGTAAGCTAGCTGGAGGAGGTGCAGAATTTGCATGTTACAATATCTATGATTGAAGTCCTCTCCATGCAATTATGACCTTTGTGGGAGGGGGCATTGTTTTGTTGGGTGTAACAGGAGATTAGTTTTAAATTAGATGGAAGTCAGACACATAGATAGGAACGTTGTCCTTAATTGGTAGTCTCAGTATTGGAATACAGCATACAGCACTTGTTCTTACAGCATGTAATTGTTGCATATTGAAATAAATGTAATCAGCTGTCACATCAAAAACTATAGCAGGTGTGCCATGCAGACTGTCACACAGCAAGACTATTACTAATACATTTTAGTAATGCATTCTTTATAAGGATCAAGCTGCATGCTGACCTGGTTCATCCATGTAGTGGGTCTTTTCATTTAAGTCACTCTGCCTTTCTGGCTGTGGTATTGTCTAAATTAATTTTTCCACACAAAATACAAATTAGTTCATAACATTTTTCCAGCAAAGTGCCTCTGAACTAAATCCTTAGAGCTGCCTGTGTGCCTAGGAAAGTATCAACTCTTTGCCTTCATTGCTGTTAAGAGGTTTTTTTAACTTCAGTTAATTCTACCACATCCCATAATAGCATTTGTTCTGCAGGCAGTTTTATCCCTAGAATAGTTTTCACTTCTGTGAGTAATCCCAGTAACCACTGCTGATTCATTACACTCCACAGGCTCTAACTTGTCGATGATGGACTCTAGCAATTATTCTTTAAATTACCCAGTGTGCCTTGACAAAAGCAAAGCAATCAGAGCAGCAGATGGCAATTTGCAATAAGCGTTACTCATCCTTCCACACATGGTTTGTGTGGCAATGGAAATGTTGAGGCAGCGCTCACAGTCTGTCATGGAAAAAGGGCTTTTGCTTTGAAGCGCCCAGTGGAAGGTTGCACCTGCACAAGAACAGCTAAAGCCAGTACAGGCAGCCAAGCCAGTAAGACACTTGAAACCAGTGAGATTATCCATGTGTGCAGAAATCATGAATAACAGTTAGCAAATTCAAACCAAAGCAAGTGAAAGAAATAGTAGAAGTGATTTTATTCTCCTTTTTGTTTCTATGCAGTGAATAACCACCATTTGGTCACTGGCAGAATAATGCACAGTTACACAGGGAGTCCAATTACTCACTAAAGTGCTTTGAGGTATGTATTCAGTGATAGCTTAGAGTAATGCCCTTGGATAGTTTCATACATTTAAGAGGTGACAAAATGTTGTTACTCACCACACATGTATGAGAAGATGTGTGCTTTGTTGTATATACTTTGTAAATAAAAAAACCCTCCAGTGTTCATTTCAGTATATGGTATGATATTTTTAGACCATACAGGGATTTTTAGCCTTCTAAAGAACTGTTAGTAATGAAAAGTTATGTTCAGGAGTTTTGCATGCATCTGCCACAGTAAGTATGTTTTCCCATTGGAAGTTCCACTTTGGACCATTGGTTTTGTCTGGCAGCTCTAGAGAAAACGACTCCTTTCTTTAAATGTGTGACAGAGAGCTTGAGAGCAAATTGGGAGGAGAACATTTTAAGAGTGCATTTTAAATATCTGTGTATATTGTGTATATATGTTGTTTTTTTCCCTTAATTTAACCAATTTGGTCTTTTTTATATTGCCTGTGGCAAGCAATGTTGTACATGCCAATAGAAAACATACGCTACTACTGTCTTTAGACTGCCCATGTATCATGCCTAGGGACTGGTAGTGCCGTTTTAAAGACTCCTTTAAGGGAATGTAAAGTAATATCTTGTACAAATTGTTTTGTAATACTTTTTCTACTTGTGAATAAAATGTTCCTTGAACCACTCTTTCTTTGTTACTCTGAAGTTAATGATGGCCTTCAGTACAAAGTTAGTGAGCTAATCTTGCGTTGTTTTTTGAATTCCATAATGCTTTAACTGTACACAACTACCTGAGGGGTGGTTGTGGCCAGGAGGAGGTTGCTCTCTTCTCTCAGGTGGCCAGCACCAGAACAAGAGGACACAGCCTCAAGCTGCGCCAGGGGAGATTTAGGCTGGAGGTGAGGAGAAAGTTCTTCCCTGAGAGAGTCATTGGACACTGGAATGGGCTGCCCGGGGAGGTGGTGGAGTCGCCGTCCCTGGAGCTGTTCAAGGCAGGATTGGACGTGGCACTTGGTGCCATGGTCTAGCCTTGAGCTCTGTGGTAAAGGGTTGGACCTGATGATCTGTGAGGTCTCTTCCAACCCTGATAATACTGGGATACAGAATCACAGAACCTTAGAGATTGGAAGGGACCTCCAGACAGCATTGAGACCAACTTCCCTGCCAAGGCAGGATCCCCGAGAGTAGTTTGCATGGGAACACATCTAGGTGGGTTTTGAAAGTGTCCAGAGAAAGAGACTCCATAACCTCTCTGGGCAGCCTGTTCCAGTGCTCTGTCAACCCTCACCATAAAGAAGTTTCTCCTCATGTTGAGGTGAAACCGTCTACGTTCCAGTTTGTAGCTGTTGCTCCTTGTCTTACTGCTATGGACCACTGAAAAGAGATTGGCCCCATCAACCCTTCAGATATTTGTATGCATTCATAACATCTCTCAGTATTAAAATTACGGCATAATTTGTTATTCTTGAGATGTCTGCTGTTCATCAGTAGTATCTTTTTTCAGGCTGGAAGACCTCGACAAAGCAGTAAGGTAACATCAGTCTTTAAAATCATAATGCTTCTAAACCAGGTCAGAATTTTGCTTCTCAAGGGGGAAAAAAAATAAGCTGGAAAGCACTACAGATGGCTGCCTTTGTAAAGGAAAACAAGCACTCCAAGCAGACTAAGACAAGACATTTATGTAAGTAATGGGAGTAGCTGTGAAACAGCAAAGCATGCCCTTCTCCTGGCCCCTGATAGTACTAACAGTGCCTGCACTCGTCTTGCAGTTTCACAGCCATGAGTGGTTGGTTGCAAACCTTAGTTGAAGAAAGAGGAAATCAGAGAATACCCAAAGGGAAAGTCTGTAATTATTTAGGCTGTTTTTTTTCAAACCTTGACCAGAAGGTGTAACAGGTCAAAAAGATCCAGGAAAATGTTACTCAAATGGGATGCTGTACCATTTAAATTACAGAATGTCAGGGGCTGGAAGTCACCTCAAAAGATGATCCAGTCCAACACTCCCCCCCCTCGGTGAGCCTGTTCCAGTGTTCTGTCACACTCACAGTGGAAAAAAAAATCCTCATGCTTACTTGAAATTTCCTATGGCTCAGCTTCCACCCATTGCTCCTTGTCCTGTCACTGAGATTCACTGAGAAGAACCTGACTCCATCCTCCTGAAATTATCACAGTATCACAGTATTATCAGGGTTGGAAGAGACCTCACAGATCATCAAGTCCAACCCTTAACCACAGAGCTCAAGGCTAGACCATGGCACCAAGTGCCACGTCCAATCCTGCCTTGAACAGCTCCAGGGACGGCGACTCCACCACCTCCCCGGGCAGCCCATGCCAGTGTCCATTGACTCTCTCAGTGAAGAACTTTCTCCTCACCTCCAGCCTAAATTTCCCCTGGCGTAGCTTGAGGCTGTGTCCTCTCGTTCTGGTGCTGGCCACCTGAGAGAAGAGAGCAACCTCCTCCTGGCCACAACCACCCCTCAGGTAGTTGTAGACAGCAATAAGGTCACCCTGGAGCCTCCTCTTCTCCAGGCTAAACAATCCCAGCTCCCTCGAATTCACGCTTTACGTCTTTATAAACATTCATCAGGTCACCCCTCTGTCTCCTCCAAGCTAAAGAGCCCCAGCTGCCTTAGTTTCTCCTCTTAATAGAGATGTTCCACTCCCTTAATCATCTTTGTGGCTCTGTGCTGGACTCTCTCAAGTGGTTCCCTGCCCCTCTTGAACTGGAGGGCCCAGACCTAGGCAGAGTACTCCAGATGCAGTCCCAACAGGGTAGAGGGGCAGGAGAACCTCTCTCGACCTACTAACCACACCTCTTTTTATACACTCCTGAATGGCATTGGCCCTCCTGGCCACAAGTGCACGTTGCTGGCTCATAGTCAACCTCCCATCAACTAGAACCCCCAATGACTAAGAAAGGTGTGGCATGGTTTGACAAGAAGGAAGACTGAGAACAGTCATTTGATCATTGCATATAATTATGTGACTTCTTTTGATAAGGCATATGAAGCAGTAATTAGAAACTGAATCCAGCTGAGGATGGAAGGTGACAAAAGCTAGATAGTTTGTGGCAGGGAGCATGTAGCACTACGAGGTTTTATGGAAAAGTTTGAGGGAAATTGAAAGCTGCTCTGTTGCCAGTTCAGGCTTGCAGATTTCACACCAGTTCTTGTCTCTATTGCTGTTACTTCTCCAGTGTTCAAGAGCACCTTCTTACATCGCAAGGTCTCATTATACAGCCATGCCCATATGCTGCACTCCTGAGTAGTCTTCTACTTGCATTCTGTTGAGGCTGTCAAAAATGGCAGCACTCCACAGCCCCAGCCCACCCTGGTGAGACCTCATCTCCTAGTGAGACCTCATCCTGAATACTGTGTTCAGTTTTGGGCTCCCCAGTTTAAGAGGGACAGGCATCTGCTGGAGAGGGTCCAGCAGAGGGCTAGGAGGATGATTAGGGGACAGGAGGGCATGGCTTATGAGGAGAGGCTGAGGGACCTGGGACTTTTTAGTCTGGAGAAGAGAAGACTGAGAGGGGATTTGATAAATGTTTGTAAGTATCTGAAGGCTGGCCAGGGTGGGGGTGGGCGCTTTTCACTTGCTCCCTGTGATAGGACAAGGAGCAATGGGTGTAAGTTGCAGCAAAAGAAGCTCCACCTCAACACAAGGGGGAACTTCTTTACTGCAAGGGTCACAGAGCACTGGAACAGGCTCCCCAGAGAGGTTGTGGAGTCTCCTTCTCTGGAGACTTTCAAGGCCTGTCTGGATGTGTTCCTCTGTGATCTGTGCTAGATAGTATTGTCCTGCTCTGGCAGGGGGGTTGGACTCGATGATCTCCTTGGGTCCCTTCCAACCCCTAACATCCTGTGATCCTGTGATCATCCTTCTGGCTCACTTAAATGGTTCTAGGTGTGCAAAGCAAGACACGGCATGTTTGGTAGTTCATTTGGTGTCCATAAAGGTAGCTTCATGGCTCTTGGCATAGCTGGGATGGCAAATGTTTGCCTCTGGCAAAAAATAAAAATAAAATTAAAAAAAAAAAACCACAGTAATTGGGGGAAAAAAGGCAACCAGCAACAGAACAAGGGGACACAGTCTCAAGTTGTGTTGGGGGAGGTATAGGCTGGATGTTAGGAGGAAGTTCTTGGCAGAGAGAGTGATTTGCCATTGGAATGGGCTGCCCAGGGAGGTGGTGGAGTCACCGTCCCTGGAGGTGTTGAAGCAAAGCCTGGCTGAGGCACTTAGTGCCATGGTCTAGTTGACTGGCTAGGGCTGGGTGCTAGGTTGGACTGGATGATCTTGGAGGTCTCTTCCAACCTGGTTGGTTTTATGATTCTATTTTACCTGGAAACACATTATGGATGTGATCATAAAACTTGCATACACATTTGATCCTATCAGATGCTATCTAAATGTCAGTAGCAAGGCTGTCATTTTCTAGCCAACCATCTTTCTAGAAGAGGCTTAAAGAAGCAAATGCCCCTGGTTTTTTTCCCTGCTTGTGCTGCTTTTCAGTACAACAGAGCTTCTTGCCTTTTCTACAAGGTAGACCAAGCTCTTAATCCAATGTTCCTCATCCTACCAGGAGTCTGCACTCACATGGCTTTTCCCTTTGTTGCGGGCTCTTTGAAGGCCTTTGGTTTGCATTCCTGTGAAGTCCCTCCAAGCAACAACCTTCATGCATTAAATTAATCCTCTGGCTGACTGTGGTGATGGAGGTTTAGATCACTACCTGCAGCACATTCCAGCACAGACACTGCTGCTTTGTTTTGCCTGCTTTAATAAAGGCTGTTGAAGAGAGCATGCAGTGTTTTATCAGGCACAGAGCAAGCTGAGGTTGGGTATTGCAGAGCAGAGCCACACAATGCACACTTTGTGCTGGCAGGGTGCAATTTAATCCATACTTAGTTTTGGCATGGGTAATGGTAAAATCCACTTGCTCTTCACATTGCACATGAGCCATTTTGATTCTGTCTGATAAAGGATAAAAATAATAGTGGGTGGATTTGCTAGGGAGCCTGCTGGTTTCCACAACAGCAGTGAATGATGGGATTAGAGGAAATGTTTTCTAATAGCATACTGACAGAGAGGGTGCCTGATTGAGGGCACACTGAAGCTTTTAGCAACTGGCTTTAACAGCATGGTCAGTAAGACTGAGATTATTTTTCCTCCATAATTTAGTTTTCTAATTCCTTTCTTACAGCAACTGGATTTAACTTGTTGTTGTTGACCTGAGAAAGGGAGATTTGGCTTGTTCAAAGGTTCTAAATGATGTTTTTTCTAAAGCATTGGTGGAAAAGCACATACACACACACACACATGAAAAAAAAAGGCTGCTTTTAGGAAGTGTTTTCTCTGAACCTAAATCTTTGTGGAAGTTTTCCATTTCTTCTGCCCATGTTCCAGTCTCAGTGGATGAACAATTCATGAGCTATTCAGCACACAATGAGTCTAAGTATAGGAAATAGAATCATAGCATTGTCAGGGCTGGAAGGGACCCCCAAGGATCATCTAGTTCCAATCCCTTTGCCATGGGCAGGGACACCTCACGTTAGATCAGGTTGTTCAGAGTCCTATTCAGCCTGACCTTAAAGACCTCTAGGGATGGGTCTTCCACCATCTCTCTGGGCAACCTGTTCCAGTGTCTCACCAACCTCATGGTGTGGAACTTCTTCCTAACATCCAATCTAAATCTACCCACTTTCACTCCATCCCCCCTAGGCCTTATCGCTACCTGACATCCTAAAAAGTCCCTCACCAGCTTTCTTGTAGGTCCCCTTCAGATACTGGAAGGCCACAATAAGGTCTCCTTGGAGCCGCCTTCTCTCCAGACTGAATAGCTCCAACTCTCTTAGTCTGTTTCCGCAGGAGAGGTGCTCCATCCCTCTGATCATCCTCATGGCCCTTCTCTGGACACAATCCAGCACATCCATATCTTTCCTGTAATAGAGGCTCCAGAACTGGATGCAGTACTTTACGTGGGGTCTCACCAGAGTGGAGCAGAGGGGGAGAGTCACCTCCCTCAATCTGCTGGTCATGCTTCTCTTGATGCAGCCCAGGATACGGTTGGCTCAATGGGCTGTAGGTGCACACTGGTGGCTCATGTTCAGCTTCTCATCCATGAGCATGCCCCACTCCCTCTCACCAGGGCTGCTCTCAAGCCAGTCAGTGACCAGCATATATCAGTGCTTGGGAAATAATATAACAAAGTCTACTCTGTAATCAACAGTATAAGAGAGAGCACTTTTTAATGTCTTGGAGGAAAAAATCAACCACTGGAGTTCAACAAATCACCCTGATTTGCCTAAGATCTATATCAGTTCACTGGAACATGATGATAAATATTTTCTAGTACAGAATGTATGTGTACATGAAGATGCACTCTACCATAGAATAAAATGATCACCAAATTTAAAAGAGCAAATGATCCTGTGTGTAACCTGAAGCAGGCCAGTTAGTAATTTTATTCCCAGATTATTAAACATTAGGAAATTACAGAAAACCACAGGCCAGTTTCAGTGAGACCTTTACACTATGCAAGCATTTATTCTGCATCTGGTAGTGTGATGGTTTGGGTGTTCCCCACCCCACACACACACTTTGGAAATCACCCAGACTAGGCTCAGCTGGCTCTGGAAATTCGAATGAAGCTTATATTTATAGCTTAGCTCAATATGCAAGCAGATATTTACAGTATATACAGTTATAGACAGAAATATGCAAGGTAAAAGGTAATACAGAAACACAGCTCCCCTCCCAGAAACCTGAGTCCCCAGGAGGGGCTCTCAACCACTCCCTCACCCTCCCCCTACCCCTTTCAACCTTACTCCAGTCCCAAGGAAGAATGGAGGTTTGGCCAGGGGGTTAGGAAGCAAAGTGGATTAGTCAAAGAGGCTAGAGAGAGAGAGATGCAACTCAGAGCTCCCCAGCAGGAATAGTGCCTTTATCTATGTTTTGATTCTTCTTCTTGTATCTCTCAGCAAGGCTATGAGTGAAGTAGACATCACCATTGTTTTCCTTTCATAGCCTGTAATCTAATTCTTCTCACCAAAATGTTCTAGCTAGCTTCAAAATAGAGAACTTCAAAATAGAGCCTTTACTGTTTCCTTTTTTCTTTTTTTTCAATGCCTTTCAGCCAAAAAAAAAAAAAAAATCAAGTAAAATCAAGTACCTTACACATTTCATGCATCAATATGGGACCCTTACAAATATATTAAAAAAAAAAAAAATCTAAGATGTAGGACCTACAGGCAGTATTCTGTGGCTGCTTTCCAGGATTTTTAGAGCTGTGATTCAGTAGGAACACACTGGAATATTCAATGAGTGAGTGTAGTTTCTCAGCTAGGGTCAGTAGTATCTGAAAGTCCTGACTGGGCTCCTCCTCAGAGGAGGTTAAGAGCGCAGCAGCAGCTCAAATGCTTTTTTTAGCTGCTAGAGACATCTCAGCAGGATGTTTTGTAATGGGGCCACTGTCTGCATGTGCCTTCTTCCATGGGCTGGGTGTTTTAGAGAACAATATTGAACAAAACAGGAATGGTGGAGGTTATTTGTTGTGAAAATAAGAATAATGAGAAAAGAACAGCTAGGTATTAGCACAACAACAAAAAAAGGAGCAAAACCAGTGATTACAACAAAAATTAATCATGTCTTAAAAGCCAAAGTAAAGATCTAGTCTACAGCTACCTTCTCTAACTTCATGGTTGCTTAAACTTACAGAACTCCTCATTTGACTACAGTAAAATGAGGAAGATCTGGAATCAGCAAAATGACCCCATTTAATTTTGTTCATACACTGCAAAAGTGTCTTCTTGTGTTTCTGCCTTTGACTCCTGAAATACATAGTAGCTGACTTTAACCTGAGGAGATTCAACAGCAAATGTTTGGTTCTGTTGTCCACCAACAGCACCAACAGTCTGTTGGTGCTGTTTTGTGTTATTAGACACAATAGTTGTCTTCTTTTATCACAGCTTCAGCTTTATCAAACCTTATTCCTTAGGATGGTCAACAATCATAGAATCACAGAATGGAAGTGACTTCAAAAGATCATCTCATCCAACTCCCCTGCCAGAGCAGGATCACCTGTACCAGATCACACAGGAACACATCCAGGCAAATCTTAAGTGTCTGCAGAGAGGGAGACTCCACAACCCCCCTGGGCAGCCTGTTCCAATGTTCTGTCGCCCTCACAGTAAAAAAAAGTTTTCCTCATGTTTCCATGGAACTTCCTATGCCTGGACTTCCAATGCCTCAATTTCCACCCACTGCCCCTTGTCCTGTCACTGGGCGTCACCAAGAAGATTCTGGCTCCATCCTCTTAGCACTCACCCTTTAATGAGGCACAGCCCTCAGTCTCCTCCTCTCCAAGCTAAAGAGCCCCAGCTCCCTTCAGTCTCTCCTCATAAGGACGATGGTCCACTCCCTTCATTTTTGTGGCTCTGCACTGTACTCTCTCAATCATCCCCATGTCTTTCTTGGACTGAGGGACCCAGAGCTGGACACAATATTCCAGGTGTGACTTCACCTGGGCAGAGTAGAAGGGGAGGAGAACTTCTCTCAACCTACTAACCATAGCCCTTCTAATACACCCCAGAATGGCATTGGCCTTCCTGGCCACAAGAGCACATTGCTGACTCATGTTCAACCTTCTATCCACTAGGACCCCCAATAAAAGGGGACAGACACCAGACTTGTGCAAAAGTAAGACTAGCTTTCAGAATGAGAGTATTCTGCCTGATAACATTCTAACCAAAATTCATCACCTTCTTGGGGGAAGTGTTGTTTATTTCTTTCTTTGTTTTGCTTCCTTTGTTGGTTGTTTGTTTGCTTGTTTGGGGTATTTTGGGGCTGCCAAAAAAAAAATCCCTTGCTTAAAAGAGTTTCAGTCCATGACAAAATGCTGCATATTTTCTCCTAAGACCATTCTCTCTAGGAAAGTTTATGCTACCCTCCACGTTAAACCCTCTATAAACTGAACCTCTCTTCAAAAGTAATTTAAGATGTAGCTTTAAAAGACATTTTGACCACTGGAGGTTATTCAAGGAGGACTAATCCATTAATATGGTCAAGAACTGCCTCAGAGTTACTTTCTTGCACTGTTTTTTAACTAGCAGGACAGATGGATTCCAGCAGAAGAAACTTTAACTTCTGTAGATGATAAAATACCTATTGATACATCAGAAGAAGTAAGCCCTGTGAGTTCAGCCCCCTCTTTCATTAGTTCAAACAGGCTATGAGATCTGCAGGGAAGAGCTCAAGAATGCTATAAATTACTTCTCCCATGGCTTTCAATAACAAATAGAGAGCACTGGAGTTGATTGAAGGTGTTGGCAAGTGCTGTGATAGTGATCCCTGAACATATCTGTCTGCCAGACGATGTTTTCTAGCACACAGAATGCCACTGAGCAGGTCCTGCTGTCTTTACAGCCAGGCGTTTACTTTTCCTAGAGAAGTCTTTCTATTGCCTTTCTGCAGTAGGTGAACTGGGAGCAGCGGGAGAAGAAGCCACAGCTGCAGAAGCCAGAGAAGAGCAGGGTGAATCACTGATATGTCCAGCACACCGCAGCCTGCTACAGCTGCCTTCTCTCTGCAAGCCTCCCATTTGTGCAGAGCTTAGCTGTAAAAGTCACTGGAAGCCTAAACCCACCCAGAGATGCAATACTGCACCTTCTGCAGGTGCATCAGTGTTGCGACTGTGGGAGCTGGAAGCGTTAAGTAACATGAACATGACACTATCATGCTATAGAGAAACCAAAACTAGCTAAAGGTTGAGGGCTCAAGGCCTTCTTGGATCTGCTTTCTAACGTTTGCTTGCACGTGTGGCATCTAGTAAAAGGTCTACAGCTGTTGCAGCTCCAAAGTAAGCTCTCCTCTTGCAATTCTGACCTGATCCTACAGAGCAGAAGTTACCTTTCAGTTTGGCCTTCATGCTTCAAGAGCTGGAGCGTTTAAATGTCTGACAATCTCTGGGGGTTTTGTTGGTTTGGGTTTTTTTAACCAAAACAAGCAAACAACAAAGAACTAAGCAAGCAAAACAAAACCCCCAAACCAGACAAAAGCAAATGAAACAAGGACAAGAACAAACAAACACACAAAAAACCACCACCAACCACAAAATCACAGTTCTGTTTACGTTGTATTGTTCACAACTGCCCATTGAGACTCTGATTTCATCTTCTCACCGAAAAGAAATGCAGTTAGCCTAATGCCACTCAGAGGACGGCCCAGGATTCAGATGCTGATTCATGATGTTACCAGTGCCTCTCCCTCTGTTGCTCTGTCCTCTAGCCCAGCAAGCGAGCCAGAAATAAACACCTCAATAAAAAATCAAACCACTTCTTTGGCCAGAGCAACCCCCAACCCACACCAGCAACCCGTTCTTTACAAATCTGTTACTAAATCACAGCTTATGGGTAGATCAAACAAACCACACACTTGAGAAGGAGACAGAGACAAGAGGAGGGAGGGAAAAAAAACCCAACCCTGCATAGAAACTGTTACAGGAGATCCATCCAGCAACCTTTCCATCTGTGCATGAAAAGCTTAGCTGAATCACCTAGGGCTGCACGGGCAGACAGGTAGGAAGGAAACCTCTCCTCATCCCTCCAGTCACCCTGCCCCTCAAGCATACCAAGCTTTTTATCTTCCTAGCATTCACAAAGGTTTGCACTGTGTGAGGCAGATGTGCAGTGCTCACCACCCATCCATCCACGAGGAGGTTCGGAAGGAGGAGCTGGGAAATTACAGACCTGTCAGCCTGGCCTCGGTGCCATGCAAGGGAATGGAACAGATCATCCTGAGTGCAAGCAGATGGCACCCACAGGGTGGACAGGGATCAGACCCTGCCAGCACAGATTTAGGAGGGGCAGGTCCTGCCTGGCCAACCTGATCTCTTTTTACGACCAGGCAATCCACCTAGTGGACATGGGGAAGGCTGTTGACATAGACTGCCTGGACTTCAGCAAGGCCTTTGACACTGTCTGCCATGGCAGCCCATGTCCTGGACAGAGGCAGCCTGTGCTGGGTTAAGAACTGTCCGGAGGGCTGGGCCCAGAGAGTGGTGCTGAATGGAGCCACACCAGCTGGTGGCCAGCTGCTTGTGGTGTGCCCCAGGGATCAGTGCTGGGCCCAGTCCTGTTTGATATCTTCGCTGATGATCTGGATGAGGGGACTGAGTCCAGCATCAGTCAATTTGCAGACAAGTTGGGAGCATGTGTGGATCTGTTAGAGGGCAGGAGGGCTCTGCAGAGGGACCAGGGCAGGCTGGATAGATGGACACAGTGCAGTGCCATAAGTTTTAACACGGCCAAGTGCCAGGTTCTGCACTTTGGTCACAACAACCTCATGCAGCACTGCAGGCTGGGGACAGAGTGGCTGGAGAGCAGCCAGGCAGAGAGGGACCTGGGGGCACTGCTTGACAGTGACTGAACATGAGCCAGCAGTGTGCCCAGGTGGCCAAGGTGGCCAACGGCATCCTGGCCTGTAGCAGGAATGGTGTGGCCTGCAGGACGAGGGAAGTCATTCTGCCCCTGTACTCGGCACTGGTCAGGCCACACCTTGGGTACTGTGTCCAGGTCTGGGCCCCTCAGTTCTAGAAAGATGTTGAGGTGCTGGAACGTGTCCAGAGGAGGGCAACAAGGCTGGTGAGGGGGCTGGAGCAGCTGAAGAGGACATGCAGAGACTAGGAAGCCCTCTCAAAGACACACTCCTCTTAGTGAATTAACCCAGGTTTCCAAGTGCCAGCCACGAATTAAAGATACATATGGACTGTGCATGCTGCTTCACAGAAGCATTTTGCAGACCTACCTTGAAGGTAATGAAGCTGTGATATGACACATTCAAAGGAAAAGCTGGGATGGGGACTTCCCTAGCTGTATCTCACCTGACCCTAGACAGTTGGCCTTGACCCCCCTAGACCATGCCTTAACCAGACGAGAAGAAGCTATCTTAAAATGTATACATTTTGGTGGACACTGTCCTGTGCTAAGATTTTTGCATGCAACATTAAAACACAAAACCAGAGACCTTCCAGTAACCCTGAGCAGCGGCACAGGACTGTGACTCTCATTTCCTCCTGCATGGATGATTTCTAAGAGTCCTTACTAATTCTGGGAACTCTTGCAAATCTCCTGCCCTCAGTACTTTTGTTTCCAGCCTTGCCTCACCCTTCTAGCTCTTCTTTCAAGACGATGTCATCACACAAGCTTTTGATACACTCCTTTCCCTTTTATTCTGTCCTTACTCCAACCCACAGCCTCCCTCCCTGCTATGCAGGCTTCTACAAAGCCAATCACTCACTCTGACTTAGTCCATTTGATCCTAAAGCATTTGTCTGGTTTAGTTATCCTCTTCCCTCACTCTCCCATGCTCAGGGCTTCCAGCACATCACTGCTCCAGTCATTTCCCCTCCAGCTCCTAAGGGGCTGGATTTCCACACCCGGCTTTCACCATCTGGTCCCCTGGGTTTCTGTCACGTTGGACTGCCAACCTACATGACCACCAAAAGCATCTGTCCATATCCTGAACGCAAGTTTGGGGAAGGGCTGTACTGGAGTACCACTCACTACTGCAGGTCAGACACAGGGTATCCATCCCCCCGATGGTACCTGTGTTTGGGTTTTTGGGAGACAGAGATGAGGCAGGCCAGATTCGGGCCAATGGGAAAAGCCATGGAAGGTGGTAACTCACTTGGGGCATTAACACTACAGGTGTACTGCTGAGCACTGAGAACAGTTCCAGCCTCCAGTGTGCTGAACACAAACCAATCTGCCAGGTACAGCTCTCTCTTAGAAAAGCCACCAATATTGCTCTTTGGCCAATGCCCACCTTCTTGCAATCATCTCCCAGTCCCTGTGTGATGGACAGTATTTCAGCAGCCTCACTGATGATGACTCTGAAAGTGGAGCCAAGGTGTAGAGGCCACAGCTGCTGCCAAACACCTCAGTGCTCCTGAAGAGTGGGAAAATACCAGTTTGACTTCCACATGCCCTGCCACAGGATGTTCCAGGACTACAAATACCCCCAAATGACCTCTGGGCATATTAACACCTACTATTTCCCAAGCAGTGGTTACTGCCAGAATTGGTACCTCCTGTGATTCATTCACATTTCAACTGCTCGAAGATTTATCCATGGACAGTAAATTGTTGATTGCCTGGGCAGCTGAAACCACATCTCAATCCCACTGGCAGGTGCTGGCAGCAGACTGGCAGCCAGCCCTTAGACAAGTGATGTAAATCTGCAGCAAAATGTTGCTTTCTTGGTGCTTCAAGATGAAAAATTTTGGATTAGCCACTGCATCTCATTTCCTGAGTATATTGCCACTACAGAAGCATTCCTATCAGACACATTTGTCCTCATCTGCTGCGTGCAGTCTAACAGATGGGACACATCCTACTTCCAGCCTGATCAAATGTGGACCACAGCACGCTAGCAGTGTACTGCAGCCAGCCGAGCTGCTCATCCAGGCTGCATCTGCAGAGCATGTCTGCAGCTCCTTATCCTTTAGATTCTTCTCTGTTTAGGAGATCTGCATGTACACAACAGCCAGGCACAATAGGGAAGGGCAAGCAACTATTGAGACAAGTTTTGAGTTCACAAATCCCTTGGGACTGTCTACAAGTCACAGAGAGGTGCTACAGGAACAGCTAAAATAAGGAGGGCGTGATGGCAGCTGTGTCAACAATGGTTCTGTCCTACGGGGCAAATGCTTATACACTTTGTCTTCTAAGACATACTGGAGCTCATTGCCTTGGGCAGCATTTTCAAAGTCCTACCTGCAGACAGAGCTCAGGCATTAGCAGCTCTGTAGGCTCTAAAGCTACCCAAGAACTTCTGAGTATTTAACAGAAGGCAAGAAGGGACTCCTCTCAAGCTGCATTCCCAATTAATGACTCCCCATGAGCAGAAAACGTGGAGTGAGTTAAAACACTGCAGTAGGACAAGGGAGGTTATTCTTCCCCTATACTCAACACTGGTCAGGCCACACCTTGAGTACTGTGTCCAGTTCTGGGCCCCTCAATTCAAGAAAGATGTTGAGGTGCTGGAACATGTCCAGAGAAGGGCAACAAGGCTGGTGAAGGGCCTGGAACACAAATCCTATGAGGAGAGGCTGAGGGAGCTGGGCCTGTTTAGCCTGGAGAAGAGGAGGCTCAGGGGTGACCTCATTGCTGTCTACAACTACCTGAAGGGAGGTTGTAGCCAGGTGGGGGGTGGCCTCTTCTCCCAGGCAACCAGCAATAGAACAAGGGGACACAGTCTCAAGTTGTGCTGGGGCAGGTACAGGCTGGATGTTAGGAGGAAGTTCTTGACAGAGAGAGTGATTGGCATTGGAATGGGCTGCCCAGGGAGGTGGTGGAGTCACCGTCCCTGGAGATCTTCAAGAAAAGCCTGGATGTGGCACTTGATGCCATGGTCTAGTTGACTGGCTAGGGCTGGGTGCTAGGTTGGACTGGATGATCTTGGAGGTCTCTTCCAACCTGGTTGATTCTATGATTCTAAGTTCAGTTGTTCCCATTCCATAGCAGTTGCTTGAGTGAACTGGGAGTTCTCAAGGCCAAGGATGAGTGCTCCAGAGGTGCTGTTGCAGCCTTACTGCCATCAGGGGTTAAACCATGACAGTAGTGCAGCAGGTGAGATGCAGCAGAGGCTGCGGGTCAGGATAGCCGCATCCATGTCCTTTCAAACCTGCGGGGCAAGTCTGCATCGCAGCACACTTCCACCCTGTCCATCAGGCCTCTCTGCTGGAACTCATCAGAAATTACTGCTTTATGTTCAGCTCTGCAGTAGGTTGATATGAAGCAGTTCAGTCACCATAATGCTGCCGAGTTTCCCTTTCTGTAGGTTTGGGTGGCTTTGACTACAGTAGGAAACCTGCAAAAATATTAAGTGCCAAATAAAGAGTAAGAAGATGTTTGGGGGGGGGGGTGGGGGGGGGAATCCCCAACCAACCAAAGCAAAACAAAAGAAAAAGAGAAAGAGACAAAGGGAGAGAGAAAGAGAGAGAAATATATGTGATTAACTGATCTATCTTCTTTACAAAAATAGCTCTTAAAAATTGATTTTAAGAAAACCTGGTGTTCTACAGAATTGCAATTAATTCCAGTGAATTTCACTCATCCTCACATTTTTTGGCTGCCAATGCTTTGACACGCAAAGATAATGCAATCAAACACCTACCAAAGTGATTTTTTGAAGTATATAGTACCACAAGCACATGAGGGAGGGAGGGGAGACGAGGGAGAGTTATAAAAATAACTTAGCTTTTTCTGATCATTTTATCTTGTGAAATGTCTTTTTCTTTCCTTGAAATCACAATGAGACTGTATCTCACTCCATCAACCATGGATCTCAAAAAAAACAAGTGTGGAACAGGTATCATACAACAGCACCTGCAAGATCTTCACAGTCACCTATCACAGTATCATCAGGGTTGGAAGAGACCTCACAGATCATCAAGTCCAACCCTTTACCACAGAGCTCAGGGCTAGACCATGGCACCAAGTGCCACGTCCAATCTTGCCTTGAACAGCCCCAGGGACGGCGACTCCACCACCTCCCCGGGCAGCCCATTCCAGTGTCCAATGACTCTCTCAGTGAAGAACTTCCTCCTCACCTCCAGCCTAAATCTCCCCTGGCGTAGCCTGAGACTGTCCCCTCTCATTCTGGTGCTGGCCACCTGAGAGAAGAAAGCAACCTCCTCCTGGCCACAACCTCCCCTCAGGTAGTTGTAGACAGCAATAAGGTCACCCCTGAGCCTCCTCTTCTCCAGGCTAAACAATCCCAGCTTCCTCAGCCTCTCCTCGTAGGGCTGTGCTCAAGGCCTCTCCCCAGCCTCGTCGCCCTTCTCTGGACACGCTCAAGCATCTCAATGTCCCTCCTAAACTGGGGGGCCCAGAACTGAACACAGTACTCAAGGTGTGGTCTAACCAGTGCAGAGTACAGGGGCAGAATGACCTCCCTGCTCCTGCTGACCACACCATTCCTGATGCAGGCCAGGATGCCACTGGCTCTCTTGGCCACCTGGGCACACTGCTGGCTCATGTTCAGGTGGGTATCAATCAGTACCCCCAGATCCCTCTCTGTCTGGCTGCTCTCCAGCCACTCCGACCCCAGCCTGTATCTCTGCATGGGGTTGTTGTGGCCAAAGTGCAGCACCCTGCACTTGGAGCTATTGAACCCCATCCCATTGGACTCTGCCCATCTGTCCAGGTGGTCAAGGTCCCGCTGCAGAGCCCTTCTGCCCTCCAACTCAGTCACATCTGCCCCCAGCTTAGTGTCATCTGCAAACTTGCTGATGACTGACTCCATGCCCTCATCCAGGTCATCTATGAAGATGTTAAAGAGGATGGGGCCCAGCACAGATCCCTGAGGGACACCACTAGTGACAGCCGCCAGCTGGATGTGGCACCATTCACCACCACTCTCTGGGCTCGGCCCTCCAGCCAGTTCCTAACCCAGCATAGAGTGTTACCATCCAAGCCATGGGCTGATAGCTTAGCCAGCAGTTTGCTGTGGGGGACAGTGTCAAAGGCCTTGCTGAAGTCCAGATAGACCACATCAATAGCAGATCCTCAGTACTAAAGCCCAAGTGAAAGCTAGGGCACTCTGAAGTCCCATTGCAACACCTAAGACTGTTGGTTTTCTGCAGTACTTCTGAACTGAATGTCCCCAGTATTTCTGGAAATCAGAAAATTCACATTGTCTGCGTTGCTTGTTTAGTGCTTTTAATAGCATTTGCAGCATTAGAGCAGTACCAATGAATGCAGAAGTGACAGACAGATGTACATTGTCTGCACTAGAGTCTTGCCTACCTTTCTGTACAAACAGCAATGCACAGGAGGATGTGGTGTTTGTGGCATGGGAAGCAAAAATGCAAGTAAGAGGCAAAAGGATGAGCTGCCCACAGAGACAGGTTTTGTCTCTCCCAGCATCAGCCCCACCAACAGGATGGCAGGGCTGGAGAGCAGCATCCTGAATCCAGATGGGATTCTTTCACCTGGGAAAGAACAATCCCGTGTACCAGTATAGGTTGGGAAATGACGTGCTGGAGAGCAATGAAGGGGAAAGTGACCTGGGGGTCCCAGTGGATGAAAAGATGACCAGGAGCCAGCAATGGGCTCTGCTGGCCAATAAAGCCAATGGCATTCTGGGATGTATTAGAAAGGCTATGGTTAGCAGGTCAAGAGAGGTTCTTCTCCCTCTCTACTTAACCCAGGTGAGGCCACATCTGGAATATTGTGTCCAGTTCTGGGCCCTCCAGTTCAAGGACAGGGAACTGCTTGAAAGTCCATCACAGAGCCATGAAAATTATTAAGGAAGTGGAACATCCTCCTTACAAGGAGAGACTGAGGGAGCTGGGGCTCTATAGCCCAGAGACGAGGACACTGAAAGGCAACCTCATTAATGTCCATAAATATGTTGTAAAGGGAGAATACCAAGATGAGGGAGTCAGACTCTGCTCAGTGATGTCCAGTGGCAAGACAAACAGCAATGGGTGGAAGTTGAGGCATAGGAAGTTTCATCTAAACATGAAGAAGAATTTTTTTCACTGTGAGGGATGATCTTTCAAGGTCCCTTCCAACTCCTAGTGTTCTACGATTCCTCTGTAGGGTAAGTCAACATAAGTGGGCAATTTTCAGCAACCAGGATATGCCTTCTCTGAATGGGTTCTGAAAGACAACAAAGAAAACTCAATCCAATCTAACATAGAAGACTTAATTAATTAAAGTTTACGGGTCAGCGGATGGTGGTGAGAAGTAACAACAGTCTAAAAGCTGGCTGACATGATCTGGCATAAGGAAGACTTCTCCCACATGCAAAACCCCCAAACTTTTCATCCACCCCATCATTTGCCCCTGTATTTAGAGGGAAACTAAGTGAAACTTTGAGATGTCAGACAAACTTCTGTCTCCTGTTTCCAGGTACATACTGTCATTGTTGTCTCAGATTTCCATAAATATGCTATCCAGGGGGCATTCTATTAACTAAACATCTCAAGAAATCACAGATGCCCCACATTAACTGGCCCATAGACACTTCTTCGGAGGACCAGAGCTAACGAAGCATCTCTTAGGTGACTGAAAGCACTGATGCTTCCTCTTATGCAGACCTGGAGCACCAAAGAGGCCTCTGGCCAAGGATACCGTGAGCTCAAACCGTCACCTTGCCCAGTTCTAATGTCAATACAAGGTGCATAGCCTCAATCCTATAGCAAAAATCCTGAGGTGAATAATGAAAAAGTAAGATAAAAGCTTAAGGGTTCTGCTTATTTGAAATAAGCCTGCACTTCTGGACAGGTTACATCAAAGCGAGCTGCTGTGTAGGCTGCAGTGACTGGGATTTGCAGTGCTTTTAGTTGGACAAAGTGTCCTCACACACAGAGAATGAGGCGTAAAAAGAGTTTAGCTTTTACTGATCCTCTTAGCTTGTGAAATATCTTTCTTTCCTTCCTTCCTTCTTTCTTTCCTTCCTTCCTTCTTTCTTTCCTTCCTTCCTTCCTTCTTTCCTTCCTTCCTTCCTTCTTTCCTTCCTTCCTTCTTTCTTTCCTTCCTTCCTTCTTTCTTTCCTTCCTTCCTTCTTTCTTTCCTTCCTTCCTTCTTTCTTTCCTTCCTTCCTTCTTTCTTTCCTTCCTTCCTTCTTTCTTTCCTTCCTTCCTTCTTTCTTTCCTTCCTTCCTTCTTTCCTTCCTTCCTTCCTTCTTTCCTTCCTTCCTTCCTTCCTTCCTTCTTTCTTTCCTTCCTTCCTTCCTTCCTTCCTTCCTTCCTTCCTTCCTTCCTTCCTTCCTTCCTTCCTTCCTTCCTTCCTTCCTTCCTTCCTTCCTTCTTTCTTTGTCTTTCTGTCTTTCTGTCTTTCATCTGTTTCATTTGGGAGAAAAAAAAAATGAGAGATGCAAGATGGGATGAGAAACAAACACAAAGCAGGGAAGAAAGGAAAAACAACCAACCAACCAAACTACAACAGAGCCAGCAAGGCACAGGCTACAGAGCAGCTAAGAAGCGTGTTCTGACAGACCAAGTGAAAGGCATGGAGAACAGAATAGCTCACAAAGAAACAATGTCTAACTAGCTAATATCCTGTCCTCAGACAGTCTACACCAGTTTTTCACACACAAGAGAAAAATTGAAAGCAGATTTTCTTGGAAAACAGCAGTTACAAAATGAGCAAACTACTAAAACCACCTTGTCTTGGGAATTTGGCTTAAACACCAGATTGAATCAAAGATAACTAATTTGATTAAGTAGAACAAGTTATCTAAATCCCTATTCAGGGAAAAACACTGGCAGCAAGTCAGCACTGTTTTGAAAAAGGCCTTCAAAGTTAAATAGGTTCAAGCAAGAGCAAAACCCACAGCAGAGGTGCTTGGCACTTCTCAGTGCATGAAGGACACATTCGCTGAGCAGGCATCAGGGCAAGACAACAAACTTAACTTACAGGAAAACAGGAAGGAAGTTTGCCAGGATGGGGAGGAATCACATCCGAGCAGAACTTACCTGTTAGCTCTGACAGCTGAGTTGGGTTACAGATTCTGATAGCACTGCCTCTTCCTTGCAGCGTTCAGCTACATCTCCAGTTGTTAGGGGATTTTGCTACCCCATCGTGACAGAGTCTGCTCTTTGTGTAAGTATCAAGAGACAGCGAACTGTAATTTCAACTCTCACTTGTAATGAATGGGATTTTCTATGGCTACTATGAATCATTTTGATAAACACACATAAGTAGTTTTATAGGAGGTTTAGTATGTTATGAAAGTTTCTATATCACTCATGTTCCCTTAGGGCTCTCTTATAAAATGTTTTGATTACAACTTTGTTTTTCTTGGAACTAAAACACAGACAACTGAGCACATCTGTATGTCAAGAGAAGCATTGTAAGCCAAGACATTTAAAGCAACCTTGCTGCCTTTTTTATTTCTAAAATCCATGCAAAGAAATGCCACCACCTCTGGACTCCAGCGTTATCAGCTGTACAAAACTGAAGCTATTAATTTCCTCCCAGGCCATCAGTAAGTCGCCTCCATGCAGGTCATGGCTGCTCAGAGCAGATCCTGGGGCTCAGCTACCAAGACCTAGGAGGGCTGTCAAATGACCTTAGGGTAAAACACTCAACAGGTTTAACAACAGAGGTCTTTAATAACTTCATTTGAGCTATGGAAATGTATCCTGGATGAGGATTTGGCTCTGTAGAGAGGGCTGCAAAGTCAGTTAAATAGATTCCACCTTCTTAAGGAAGAAAAACAGGGTTGGTAAGAGTGTGCAAAACATAGCAACAGCAACCCCTTTGGACATCTTTTCTTTCATACATTTTGAACACTGAAAACAGGCTATGATTGAGCCCTTGTGACTACTTCGCAAGGGTAGGTTAATAAACAAGACTTTATTTTTAGCAGCTACCATGCTAATCTGTTGTGAGGATGCTAGAGGAGCAAAATGAACTAGTTCAACCCTTACATGAAAGGCTGATGCAAATATCAGCCAAAAGCTGCCTTCTGCCTGTGTTTAGAGGACAAGCCAGCATTCAAACATCTATTTGACAAATTACTATTTTTCATGAGGTGCAAGTGCTTGGAGTGTACTGAGGGATGTTGCTCTGTAGCATGCAACCCAAAGGGGCTCATCCATCCCAATTTGCCCCAGTTTGGCAATGCTTCACCTTCCCAGTGGGCCACATTTGGGGCATTTCTTCAAGGCCCAGCTCTCCCACTATTCATCTTCTGCAACACGAGGAAGGCAGATGCAAAATGCTGCTCAATGCATGAGATGTGCTCCAGGTTACACAGACAGGAACAGCAGCAACTGTGGGTAGGGTGGGAGGAACCTATCATGCTGCCATTTTGCTTTTCCTCTGACATGATCACAACCACCAGGTCAGAGTTATAGCCCAAATTGCCTCCTCCTACCCCCCAAGGTCATTTCCCACTGCAGATGTTAAAAGCAGTGGGAAAAGAGGGGCATTTGGAAATGCCTGAGGAGTAAAGTGAGTGGGCTGTAAGGAGACAGGGACAACTGCCAAAAGCCACTTCATAAAACAAAGATTCTTGAAGATTAATTAAAAGCATCTTCTATAACTGTTTTGATGTTGTTCTACAACAACAAAACTGGACACTGGAATGGGCTGCCCGGGGAGGTGGTGGAGTCGCCGTCCCTGGGGCAGTTCAAGGCAAGATTGGACATGGCACTTGGTGCCATGGTCTAGCCTTGAGCTCTGTGGTTAAGGGTTGGACTTGATGAGCTGTGAGGTCTCTTCCAGCCCTGGTGATACTGTAACACATTTTTTTCCACACACAGAGTGGTCGGGCAGTGGAAGGGGCTGCTCAGGGAGGTGATTGATACAGTTTAAGGTTGAACTTTGTAGAGTAGGGAAACAGTTGGACTTGATGATCCTGAGGGTCTTTTCCAACCAGAACGTTTATGTGTGTGTGAGACACTGTCATGAATGTAGCTATATCTGATAGGTAGTAAAAGCAAAAAATAATGGCATTGAACTATTGAGAAACAGTAACATTAAAAAAGAGTAAGTTTGGTGCTCTGAGACGTTCTGAATTTAAAACTAGATTCCTGACACTTCTATTCCAGCTACCTGTGCTCACTCTATAGTTACTGGAGCAGCAGAAGGCAAGCGCAAGAGCTGGTTCATCCCATCCCATGACAGGTAGGCTCTATCCCATTGAGACGGTGCCTGTTTCTCCCCAAACACAAAGGCGGCTGAAATGGCAAGCTTTAGCTGTCTGTAACTTGCCTCAGAGGCTACAGGCTGAGAGGAAGCTGCATCCCGCTCCCCTTTCTCTGTTTTTCTACCTCCACACCAGCAGAGCACTGACTAGTTATGCTGTCAGATCTGTATCAGCACTTCGCTTCTGGTTTGAGCATTTCGTCTTTAACAGAGTTTTGGGACGCTTCCTCTGAACAAGCCATAACCACTTCCTACAAAGGCACCGCTCCGGCGTGCCGTGGTGCTCCCGGTGCAGAGCAGCCACAGCAGACTTAAAAGGTAAACAAATCGCAGCCTGGGGAAGATCAGAAGAGCCGACAGGCAGTCCTGCTGGTGCTGATTTATACTTCCTTATCTTTTATCTCCTTCCCTCTCCTCCTCGAGCACACTAGCTGTTCTCCCACGGTCCTTCTCTCAGGGAAATCCATGTGTTTGCTTTCTGCAATCATTCATTTCCAATTCTCAAGTTCTTTACGGCTTCTAATTTTAATGCAAGACTCCCCTTTCGGTGTGCTGCAAGCCTGCCAAGGTAAAGCACTCACTTGAACTCGTTTCCAACAGCATGTAAAGAAATCTCTGGCTCAGGGAACAGAAAACCTCCAATACTTTGCCCAGAAGCAATAGGAATTAGCAGATGCGCAGTGCCTCCCACTTAACAGCCAACAAAAAAGACACTTCGCCTCGCGTCGCTTTTCCAGCTCTCCACTCACCAGCTCCTCCCTAGCCGCGAAGCCGTCAGCAGGACAGTTAGGCAGCAAGCACGGACCTGCTGCTGTCACGGCCAAACCTCTTTCCAAACGCACTCTATCTTTGTCGCTCCTAAGAGCAGGAAAGACAGGTGTCCCCTGGCGCGACAAAGGGCACACGGCTTCCGAAACAGCGCTCCTCTGAACGAGTCTCGACATACTTCTGAGAAAACCGCCCAGTTTTGAAGACCATTCCTAGTGCTGATCAGCCGACTCCAGCACTCTCCTCCAGGCATGTCCCAGTGCTCAGTTGTCCCTGCTGTCAACCAAATCAATTTTTAAAAATTAGAGGAAATTTGCCCAATGCAAACTTTGGGAACAAGTGTTTAGCAGAGGGGGTGCTAGCTCAGACAACTTACTGCTCAACCTCTCAACTCTCTGCTCCTGCATCACAATTAAAACATTTTAACCTCGATAAATTGAAAAGCATGGCTCCTGAGCCAGCAATATTGCTGGTGCAATGATCATTCCTTTACACCTTAGTATTATTATTCTGATACAGTTTTTATTCCTGCACACTCATTTTAGCTTGACCTACCCTTCAAGCTGCTGTTTAACATCTGTAGAAAGCATTTGACTGACCTATGATACAAATTCCTCCACTGAAGACAAAGCAGAAACGTTTTTGGAACACCTCTGCCTTTTCTGTTAGTGATAGGGTTGTAAGTTCCATTTTAGACCTACCACTTTGGAAAGAAAACCCTCTTTTATTCTCCCCAAGTTTTTAACTTTCTTTTATTCTCCCCAAGTTTTTAACTTGAAGGTCATTTTGCTTTTGTATCAACCCTTCATGCCTCGTTGCTAATCTGTATCTAATTCTTCTTTGCCCTATTTCCTTTCTTTTCCCTCTCTCATTCAGTTATCGGCTCCCTTCTGCCCTGCATCCTTGTTGGTAACGCGTTTAGAGAGCTCCATGCAGCACTAGTTGCATTTATGTCACCAGAAAGCTATCATTAAGCAGTATTTCACTCCATCTTAAGTGAATCAGAGAAATAATCACATCAAGCAAGGAGAAAAAAAAGGCAGCTGACACCTCAGCCTATCAAATGTAATCCATGTGTGTTTTTCTGATGTGTCTTAATTATGTGTTATTATTTCAGGATTGCATAAGGGTGTAATTTCTTTTGAAGATGTTCACTGTTTATTTTCTATAGCAGCTAAAATCCAAAACATGGGCCAATTTCAGACGAAAAGCATGATGCTGAGTTACAGCATTATAAAACCAACGTTTGGATAGCTGGCTCAGCAGGCCCAGTGGGAAAATATGGAATGCTGGAAAAGGATTACAGTGGTTTTTACATTGACGAAGAGTTACACTGCTGGTCACCAGAGAGGTCTCACGTTACTTGAAAGTACACATATTTGCTGGAAAATAAAAGTCTCCCAATAAGGGGAAAAAAAAAATAGAAAGGAAAAAGCATCATACATTTGAACAGCTGGAAGCATTTTTAGAAGCTACCAAAAAAAGAGAAAAGAACTAATTTAGAATAATATTTCCCTTTCTGTAGTAAGCATCGTAGTGGTGATACAATACATTCTCAGGAGGCTTAATCATGTCTACTGTTCAATCCTCAAAGGTTATTTCATAAAACGAAAATATGTGGAGTCCACAGAGTTTCTTCACATAAAAAAAAAAAAAGAAAAGAAAAATCCAACAACCCAAACCAAAACACCAACCCCAAAGCTGCTGTTCTGAGCTGTATTTATTTTTCTACAAGCTCCCTTTGCCAAATGTCCCACGAGTTATGAATCTGTGACAATAACCTACAGCCCACTGCTCTGGCAAAAGACAACACTTTCTTCCTCGCTTTGTCTATATCTGATTTCAGTATTAGGAAGATGCTGTTTGACGCCACCCTGATAAACACTTGAAGAGGCTGTTGTTTACAGACGCATCAAATGAGACAGTGAATTAAGGAAGTAATAGCAGCCATGGGCATAAAACAGTGTGACTTCTACAAATATTTTGATAAAGTATCTACACTCTATAACCAACACCACTCTAGTTTCTTTCAAATTAAAATCCTGGGGTAATCTCTTCATTTTAAATGCTGTGCTTATTCTGCCAATTATGATGCTTTATTTTCTTTACCATAGTGCTCCCAGGGCCATGTCAGCACTTGGATTTCCTTTTGCTAAGTTCTTTTTGTCACAACGGATCTTTCAACATGTGCCAGCTCCAGATAAACACTACTGGTAGTTTGCTCCAGTACAAAAACCAGGCGACAAAGAACACAAGGCTCTCTTAGCAACACCCTCAAATTCCTTTTAAAACATACTTCCATTTAATATCCTACATAGGGTTGTTAAATTTACGTTCATGATCTATTCTTTCTAAGAACTCCCCATCTTCACAGGTTACATTTTACTCACACCTGTTTAGTTTTTGTGGTGTGGTTTGTTTTTTTAAGTCACTTCAGCAGAATACCCACCTACTTTGTTAAATGAAACCATTCACTCTTTTCTAGTAGGGATCAGCTACAGGCAGAATACAGTCAGTGTGAAGCTTAACACAGAAGCTTTCTTGTGGTACATGCCTCAAAATATGCCTACTAGCTTTTAATCAAAATATTTTGTATCTAAAAGTACCTAGACACAGTTCTAACTGATTGGCAGTGCTATTCATGCGAGGCAAACTCCCACCATGCAAAAACAAAGTGAAAAAATATGGTCAAATATCAAATACCTCACAGCACAGATTCTGCTAAAGCCCAGGAGTCTGTCATCCAGTCAGCTCTCATTCACACCTTCTCAAACATCCACTTTTTCTAGTGGAATCTTTATTCTTTACATGCTTCTTCTCCAGTTACTTGTCTAAGTCTTGGTTCTCTTCCTCTCCAGCTTCGACTGCGTTTCTGCTGAGGACACTTTTGATACCTTTTAAAACAATCCACAGAGGATCTCTAAAAGACAAGGCCATGTCTACAGAAAAAAACAGTAACTTCTTAAAAACCAATATGCAAATACCTTTGTCATAAGTTACTGCAAGAGAAAGTTCATCACCTGCTATATAATGCTCCAGTCTATCCTGCAAAAACATTTTTGGTTTCAGTTATTTTGTTCCCCTCCAAAATCTGCCCCCCCCTAAACTTGGAACTTGAAACAGCTCCCCAAACACTCATTTGCTCATTATTAATAGGAAAGTCCATGTGAACAAACATGCAAGGACCAGATTCAGGATGTATCTATGCTGCAACACTGCCAACATGTTTCCATTGTATTTGCAATGGAATCATCAAAATGCCTGCAAATCCATATTCACCAAAACGAGAAAGATTTCACCCGGCAAAACCCTTAAAGTTGACAAAACTAACCACTAGCCAGTAAAAGCAACCACACAGAGAGGTAACAGATAAAAGGACAAAAGGACTCAGTTAATGGGAGAATACTCCTCTGAAAACAACTGCTGACCCCTAAACACTGAAGCTCAGTGGCAGATCTGCAAAAGATAAGCCTAGGAACTAAAAATCTAACTCTGATGGCTATTTAAAACGCAACAGCAAGACCAGTTTTACGGCACCTTGTAAATTCCACTCCTTGTCCCAGCCATGTTATACACTTGATACAATGAGCATGTTCATCTTTTGTATCTAGCCTTAAAATTTGCTGCTCTGTTCCAAACCTGAAGAACAGCAATAGAACAAGGGGACACAGTCTCAAGTTGTGCCAGGGGAAGTATATCCTGGATGTTAGGAGGAAGTTCTTCCCAGAGAGAGTGATTTGCCATTGGAATGGACTGCCCAGGGAGGTGGTGGAGTCCCTGGAGGTGTTCAAGAGAAGACTCAATGACACATTTAGTGCCATGGTCTAGATGACTGGATAGGGCTGGGGGATAGGTTGGACTGGATGATCTTGGAGGTCTCTTCCAACCTGGTTGGTTTTATGATTACAGTTTTTGTTCTTCCACCTTTGTCTTCCCTATGTCAAATATAGTTCTTAATTTTCCACTTCATCTTCCTTAATCTCCCTTTTGTTCCAAACACAACTTGCTTTTCCCCAACAATGAACTCCCACAAGGAATAGAGTTAAACAAGTTTGAAAAAATACTCATGAGCATATGAGGAAGACCCATGCAAACAGCTCCAGGTCAGGACACTCAACAGCTATGCCCTAATACTGAATCCAGCGTGCACGTCAGAAGACCATTTATACCAGTCCCCTCACGCAGAAGGCGAGTTTAATTCCCATTTAATCAGCTGTTTCAACAAGATCAAATTTTCTAACAGTACATGCTAGAGGATTTGTTCTCTCAAATTCCATGCTTAACCTCCTATGCAGCATAAAGTCATCGTCTTCATAAATGAAACCAGGCGATTTGATGAAATCATTTATTAACTCTTCCACCAACATAATTGGTTGAACTTTTACAAGTGTTCACCAAGAAGCAAAAAACAACCACAACAATATTTCATCCACAATTGTGAAGACATATGCAATCTTCCATGAAAGTACTCAGTTCTGTTGAGCATTTTTATGAGTCCATGATAAACGTTTCAAAGTCTTGGTCTAAGTCTGAAACGAGGGCATCCACAAAATCTTCAATGGAGGGTGATTTCTGAAGCATACCTACGAAATCAAGACAAGAGACCCTTCAGTACTAATACTACAACCTTGAAAGCTTTGTCAGTAGTAACACTTATTGCTAAAGTCTAATGTCACAATGTGACAGTTACAGCTGTCAATGTTTCATCATCTGGAAATAAATGCAGTTATAACATATACAGATGATATAATTTTTTCAAGCTACCCACTACACATTATCACAAATTTCAAGACAGTCAACTGATCCTTATCATTACAATTCTGCTTACATAGGGAATTAACACACATTTTAAAAGTAATGTAACCATAGACTCAGTCATTTCCAAATGACTGGGATAAATCTGTGATTGAGCAGGTATCTAAATCCTTATCTGCTGAGTCTCAAGTGTGACAGTGCCAGAAAAAACACAAGCAGTACACACCTTTGAAGTGTTTCATTTAGCATTTAAAGTTCTGTCTGAAATATCTCTGAAATTTTTCAAAAGGCAAGAAATACACCCAAATGAAAGCATTTTCAGTGCCCTGCAGTTTTAGTTTTGCTTTTCTACAGTATCAGCACTTATCTTTCATTAAGAATTTTAATTAGTTCAACTGTTAGCTGTAGCATATGGCTACAGAATAACAGCAAGAGAAATCAGCATAATGAACAATCGTGCTCAAGCACTTTGTCAGGTAATACTATAAGCAGAGTGGCTGAAAATCTCACACCTTCCTCCCAGGTTTTTAGAAACCATGAGGATGTATCCTGTAAATTACTTCCAGGTGTTTCTTTGTACCTAACACTACATTAATGTTGGTCTTCTCATTGTTATTAACATTTTTGAGATCATATATGGAAATTTACTGCAATGCTTGTACCAGAAAAAAAAACCCAACACATTAAATTTTACATTATTTGGCAGCTGTAATCTTTGTACTTCTTTGAAGCGATCTGTTCCGACAGCTGCCAATGTAAATATAACCTTGTCCTACCCTTTCTGATCAGTGTACCTACTGAACAGAGTTTCATTTTCTTTCACATTCTCAACAATGCTTGCCTTCAGTGGAAATTTCAAGTGCATGCTGCTGGAAAATTGCAATCTTTTACTATAACACAATGATTCAGGAAATGGATCAGCTCAAGGTAATTTTGTGTGAGCAACCAGAAAGAATGTTCTTGCTAAGACCTCACAAAATCTCATTTCTATCTGATTTAAACATGTTAGTGTCCACACAAACTGCCACAACCCAGTAGGTCAATACTGAGCACTAAATAGAAAACAAATCTTGTTTCAGGTTGACTGAAATGCTGTTAAATGAAGATGCATCAAACCATTTTCAAAATAAAAGAGAACGGAATTAATATTTCCAAATACTTAAACATCTCATCTACTTTAATGTTAATAAAATCACTGTGGAATTACTTCTAGTTCACACTGAAAAATGGCTTGCTACATGCTGGGCTGAGAAACACAAGTTTCTGGATACCAGCTGCTAAACTAAACTCCCCAGAGTCATGGCTTCTTGTAAACTCCCTCTCTCAGGTTCCTGAGTGGGCTGTCTGTGGGATATGTGTATCTGCTCCTTAACAGCCTTGGAAAAATTCCAGTTCCAGTTATTTTCCTGCAGTTCAATCAGAATTGGAAAGAATGCCTTAAGAGGGTGTCTGAAACATGCACTGTCATGCTGACTACTGGAGCTTCATCTTGAACTCAGCTGGAGCTGTCCAGTCCCAATGGTGTGATTCAATTTGCCTTTTTTTGCCTAATTCTGCCTCAAACACTTACATCTGAACTAACAACCTGGTGGATTCTATGATTCTAACTCATTCTATTTCTAGAGACTGAACAGGAGTAAGACCTTCACAGGTGTGACACATCTCACCTTTTCCAGAAGTCTACTTTATGATGAGATGAGTAGTACCCAGGAAGAACCTACTTTCTCCTGTATTCGAGGAAGGAAACCTGGATGACTAGTTAAGGCCTAACAAAATTCTCAGGTTGGTGAAATTATTCCCTCATTCCAATTTTTAAGACATGACTCTACAAAAGAGCCATTTTTCTATAGCAAATAAGCCTTTTCCTATCAGGTATCAGTCTGAAGGAATGGTTGTACTGCTGCATAGGCAGTATAAAAAAATTGACCATAATAGACATCACCACCACTCCCCAGGCCTCAAAATACAAAAGAAAAACCCTTTCCAATACAAAAACCAGCCAGCCTGGGTGATGTTTATCCAATTTTTTTGTCAGAGTAAAGTTTATTCTGCTGTGGAAAATTCTTAAAACTTATTATCCTTACACTGCAAAAGAATAAAAGCTAACAGTGCAATGGTCAGGGGGAAGAAAAGAGAACAGACTGATGCTGGGATTGTCTGCAAGTAAATGTAATTTGCCTCTTACTTAAAAAAATGGCAAGTGATAACAGAAACAGCCCAGTCCTGGATGTTACAAAATGAAAAAAAGAAACATTAATTAACTACACAGTACACTCGGACACATTTTAGTGCAGCTGAATACAGCTTTACCAAACCTACCTAAAAACTTGTTACAAATTGCCTTCATTTAGACTCCATATGGCTTGTTTTAAATTCTAGAAGAATTCAATATTGTTCTGGCAATTGTTCTGGTCAGATGACCTCCTATTCAGTAGTTCCAACTTCTGGTAATACAAACAGCTTTCAGATTTCTTGCATTAGTGGTCTACTGTACTCCTATTTTCCCACCACTGACATCAAAAGCAGACATTGGCAAACTGCTTTTGCAAAGGAAAAGATGAAGAGTGATTAACTGAGGTCACTGCTGAAAAAACTCCTACTGCAGTAAAATGATCAGACCCTTATGAAATAAATAACTACAGATTCTGGAGAAGACAACTCCAAAAGAAACAGACACTGATGGCATTTCAGTGTTCCAACCTCTTACTCTACACAGATGTGTTCAAAAATGGTCATCTCCCTTTAAACTCCATTAAAATATATCAAAGCTGATCCTGCTTTGATATATTCTAAGTACTCAGCACTTCAGTCTAAATGATTTAGTAAGATGTCCACAAGGTCTGATGATTGCAGTTTTAAAATCTAGGCGTGTGTTTTATACATTCAGCCCAACTCCTGTTTCAGCTCGGTCTCTCCCAAGCCTAAGGCAACTACATAACTTATCTTCTCTGCTTTGAAGTTTTCTTTCACATTACAGCACTGTGGTTAACCACACCCTTTTGAGAGATGGTTAGCTGCAACCTACAATCACTGAAAACTGGGAGAAGAATAAAGCCTGTGGCAAAATCTGGCCTCTGCCCCTTTGAAACACTAATTATATTGGGTCTGTGTAGTTTGAGTTAACATATGTTGCCATTCACATCACCTTTTAGGATTTATGCCTATTTCTTACGCAGAGAGACACACAATTGTTATCTGGACATTTCAACAGCCTCTTCAAATTGTAATTATTCCATGAAGTACAACTTGAGGCATAGAAAATAACTTTTCAAACTGCACTGGCAGAAACACGTGTGTGTTCACTCACTCAGCTGATTACCACGGATGCACACAGCTGCCTCTGCCTGTCTGCAGTATCATACTACACTAACACATCAAGAGCACAAAAACTCCATGTGTATTTACGCATAAGGACTTCTTCAGAGACACAAAGGACAAATGTGATTGCATTGAAACTGCTGGAGAAGCACACTCCAGGATATGTTCCGCGCCCACAGATCATCCAACTCTGTACTTTCCACAACGCGATTCACTTTCTGCCTATGCACCTGGGTTTCTTTCCAGTCAAGGAGTGCCAAGGGAGAGAGGCAGGGATGGTGCACACCTGAATCTTGTTCAGGCCTGCAACCAGCACACAACTGGACCTGGAAGGGCCAGATGGGTAGAGTATCTTTAAAAGAAATGTGAAATCCCTAATGCCACATAGTCCTAGGAAGAAGACAATCTGCAAGAGTCACAGAGCTAACTCAAAATTCAAAACTAATCCAATTCTTCTCAAGGTCTATTTCCTCTATAAGAAAAAAAAAAAAGAAAACAAAAAAGAAAGAAAGCCTCTCAGGCAATGCATTGTTCACTCTTTCTTCTCATTGCTCTCGCTATCCATATTTGGATTTTGTGGATTATCAAAGGGGTAAGATCAAAGTGGTCACTTCAGAAAATGTTTTAAAAAATAAACTTTTATGTTGTTTTGGTTGTGTTATTTTAAATGCAAACAAATGCCAAGAGAACCAAATCCAAATAAGAAAAAAAAGAATACCGTGTTTTCTAATTAAAGACTAGTCCAAACAGGAACCTCGTTAGTAACTCCACTGAATGGCAGGCCAGATCCTTTCTCATCCCTAATCAGTACATCTATGGAATCATGTGGGAGAAAGATGAAAAGCTAAGGTCATACCTAAACACAAAAGAAAGACAATAGATGGCTTTTGAGAGGAGAAGCTTAACAAAGAAATCGAATAAATGAAATGCACTTGTAAAGTTATCTGCTATCAGTCAATAAATATGGCTTACTTTACAATGAGATATGGAAGAACTTGAGGGGTGAGGCTCTATACATGCATCTGAGTGTCAGAATTGTATAAGCACATTTCCATATATATATATATATATATATATATATATATATTAAAACCCACACCTGAAGAACCA
This sequence comes from Pogoniulus pusillus, assembly GCF_015220805.1. Taxonomy (NCBI): domain Eukaryota; kingdom Metazoa; phylum Chordata; class Aves; order Piciformes; family Lybiidae; genus Pogoniulus; species Pogoniulus pusillus. The sequence continues at coordinate 21,205,730 of NC_087266.1, forward strand.
GCTTATGGAACTTCAGGTTTTTGAAATATGGCACTAGTGACCAGAGCAGCTGGACTGTTCACTTGAAGTACAATCAACAAGCTTTTAAGTTTGGTGGAATCCAATCAGAAATCTGTTCACCTGATATGGGAGCACAGTTTTGTCACTGATGAAAACCAAGACAAGGTGGAAATCAAGTACGCTGGAACACGCATGATGAAAGGGGAAAAAAAGGCAGCAAATGGAATCAGGAACTGATGAAATATAAACAAATGGAAGAACTAATAAATGGTTTTACTTTTCAGAGAACCACAGAATGTCAGGGGCTGGAAAGGACCTCAAAAAAATCATCCAGTCCAACTCCCCTGCCAGAGCAGGATCACCTATACCACATCACACATGAACGTGTACAGGCAGGTTTTGAATATCTCCAGAAAGGCAGACTCCACAACCCCCCTGGGCAGCCTGTTCCAGTGTTCTGTCACCCTCACAGTGAAAAAATTCCTCCTCATGTTTACAGGAAACTTCCTATGCCTCAAGTTCCACCCATTGCTCCTTGTCATTGGGCATCACTGAGAAGAGCCTGGCTCCATCCTCCTGCCACTCACCCTTTACATATTTATAAACACTGATGAGGTCACTCCTCAGTCTCCTCTTCTCTCTGTTAAAGAGCCCCAGCTCCCCCAGTCTCCCCTTGTAAGAGAGATGTTCCATTCCTTTAATCATCTTTGCAGCTCTGCCTTGGACTCTCTCAAGCAACTCTATGGTCCTAACATTTGGTTTAGTACCATTTAATCTTTTCATGAATAATCTGGATAATGAGGCAAAGTTCAAAGAGAAGTGCAAAGTCCTATAACTGGGGAGGAACAAGCCAGTTGTTAAAGTGTATGCTAGGAGCCACCCAGCAAGAAAAGAGTTTGGACAAAAAGAACCTGGGAGTCCTGGTGGACACTAAATGGAACATGAGCTGGCAATGGGCCCTTGCTGCAAAGAAGGTGTGTGGCACCCTGGACTGCATTAGGCAAAGTATTGCCTGTAGGTTGAGAAGGTGATCTTTCTCCTCTACTCAGCACTGCTGAGGCCACACCTGGAGTGCTGTGTCTGGTGCTGGGATCCTCCATATGACGAGATGACTGAGCAGGGCAGAAGTATATTCTCTCCTGTGAGGAAAGGCTGAGAGAGCAGAGATCAGACATCTTAGAAAAAAGATGGCTCAAGGGGATCTTATTAATAAGCATAAATAAAAGGAGGGTGCAAAGAAGATGGAGCCAGGCTCTTGTCATTGGTGTTCAGTGACATCAGAGGCAGTGGGCACAAACTGAAACATGGGAAGCTCCCTCTGATCATCAAGAAACACTTTTTCCCTGCAAGGATGACTGAACGCTGGCACAGAGTGCCCCTACAGGTGATGAAGTCTCCATCCTCGGAGATATTTAAGAGCTATCTGCACATGGTCCTGGACAACCAGCTCTATCTAGGTGGCCCTGGTGGAGCAAAAGGGTTGGATCAGATGAACTCCAGAGGCTCCTTCCAGCCTTCATCCTTCTGTGATTCTGTATTTCTGTCAGAACACCTTGAAAATGTCAGCTATTTTTTGTAAATCATAGCAAAGAAGGGCAAGTTTGCAAGTCATGCTGAACAAAAAACCCTCTACTTCAGAGACATAAATAATCTGGAGAACATACAGTTGCTTAATGTATGACAAATCTAAGGACAGCAGAGGTTACGGCCTCAAGTATAAACAGAGAGGTCAAAGAACTGAAATGTTCTAGTTATGAAACTGTGCCAACCTCATGATGAAATACCAACACATTACCATTGTCTTCCTTATCTGTAAAAAAAATAGCATTAACTTCCAGATACCAAACAGGAGCAAAGAAAGGCCAAGGAATTAATATTCATCATAGAATTTCAAACTGAAAGATGCCCTGTTAGGACTTACCAAGCATCCATACCAAGAACAGCGACCCTAATGCAAAACACTTTGAATATTGCAACATTACAGGGCAGAAGTCTTTATCCTGATCTCACTGGTAGATTTCAGTTCAGCACTTTCTCCAATTTGTTTCATTCTCGTGACTGCTTTTTAACATATGAAATAGAATATTTTTGCTATCACTATGGATTATTTTTAGAAGTTATTTTTCAGATTGAAAGAGGCAAATATGGTATCAAGAGGATAATATATCATGTTACGTTACAACATTCAGACTTCCTTCTCATGAGTATGTGTACTCAATGTACTGATGCAACCAAAGCTGTTTTGACAATGCTAAAATGACATGGCCAAGCTAGGTTGAAATTCTTGTATGAAAGGTAACTCCATTATGAAATCCATGTATGTAGAAGTTACCCATTTTTTTGCATCTAAAATGGTGTCTATCAATCTTCAAGTATGAGATACTCATATTCTACACTCTTTAGAAAGCCTTGTAATCCAAACCCTTTCAACACTGCACCCAAACTACCTGATGATCATGCTGTGTATCACAAGTTCTACTGACCACGACACAAAGCTGACAAGCAGTCCACTTCACAAAATATATGTACACATTTCTTTCACAAATCTATTGAAAATCAAAATTAAAATTAAAAGACCAAATAGGGAATGCAGTTAATTTATTTCTTCCTTGAGCAAGGGAATAAAACAGTTCTGGTTTTTCATATTTTTTTTACCTTGAACCATAAGCATGGGCTCTTTTCCACCGCCGTGTGCCAGCATCTCTCTACGATAACGCTCACCCATTGCCCTGGAGAAACACAGATGTTAGAGCCATCTGCAAACACAACCTCTTCAGCTTTTGGTCAGATTTGTTTCTACAATCTCTGTGGAACTCTGAGACAGAGATCAAATGAAATTTTCCACCCTGAAACAATGAGTGTCTTGACTCCGAGTTGACTCCTTAAATCCCACTTACGTTTAAAATGACACTGTGAGTAACTGAACCAGACAAATTTTATACGTATGAATGTGTGTTGGTGTTTGTAGAAGTTAATTTACAAACAACATTTCAGCCTTCCTTGCTCCAAGGAGAAAAGCTGCTCTGTTACGGTGCTCTTAACATTCACCTAAGGTGTAAGAACACTTAAGAGTTTGTGATCTCATAATTTAATTTCACAAAGCAAAATGAGGCGGATAGCTGCGCTTAGCTTTGAAGCTGGTGACATGAAGCCTGTTTAATACCTGCAGTTGCTTTGATTTCAACAGATAATTACAAGTAATTAGGCATCTATGAAATTCAAGCTGTCTTATTAGAGCTAAACATGGGTGTCAGTGCCTCCCAACTGGCACACCTGTATTTTAATACACTGACACGAATTTTTTTGCACCAATCAACGTGTCCCAAAATACACTGGATACCTGTGCTTATACATGGTTTTGTAACCTTCTCAAAATCAGGAAGGTGGCTAAGAACTAATTGTCATTAAAAAAAAAAAAAAAAATCAATCTACATGGCCCCATTTCATGTTTTCCAGAAGCAAGTAACACAATATTTCATTTTACTTAAAATTTTCTCTAGTTTTACCTATCAAATGGGTCCTGAGCAAAGCACTGTTTCCACACCATGGAGGCAACAGCCCTAGACATCAGGTAGGAGTAGTATTTGGCACCGTAGCCCACAAGATGACTGAAGCGCAGCTGCCAGGCCTGTAAGGAGAAAACAAACAAAAGCCAGAATAGAAGTCATCTTTCAGATCATTAAAACTGTTTGGCATTTCTGATGCATGATGGAAGAAATCCAATACTTTTAAAAGCCAATCATTTAAAAAAGCAGGAAAAAAAAAAGAGAAGAGAAAAAAAATCCCTACTATGAGAAAGCCCAGAATAAACACATCCTTTATTGTAAGAAGTATTTTTCAACATAAATATTGTGTTTTGAAAAATATAAATAGGGTAAGAAGAGAAAACTGAGCAGTGAAAAAAAAAAAAAGGTCATTTATGTTTGATAATAGCTGTATGGTTCTACTGGCCTGGAAAGAAAATGACAACTGATACAGGTAACACCACATTTTACCATTTTCCACGTGGGTTAAGTGCAGTGTCACACCTGAAAAAAGTTCAACTTATAAACTTGTTGCACAAACAAACTAATAAGGAGGACTTGCATTTAGCACTACCAAAAAAGCTGAACTCTGTTTCTTCATTCAAGAAGGTGCTGATCATCAACTTACTCTTCATTAGCCTACTCAAAGGTGTATGCCTACCTTAAAAAAAAAAACAAACACAACACAGCTGAGAGAATGGGGAAAAAAAATAAGTTTTTGGCTTTTAATCAGTCTTTTCATCTTAAAAAAAGGTAGCAAACGGTGGTCTATAATCTAGTTCCCTGTGAGCAGCTGATGAGAAACAGAGTTGTTAGCCTCCTTTCCTAGGCAATACCCACAACAGAAAGCTCTCAGTTGGCTGTAATTTAGCTGTTCAAAAGCTACTTTTCACCAGTATGGTTATCTCCACTCTAAGACAGGTACTCAGAACAGATCGAATTTTCCATGGGTGTGCAGTCAAGCTCCTCCTGCTAATGCGCATGCCTAGCTCAGAGCAGGGACAGCAAACCTAGAGGAAATTAAAACGCATCTCTCCACTCTTCCCTTCTCCTGTGGATCTCCATTCACGGTGCAAATTCTTTACAACTGTGGTGGAGGGCCCATAGGTCCAAACAGCCTTACACATGCCTTGCCTGGACATGTTTTTTCTGCCCAAGCCAGAGGTAAGCACACGAAAGGGACAAGAGTGGCACAACAGGGCTGGTGCCACAAAGCCTGGGCTGCCCAGGGCGCAGGCTGTGTAAGCGGCTGCACAAGCCCCCGCGCTTAGCGTGTGGCCCACCGGGGTAGGGCTCCTGCTCTTCCCATCTTTGGGGGAACCAGACCTGTGGACCCTTCCTAGTTTGGTGTGCTTTGGCCGACTGCCAGAAGCCTACTGGACGACATCCTGGCCAAAGGACTGTTAATCTCGGTCCACATCTGATAAACAGGGCAATCCAGGTAAGCAAGATGCTCTTGCCGCTCTCTCCGCTCACCCCTCCCTGCCTGCCTGCCGCCTGGGGCTACTACCTTTGTTGTCGCTTTAAGTACTTCTTTGTTCCACAACACTTCGCATCCATTCAGTGGACGATCTAAGCACACGTTCCGGGCCGGCCCGCCCTGCCCGCCTTCCTTGCGGTACACTTGCAGCACTCAATGGGACTGCTCCAGCCCGCAGACCTGGAGCCCTGCTTCGCCCAGGTGGCTGCTGACCACCCGATGTCCTTCTGAGGAGCCACGGAACACCTCCGTGGAACCTCCTCAGACGGCGAGCCCCAATTTGAACTGAACTATCAGCTCCAAGTGAAATCAACCCCGTGGCTTTCACTATATATACATTTTGGGAATACAGATATTGAAATTTCCAACTAGTGAGTATTTGAATTCTCTTAAGTTGCTATAGGAATTTCATTAACTTTACCAGCAGCAGTTTATGCTGCAAGGCTCTGATCAGAAGCATCTCTAAAACCTTTCCCAAGTTGCTTAATTTGGCTGTATACAGACATTCTGCAAAATAGTTTTACCAACCCTATCAAAGAATTTGTGTGGGTTAGCTGTAAATAAGTTTGGGAAAAAGTTCTCTTTGTATATATTAATAAATTATTCAATAACCTTTACATGGGCCTCATATCTCACTCCAAACTCAGACTCAAACCCCTCTATAACAAGAATCCCCCACCCCAAACTCAGACTCAAACCCCTCTATAACAAGAATCCCCCACCCCAAACTCAGACTCAAACCCCTCTATAAGAAGAATCCCCCCCTCCCTCTTTGTTTTTTAAAGGTAAGCACCAACTGTACTGTATCTCACTGTAGCACAAGTATCTAACAACATTCAGCTTGGATACAGATGCTCCAATTTGCACTGAAAATTACTCTGGTTAGTGTGTTTCTACTTTATAGCTACAGTTTTTCTAACCAGTCCATTAATTAATTATAGCCACAAGCACTAAACAAACAGCACATTCTGAAAGGTATCAGAAAGTCTACATTTCTAGAAGCCTGAGCAGGAAAACGTGACAGCTTTTAGTTTATTGCATAGGAATTTTCAAAGTTAGGATTAAAAGTTTCAACTCTTGTTGAACTGGGGAGTACAACTCTCCCAGGAATGTGGAATTGATGAATTGGTTTCATATATGCATGAATTTAAGTAACTTCCAAATATATAATGGCAGAGAAAAATCAAAGCTGCTGCTTCTGCTACAAACAAAAATAATTTCTAGGAGCTTGACACAGAAGAGCCTGAAATACTCTTCTCTGTGAGAAAGGAGCTGTAACCAGGACTGTCTTCCACAACAGTGCAGATTACATCAAATCGAATGCTCTTGCATTTAATGGTCTGCACCTAAAATAGTTCATCTGCACTTTAAGAATGGGCTACTACTCCATTTGTGAGGGTTACTGAAACTACCACAACTACAAAAGGAGAAAATAACACCTTCTCAGCAACTTTCCTGAGACAAAAATCTTGTTTCAGAGTCTGCATCTGAAACAGGCCTCAGTACTCTCTGTCCAAATAGAGGATGTTTTGCTCAACCTCACCTTTGCTAATATACTTAAGTAAGAACCTTCACATTACTTGCTTTCAAAACAGAAATGAAAAGATAGAGAAAGTAAAACACTGCTCATCCCTCTCCCTGCATTTGGGGAGACTTTCTCACATGGTAAGTTGAAGTTGGCAGCAGGACAGTACCCAAAAAAACAAAATTAAAGTTGAGGATGACTAAATCCATCTGAAGATAGACTCCTAGGACCAAAAAGGTATAGATGAGCATCTCTTCCTTCACTGGAATAAAGAACATACTTTTAGATAGGTCAAGTTGTATAATGACTACCACTCTCAAATTGCGACTGCTTTCCTACTGCAGACAGCATACACCAGATCATAAACCCCACTACTCCCTAGGGAAGTTTGAAGCCTATATTCATTTATTTTTCATCAGTACAGATTTTCCTCACTATAGAGTATGAATGACTCTAGCACACCATCATTCCAGAACGTGTGGATGCCTCCTCCCTGGAAGTGTTCAAGGCCAGACTGGATGGGGCTTTGAGCAGCCTGGTCTAGTGGAAGGTGTTCCTTCCCTGACAACCATGGGGTTGAAACTAAGTGATCTTTAATGTCTCTTCCAACCCACACCATTCTATATTCTATGATTCCCTGTCACTACTTTATCAATCCTCATGCAAAATTTCTGACCAGGAACTCCTAATCTTCAATACTTCACCTTCACCTTGTGCATATTACATTACTCAAGTACATTTTCTGATTCTAGCAATTAACTTTACAAAACTGGATTTAGCTGTCTGTAAACAAATATTTACACATTAAGAAACATCCTCTACCCTAATTTACAAAAGAGCTACCTACCTGCATTAAAAAAAACATAACCTACTTTATATGGATAAGATTCCAATCTAGGCAATCAAATGTTAAAAAACACCTCAAGAATATATAGGCTAATCTTTCTTTTAAAAGTTTTATGATCAACAGAAACAAGTCACTATAAACTTATTTCAAACTACATGGGTCACCTTTTAGCATAAAAATACATGTTAGTAAAACTAGCTGTAGATGTAAAATGACTTGATTGCTTGTTTCCAGTGATGAATGATTTCTCCATATATATAAAAAAGACATATTAATTTCATTTTTGGAAAGGGTAAAGGCTAGACATGCAGAACTAGGGCATTCTCCTTATTAAATGCTATATTTTTGGTAAGCAACTAGAAAGTTAATGAAGACTCTGAGTAACCACCTCCTTCAGAAAGTTCCATGAACTCATTCCAGGAGTTTATAAAACAGCACATTTTAGAGCATAGCCCATGGGTTATGATAATATGCCATCCACAGGTCATGTTCGTGCCTGCTTTTAATCCAGCACAGCAGACTGAAATAAAGGTGTGTGACTGATCTGCTACCAAAGGGCCCCTTTTTCAACCAACATTATTAATCTTCTCTTATAACCCTGGCTGAAGTATTTCTGAAATTCCACATGCAGTGACTTTCCATCCCACTGTGTAACAAACAAATACCTCACTGAAACGTTTGTATTCTTACACCTTTACAGGATTTTTTTCTTTAAAGCCCTTGTAGGATACATTCTTAGGGTAAGATTCAGCTCATTTTACTTTAGCTATGTGAAAATAGGTGTCTTGCCCAAACTAGTCATATAGGCTTGCTTTGTAGTCAGAGGACAGAAGTATTTATCCATCTCTCCTTGGAGTATCGGATAGGGCTGCTGCTCTAGAGGACATCTGAATAATTGATTACAATTTCTATTTCAAAGATAGAATAGATACTTTATTCATTGTAACAATATGGGAGGATCAGTTAAGCTAAACTGTTTTGGGAGACTACATAAAGGAATTTATTATTCAATTGTTTGAATTCTAAAATTAGAGGTATTAAGCTCATCACAAAAATAATCTGACATAAAAAGGTTAGATGTGATTCTAAAGATAAAACTAAAAGAAAGACCTACAGGTAGCTTAATATACACTGATTTAGGTTTTCTTTGAATGTGGGCAGTCATGATTTCATGGAGCTCTATTAATTACTCCACAGTATTACAAAACTCTACACTATACCATTTGGAAGTAAAGAAAATAAAACCAAACCACTAAAGAAATTCTTGACTAGTGCTTCAACTTTTCAAAGTCTTCTTCCAACAGTTTCTGCTGAGACTTCAGCTATTTCGAGGCATATTTAAGACCACTTCATTTTGCATCTTAAGGAAAAAAAAACACAAGTAAGAACCTGAAAAGGCTCAACACTAAATTGAAAGAACTATTTTCAGCATTTAAGACTTTTAATTACAAAATGTGTGCTACAGTAATTATATCAACGAGCAAGTTGTTGAATAGTTTCCACAAGGAACAATATTTGATGGAGATGCTATTTGATGCTCTTCTGCTTAATTAGATTCTTCTTCTGGCATGACACCCAATAGAGAAGTAGCCAACTTATCTCCTTCAGGGGCTACTGGGTGGAGAACCCCTGAGTCTGACAGTAACTTGATGTTATTGCTCCTAATGCCCTTGAATTTAGCTATCAGCATGGGTGGAAAACTCCTGTGAGTCATGACAAAGCTCCAAGCTCTGGTAACTTGGGAGCCAGAATAGAAGACCGCTGAGCAAGGAAAGCAGTACATGATTATTTCCTTCTGATGAGACCAAGGTTTATCAGGGTAGTGGAAATCTGGGACAACACCACTCTGGTATGAAAACAAGTACAATGAAAGCTAGCACTGGCAGTGTTTCCTTGGCACTGTGTTAGCCACTCAGCTGGCAGGAGCTGAAGGTGGAACTTAAAAGAGCTGCAGGATACAGGCCAAGAACTATGAAGACAATTTTCAGCACAGAAAAATGGTGAATTTCCTATAGAGTGCAGGTAGAAGGGATGTTCCAAATTTATCCTAACCAATTGCACATACTGACTATCTTGGCAGGTATCACTTTAAAATATGAGATGGAGAAAGTGCTTTTAGTGAAATTAAAAACTGCATTATCTGATGACCAGGACACCTAGTTTTACTTTTTCCTTTGACTCCACTTTGCACTTTCATGCTTTTTAACCATATCATTTTCACAAAATCCAAGAGCACAGAACTGTAACAACATTCAGTCATCACAGAAAATTTCAGTCTCATTCATTCATTACAGTGCTTCCCAGAACTAGTGTGCTAATCTGCCTAAATTAAACGCCCTTCTCTGAACTGCTCCCTTTCCCAAAAGAACTGAGCCTGCCATTAGCCAAGCAGAGAAATTTGCTGAAAAGGCTCCTCTTTTTTTCTTGCCTCCACACAGTAATGGGAGTGAGCAGCCCAGGACTGTCAGCAGAAGCTTGGGTTGTGACCACCAGGCTCCAAAGCCTGTCACAGGGTGCGCTTATTTGGGAGAGGCCAGATTGTCACGTATCAGAAATATTTCCCCCAATTTTGTTTTAAACTACTAATTTACTTTACAAAACGAGAAAAAGGATTTTCACAAATGCTTTGCAGCTTAAAGAATTCGCTCTTTTGTTCTGAAACAAATCACAGCATTTCTTTCAACATTGCACTAGTTTGTTGCCTAAGTTTACACTGTGCTTTGAAGACATTCTCAATCGTCTCTCACTTGAAGACACAGTTTAATGAGTTTTGGAGAACAGTTTGCAGTGTTGTGCTGTCTACCTCCGGGGAAAAGCAGAGCACTCACTGACTGACAGGAACAACTCGCTCTAAAGGTATGCAGTCAACTTGCTTTCTGTGCTTTTTGCCTGAGCCCCTCTAAGTTTTATAGAATGACATCATCATCATTTTGGAGCCTCACAACCATAAGAAAATCCACTATAGAGCTTTAAAGCCACTTCCCTTGCTGCATTTTCTAATCTTGTTTAGAATAACAGAAAGCTATTTGCAAGAAACTACATTCTGTGCTGCACCTCCAACCTTTTCTGTTAGGAGTGGGAGAGTACACAAAGTAAACCAACCCAGAGACATTGCTGACATTTTAGAAAGTGAGTCAGGCAAGAGATTAAGATTTCAATTTATAACACTTCTGTGTTTTCATTATAAAATGATAAATAAATCTAGCACAGCAGGGAATGTAAATATTTTTGCAGTTGTTTACACTGGGGAAGAGGAAAGGAATTTAACATGCAATTAACCACTTAGGTGATTCTAGATAGGTACCATATGGTCTTCGAATTACTTAAAGAAAAATATTTCACTTTTATTTATAGACTATTGATGCTTTTGAGCTGCTGACAGCAAAATCATTGAGAACTATTTATTCTTCACTCTCTTCTCTCCTCCCCATGAAGTGACAGGGGGGAAAGGGGACATGGGAGGTAACAAAGAACACAAGTATCAAAAAGTTGTATGTCTGAGCTGCATTGCTCTGCAATTCTTCAAACTGGGATTAAAAAGACATAGATACATAAAAAATGATTCTATATTGTGTCCTTTGACCGTGTCTGACAAGCTGAGAGGCAGTGTTAATTGTACATATTGTAACTAGTCTTGGAAGTAAAACGTTAAGAAAGATACAAGCAATTTCCAAACATGTCTTTCATGTTGTAACACATAACTACACACATATATGTAGAATGCAACACACACATCATTCTCTTACCAAGTAGGCATTTTTATTCCTGCCTTGCTTTAAGCATTCGTAAGCCAGAGAAAACTGGACTCAGATCATTAGCTTCCTTTGGGTACAGACTCACACTGAAGCCCAAGGTTTTTATCCTACTTTACCAATTAAAGCTAGTTTTAATTACTGACATACTCTAAATCATGAATGAATGCTGCTTTATAAGAACCTCCTATCAAAAATAAAATATATTAAGCAATATTGTAACTGCAAAATGTATTTGTCAGTGCAATTTAATCATGTAATGTTCTACACTGGAAGATGAAATTTAAACTCATTTGCTAATTTTTGCCAGTCTCATTCCAGACAGGATTTAGTGGATCAGGATACAAATCCTGAATCTGTGACAAACTTCAGTATTATCTTGAAGAAACCACTTCTCCCCTCTCTCAGTGTGACTGCTACCTTCTGTTAAGCAAAAGTGATAACAGATCCTCTTCCTTGCTCTTTTGTGGTCATAAGGAGGAAAATCTCATACTGCACTTGAAGCATGCTTTGTTTCAGGACCTGTGTTTATGGCAACAGCAGATTAATTTCTATCTATCCTCATCAAATAGTGCTCCAGTAGAGCAATCCTAGGAGAAATAAAAGGATGTGCGACCTGTGAGAACAGAATTATGTAAAACTAGAACAAAGGAGCCTGTGTTTTTATATATATATCTACCTATAAAAGATATAAAGCACACACAGCTATTAAAAATGTTACCAGGAGATGCGACTACTTCCTGCACTGTTCCTTAAAACACTCTACTATAAGGCAAACACTATCTCTAAAGTATATTTGAGTTTCATAGGGCTAACACATGCAAAAAGAATTTCCTTAAAAGTTCTTCATATCTTATGATATCTGTAAACACTCTGCTGCTGTAGATAGCTACCCAGTGAATAGTGTCGTATTACCACTAGAAACCAAATCTTCACAGTATTTGCTATCAGTGTTTTCTTTATCATAAAATGAACTCAACTCCAGAAAGACAGAAACCTAAACAAACCATGAAGGGTGACTTTAAGAGCTTTTTAAAGTCCCAGCACCTACTCTAATACTGACCTCAGCAGGGCAACAATCTTTTTGAAATAGCTTTTTGCTATTATTTGTAGAACTATTCGCTTCCCCAGAGTTCACTATGCACTCCTTTATTAATCTTTTCCTCAGATGCAGACTCTTCAACTTGATTTTGTAGTATACTTTAAAAAAGACTTATATGAAAACTAATCCAAGGATTTGCAGATTGTGTAAATAACTTTGTCTTCCGATATGGCAAGGAAAAAAAAATCACTTTGAAGACGTCAGACAAACTTGGAGAGTTCGAGTAATGACATAGGACTTCATCTCTCTTCAAAACACTCAAGAGAGTGGAACATGAGCAATATCAACGCCTCTTTAAGTAACTGAAAAGAGAGAAAAAGTGTAAAAGCAATATTCTATGAAGGCTCCCTGCCTTCACTATGAAATTTACGTCTCTGTGACCCACAGTAGTGGTTTCTCTCCAAGTCCCTATAAGGCACATCCTAGACCTACTGGGTGTCTATTTTGCTCTTCAACAAATAAGGGGAAAAGCTGACAACAGTTTAAAACATTAGGAACTAACCATAATCACATGCTGTAAATCAAACCATTCTTCCCTTCTACTATCTGCTCACTCATAAGAAACAAACTATCACAGTCCAATTACACTGTTTTTTCATTTAAAAAATCAAAACACACTCGTGTGCCCACCAATGTCCTCTTTGCTAGCCACATAAAATCCCTTTCCTCAACTTTACTCACAGGTCCAAGTTTCCAAACCTATTATCTTCCCAAATTCTCCTCTCTGCTTCTTCCAGTTTCTACATCTTTTTAAGAGGTAGATGACTACTACAGGACACAACACTACCCAGTGCTAAGTCCCCAATACCAAATACTAAACTAGATTTAAAACACAGATATTATTTTCTTCAGCACCATCCCATGAATAAAAGCACACTCTTTCAGATGGAAGGGATCTACAGCGGTCCACTAGTCCAACTGCCTAATTCAGAGCTCAAGGAAGGTTAAAGCACGTTGTTAAGGACAATACTGAAATAACTGTTCAACACCTCTCCAGGAAGGCTGTTCCAGTCTTTACCACTTTCTCAGTAAAGAAATGCTTTCTAATCATAGAATGGTAGGGGTTGGAAGGGCCAGTTTAAACCCACTATGCACAGCTCTTATGTCATGCCACCGGATACCAAGGAGATCAGCATATCCCTCTCCACTTTCCCTCCTCAGAAGAGCAATGAGGTCAGTTCTCAGCCTCCTCTTCTCCAAACTAGAAAAGCCCAAAAAACCCAAGCCTCTTCTCACAGGACAATCCTTCCAGCCCTCTCACCTCATTTGTTCCCCTCCTCTGAACACGATCTTCCTGCAAGGTCTGGCCTTGTTTCCAGAGGTCGCACAGCTTCTTTCTCCTCCTGAGTTTTATGAGGAGTTCCCTGTTCAGCCAAGCTGATCTTTTGCCCTACTTACCTGACTTACAACCCAACTGTTCAAAATCTCTGGTCCATTTTCTTTATTTCTGCCATCTTTGCAAATTGAAGGAGCTTCTATAAATATTATCAATTCTCATCAAATCGTTAACAAAAATGCAGAACTTCTGCAATTCCTGGACAGACTCCTGGTGATTTTAACCTAAAATGTCTCGGTCTGAAACCAAGCTTTCACCTTCTCTCTTGGCATGTTTTTCACATGTTGCCTCAGCCATAACTCCATGGTTTGCTAATGGAATGACAACATTCAAGTGCCAGAAAGCTTGGTAAACCTAGATTATGCTACCAACTACTTCCTTCTTATTCCCAAATTCAATCAATTTCTTAAAAAGAAACACAGATTTTCCCATCTCAGATGGTTCTTATCAAAGCTATGGTTCTTTTATTGACTACTGTTCTCAAGGTACTTATAAGCTGCTTAATAACTAGTTCTACTAATTGTTAACTGGCAAGTCTGAATGATCAGTCTACAACTCCCAAGCTCTCTTCCTGTTAGAAGAGTAGCTATCCTAATGGCCAGGAGTGGTAATTCCTCCAGATCAGTGACTGCTTCAACAAACTTAAATATTCTGACAACATATAATTAAATTATTCTCTTTCTTTTCTGGAGGAGGTTCAGGGCTGACCTCACTGCTGTCTATAACTACGGGAAGGGAGGTTGCAGTCAGGTGGGGGTTGGTCTCTTCTCCCAGGTAACCAGCAACAGAACAAGGGGACACAGTCTCAAGTTGTGGCAGGGGAGGTCTAGGCTGGATATTAGGAGGAAATTCTTGGCAGAGAGAGTGATTTGCCATTGGAATGGGCTGCCCAGGGAGGTGGTGGAGTCACTGTCCCTGGAGGTGTTCAAGAAAAGCCTGGATGAGACACTTAGTGCCATGGTGTAGTTGACTGGATAGGGCTGGGTGCTAGGTTGGACTGGATGATCTTGGAGGTCTCTTCCAACCTGGTTCATTCTATGATTCTTTAATATTTCAGTTGTGTTTCTACCCATCTCCAAAATTGTATGCATTAACTCCTCATACAACACTTAGTACTTACTACAAATTTACCTTTGTTTTTTAAATACTAGGGTATAGTCATGTCACATTTCTATTTTCTCTAACATTTGGGTTTTTTTTCTATCTAACTCTCCTCTTGCTTCATTAGTAGTGATAGAACTTTATTACCTTCACTATTTGCACTTTGTCACTCAGCATTTCCAGCCTTCTTGTTCTGAGTTCTTGTGTTATTTTAGGAATTATTTCTAGTTAAATCAACACTTCTGGTTTTTATGATCTTAGTAAGGTCTTTAAAAGGTTCAGTCCATTATTATAATTTTTTTTTCATCAGGACAGTGTGTATCTCTGGTTCACTGTCTTTGGTTCAGTGTCTCCAATAACTGCAAAATCATCACATTTAGAGATCTTCCAGCTACAGCAAATAACTGGCACCCTTCTTCTTTCTGATACATTGCTTTAAATAATTACTGACATTGTTTTGGGTTTAGAGCTGCTCAAAAATTCCACAATTCTACTTTGGACTCAGTAGAGCTTACCTTGTCTTCTGTTTTTCACACTTCTCTATGTTTTCCCTTTTTCTACTAACCTCCGCTTCTCAGATATTCAGATGTAATGGCAGTTTTTCAACATCTTATTTATTAGTACCATAAATTGTACTCCCTCATCCTCAATTCAGCAGTTGTAACTTAAAAGTTGTTTGCTAACAGCACCAACTCCACTTTTTCAGCTGTTCTTTTTCATTTCCTCTAACCTAACTTTCAGTTTTGCTTAGGTTCTAAAGTTACATTGGTTTAATTTAATAAAAGTAAGAGAAATTAGGGAGGATTTTAGCTAAATGTGAAATTAAATCAGTTTAAAATTTAATTGGCAGCCATTACTTAGCCTTCCTTACCAATAATTTCAAGATTTATGTTTGCCACTTGAGTAAAGCTTTCAGAATTCAAAACCACTTTTACCTTCAGAGGTTAAGGGTTATCGTTTGTTTATTTTAAGACAGCTGCCTCATCGCTTGCCCAGTCTGACTCTCTACTCTTTTATATGGTGTTACTGGTACACACACAATATGTTAAACTGGACTGGAGTTACAACTGCACATGAGTCGTCACTCTAAAGACCTAACAAGAAACCCAAAGGTAACAGATGTCACAGCAACACAGATAGCAGATGCAATAACAAGATATTTCACTCAAACTGCCAGCCAGCCTTCAGCAGGCTGAGGAACAGGCCTGTTAAAAACAATCTCTCTTCCTTCACTGCAACACCACTTCTAAGAGTAATCACAAATAGTACAAGATGGTGATACAGAAATTCAGAAATCACATCCTCTCTATTTTTGTCCTCTGGCTCACCTAACACAATTAAGCACAACATCAGGTCACTTTCAAGCTCTTAAGAAAAGGCTCCTATGAAGGTAAAATAGGCACACAGCTGTTCAACCCCAGGCAACTCTACAAGCTTGGGGAAGAGTGGCTGGAAAGCTGCCTGGCAGAAAAAGACCTTGGAGTGTTGGCTGACAGACAGCTGAATATGAGCCAGCAGTGTGCTTAGGTGGCCAAGAAGACCAACAGAATCCTGGTATCTACCAGGGATAGTGTGACAAGCAGGACCAGGTAAGCAACTGTCCCCCTTGTACTCAGCACTGCTGAAGCCACACATAGAATACTGGATTGACTTTTGGGGCCCTCACTACTAGAAAGACATTGAGTGCTGAAGCATTTCCAAAGAAGAGCAACAAAGCTGGTGAAGGGTCTTATGAAGAGGAGGCTGAGGGAATTTGGGTTGTTTAGTCTGAACTGGATACTTGAAGAAACTTCTTCACTGAGGAGGTTCTCAAACATTGGAATAGGCTCCCTAAGGAGATGGTCAAATCATCATCCCTGGAGGCGTTTAAAAGACTAATAGATGTGGTGCTAACGGACATGGTTTAGCACCAGACATGGCAGAGTTAGGTAACGGTTTGACTGGATGATCTTTTCCAGCTGCAACGATTCTATGATTCTTTTGATCTCAGCTGTTGTTCAGCAAAACAAAAAGAGGGGTTGGGCACATGGTGACAGTTGTTGTAGATACTATTTTTTTTTCTCTGCAGAGAAGATGGCTCTCTACATCTAGTGACACCAACTCCTTTTCTGCTGACCAGCATCCCAGTTACCTTTCTGTGTGTCCTATTTAAAAAATCCTTGTGTTCTCAGCATCCACAGCAAGCCACATATTGCTGCAGTGCTCAACATCCTCTCTGAGCAAGCACTCCAAATAATAGGTTGCATCTTTTCCATCGATTTCCTTTGTCAGGAACACGGCAGACACAATACTAGCAAGTTAAGACAAGGACCTAGGTGAAGCCTTCTGAGGTCAAAATCCCTGTCTGGGCAGAGTCTCCCCAGCTGCAGGAAGAAGACAAGCAATCACATTGGTGATACACTGTTTTTCATACTCTTCTTCCCTCTAGGGTATCTATAACAATGCTTGCCTTGTTTTCTGTTGGCTAGCTAAGGTATTTGGTGTCACAGGTGTTTTGGTCTCTCAAATCACTAGCAACCATAGGCCATTAAGAAGTTCTCATACTGCTGAAGAAACCTGCACTCTGGACAAAAGTACAAAGGCATATTTAAACCTGCAACCTGATGTAAAATTTTGGGCCACTCGTAGAGGTGGCCCTTCTGAACATTATAATATACTTAACATGCTAGAGCAAAAAAATGTATATAGCAAATTATTTAGTGTTCAAAGAAAATATCAAAAGGCCAACATGTTCCATCCTATCAGATGTAATTATAGAGATGTATGTGGGTTAATTTCAACACTGCACTCTGTAGCCAAGCAGCACACAAAAAATTCTTCTGTTTCTGAAAGAATAGCTCACAAGAGTGCCAAGTAATTTCAAAAAATACACAAGGGACTATTTGGCAGCGACTCGAAAAAGAACCCAGATTAACTATGCCTCCCCTCCTCAAAACCATTTTTCCTCATAGTTTCAATTAACACTGGCATCTCCCATCAAACTTCCAGATTAGAATGAAGAAAGGTTACAATGCCAGACAGACAACTAACATGCAAATCCATGGTAATTTTTTATTGATATGAATTAGTGATTCTTAAAATATTTCACCAAGAAAATTCAGGTATGATGATTTTGGCAGCTGGTACTTATTGTAAAACCACTTCATTATTGGGAGCTCTTTCCTGTAACTGCAGGAGGTTGCAATCTCCACTATCACTGCAGAGCCTGTTTACCCTGTGTCTCATTTTTCGTTACGATATTGATCCAAAACCCACAGCAGGAGATAGGAATTATTATGGTTGGCACAGGGCTAACAATGCCATATCATTAAGTTTTGATGACTGTCTCAAAAGAAAGTAGTCTTCAAGTCTGAACTTGGGGGACGAGCAGGGGACTGAGCAACAGATCATGGGGAGAAACTTTGATCATGTCTCAGGTTGATCAAAGGGCCACCTGATACATTTTAAAAAGTCTCTGTGGGCATCCTGGAGACAAAGGTAGAGGAGACCAAGGAATGTACTCTAAAAGCAGACAGTGTTATCAATTTTAAGTCAGGCCACAGGAAATGGAAACTGGCTTCACAAGAGATGAGAATTAAGCTATGATTTGAAGAACAGTATGGAACAAAAGCAAAGTACTAAATTCCCCACAGTGCAGGGACTTTAGCACCAAGTATATTCGGGAAGAAATGGCAAGAAAATGCATGATCATTGCTATTTGGTTTATCTTGCTTTCTTAGAAGAGTCAAAGGGAAAACAGATTGCTCTTCAAAGGTAACATAAAGACTCAAGAATCCAGCCTGTACAAAATTTCTGTTCATTTTCCAAGCTCAGTAACAAATCTCCTCTGGCAACAAAACCACCAGACATTACAAAACCAGGCAAATACATTTCCTTGCCCCCTGCCTGGCAGACATCAGCTTCTGGATTCAGTAAAAGAGCAAGGAAATCCAAGTAGAATTTCATTCTCCAGAAGCCAGCAGCAAACCCTTTGGTACTTTCAAACAGATGAGCAATGACCAGCCAGAAATCAAGATCTACATTCTTCAGGAAAACAGTGTCTCAGGGAGTGCTGCTTCTCTGTGCTTCAGTCTCTGCAGTCTGCTCCATTCTTCCTTCCTGCCTTGCATGTTGCACTGCCTTCTGCAACAGTCTGTGTCAACACAGCCAGTGCAAATACCAGAGCATGCAGTGCCAGCTGCCCCAGTGCTGGTACATCTTGTATGAATGGCAAATACAGGCTTTGACAGGATTTACTTCCCATTATCTCTCCCAGCACTGGCACATATGACATGATATCTGTTGAAGATACTTTGTAGTACTTTCAAGTAGACATTACTATAGAGATACAGCAACATTTACCCATTAGGTGTAGTTTATGCGCCTCCTTTTTATAGTACTGTAGCAAAAAGAAGCATATAAATTGTCCTATTATCTGAGCTGGGCCTCAAAGACAGAAATCCATTTGCTTCAGACATACACTGTGAGTCTATTTCAGAAAAAATGAGTCCATGCAGTATGACTGAACCACAAATATGTTCAAGAGGATATTTACTAAGTTTATTTGCCTGTCAAGAGTAGTAAGAGGGAATTAAAGTTCATCAGGAGGAGACAACAATGGATGCTTGTTCAGCCCTGACAGACACATTAATGCAGTTAAGATCTTCACTAAGAAATAATTACTTCTACCCAACATACACAACCCTGACTTTATCAGTTCATAATTTAATCTCAAGCTATGGAGAGCAGCTAAAACACAATTAATCAAAATTGTCTGGGGACAGAGTGGCTGGAGTGCAGCCAGGAAGAAAGGGATCTGGGGATACTGGCAGATAGTAGGCTGAAGATGAGCCAGCAGTGTGCCCAGGTGGCCAAGAGAGCCAATGGCATCCTGGCCTGAATCAGGAACAGTGTGGCCAGGATGAGGGAGGTTATTCTGCCCCTGTACTCAGCTCTGCTCAGGCCACACCTTGAGTCCTGTGTCCAGTTCTGGGCCCCTCAATTCAAGAGAGATGTTGAGGTGCCGGAACATGTCCAGAGAAGGGCGACAAAGCTGGTGAGGGGCCTGGAACACAAAACCTATGAGGAGAGGCTGAGGGAGCTGGGGTTGTTTAACCTGGAGAAGAGGAGGCTCAGGGCTGACCTCATTGCTGTCTACAACTACCTGAAGTGACATTGTACCCAGGTGGGGGTTGGCCTCTTCTGCCAGGCAACGACCAATAGAACAAGAGGACACAGTCTCAAGTTGTGCCGGGGGAAGTATCGGCTGGACATTAGGAGGAAGTTCTTGACAGAGACAGTGATTGGCATTGGAATGGGCTGCCCAGGGAGGTGGTGGAGGCACCGTTCCTGGAGGTGTTTAAGAAAAGATTGGATGAGGCACTTAGTGCCATGGTCTAGTTGACTGGCTAGGGCTGGGGGATAGGTTGGACTGGATGATCTTGGAGGTGTCTTCCAACCTGGCTGATTCTATGATTCTATGAAAATGTGCTGTTCTCTCTGCCAGCCCTATATGCACCTAGCCAAATGGCAGATTAAGTTCATTTTGTATTTCAATGCCTAGTCATGGAATTAAAAGGAATATATTCTCTTCATTATAAGCCAAACAAATAGAACATTTTTTTCATCTAGACTACAAATTAAACTGCAATATATACCTTAAGTTTGCAAGAAAGAGCAGCAAAGGGCAGAGAGCCAAATTACTGATACTAAATTACAGAGCACTGACACTGGGAGCAAGTGTCGATCTGTTAGAGGGCAGGAGGGCTGTGCAGAGGGACCTTGACAGTCTGGATAGATAAGCAGAGTCCAATGGGCTGAGATTTAACAAATCCAAGTGCCAGGTTTTGCACTTTGGCCACAACAACCCCAAGCAGCGCAACAGGCTGGGGACAGAGTAGCTGGAGAGCAGCCAGGCAGAGAGGGACCTGGGCGTACTGGTCAACAGCCGACTGAACATGAGCCAGCAGTGCGCCCAGGTGGCCAAGAAGGCCAACGGCATCCTGGCCTGTATCAGGAATGGTGTGGCCAGCAGGAGCAGGGAAGTCATTCTGCCCCTGTACTCAGCACTGGTTAGTCCACACCTTGAGTACTGTGTCCAGTTCTGGGCCACTCAGATTAAGAATTTGGAGATGCCTGAATGTGTCCAGAGAAGGGCAACAAGGCCTATGAGGAGAGGCTGAGGGAGCTGGGATTGTTCAGCCTGGAGAAGAGGAGGCTCAAGGGCAGACCTTATCACTGCAGCCAGGTGGGGGTTGGTCTCTTTGTCCAGGCAACCAGTGACAGAACAAGGAGACAGTATCAAGCTGCACTGCAGGAAGTTTAGGCTGGGTGTTAGAAAGAAATTCTTCACAAGTGACTGTCCACTGGAATGGGCTGCCCAGGGAGGTGGTGGAGTCACCATCCCTGGAGGTGTTTAAGAAGAGACTGGATGTTGCACGTGGTGCCATGATTTAGTTCATTAGATAATGTTTGGTGATAGGTTGGACTTGGTGATCTCAGAGATCTTTTACAAGCTGACTGATTTTAAAAAGCAAACAAACAAAACAACTAACAAAAGAGACATTCTTCTAATGCAACTTTCCCTTAAGTTTTACTGAAATTTAGGTTGCATTGCACTTCTTGGCACACGAAATCTACATTCAATTAATGTGAGAAACACACAGTTGCTGACAATTCAGCAGTCCCTTCTCATATTGAGGCTAAGCTTATTAAGAGGCATTAGTCTTTTGAAGGGAATAGCTAAATTAATAAAATACTTTAAATGCAACAATACAGGCAGCCTAACTTTCAAAGCTGTTCTATTCACTGGATAACTAACACCTGTAGAGGAACAATGTAAAACACTTATAAAAATGGTGAGAAGTCACATCACACTCTGAAGACGTCCTGCTTCCACTTCTCCATCTTTGCCAGGTGAGAAGAGTCAGCAGTTTTAGAGTGCTGAAGCATGTATTTCCTAATGCCCTTCTCACAGAACAAAAGTCACATTTTTGCCAAGGAGAAAAGCGCATTTCCCCAAAAGCAGAAAGCAGAGACAGGATCTGGGTTTTCTGACCAAAGTGTTAAACTGATTTGGGCCATGCTCCAGCTGGGAATTTAGATCCAGACAGTCTAGGAAATCTCTGCAAACTGCACTTTTGGATGTCATGTGAAGTACAGAACAAACTGCACTATTAGTCATGAGGAAGATCAAAATTAACACAGCTCAGCAGAAGTCAAAGCTTTAACCCTTTCAGATACCATATGAAAGGATAAAAAAGTGATGTGCCAAAAGGTCACAACAGTACAGTGAGAAAAACTCACTTCCAAGCCCTATTTCATGCTGACTTAAGAAAACAGAAGAAAACCAGAGAATCACAGAATTGTCGTGGCTGGAAGGGCCCCCAAGGATGTTACTGCTCCAACCCTTCTGCCATGGGCAGGGAGGCCTCACACTAGATCAGGTTGCTCAGATCCCCATCCAGCCTGGCCTTAAAAACTTCCAGAGATGATGTGCTTCTATCACCTCCCTGGCAAACATGTCTCAGTGTCTCAGCACCCTCATGGTGATGAACTTCTTCCTAACATCCAAGCTTCATCTACCCACTTCCAGTTTCACTCCATTCCCCCTAGTTTTATCACTACTTGACATCCTAAAAAGTCCCTCACCAGTTTTCTTGTAGGTCCTCTCCAGAGACTGGAAGGCCACAAAAAGATCTCCTCAGAGCCTTCCTCTCTCCAGACTGAAGAGCCCTGACTCTCTCAGTCTCTCGGTCACAGGAGAGAAACTCCATCCCTCTGATCATCCTCATAGCCCTTCTCGGAACACACTCCAGCACATCCATATCGTTTCTGTAACAGGGGCTCCAGAACTGGATGCAGTACTCCAGGTGGGGTCTCACCAGAGTGGAGAAGAGGGGGAGAATCACTTCTCCTGATGCAGGCCAGGATATGGCTGGCTTTCTGGGCTGCAGGTGCACACTGACAGCTCATGTTGAACTTCTCATTCACCAGCACCAAGTCCCTCTCCTCATGGCGGCTCTCAAGCCAGTCAGTGCCCAGCATACATTGGTGCTTGGAATTGCATATTGGTACCTGAGATCTCACACAAGCTTCAAGTTCAGCCTGCCAAGGCTACACAAAACTGATACATTAATTCAATCTTGATTTTGAGATTAAAATACAACACCCTACTCTCTGGCTAAAGCAGCTGAAAGAAAGAAAGAAAACTCTTTCAACAGAGAAATACAACCATAAGCACATGACTGAGGCTAGCAAAGAAAAGGTGAAGCTTATACAGCCAGTATGTTTCTACTCACTGTATTAGGCACATAAGGCAATCCATAAACTTTCTCCTGTGTTTCTTTTAAAATATCTGTGGTAGACTTTTCTAGTGGATGCTTCCCATGGTAGATCTGGTCCAAGGCAGCATAAAATACCTGAAGAGATAGAATAGAATTTTTCCTCTGCTGCATATCATTGGCATTTGACAACCAAAAAAAGAGACAAACAGAAAAGAATGGGAGACAGAATAGTGAGAATGAAGAGTTTAAACATATACAGGTTTGTAAATCTTCTATTTTTAGCATAATATACAAGGACAGAAACCAGTTTCTGGAGTACACCAACCACCACCATCATAATCTATAATAAATCCAAGTTCAGGCCTCTGAGAACACTGGCAGTACTAAATCATCTCCATTTTTAAATAAAATTAAGACCTGTCTCATAAGCCTTCAAGCAATTATCCCTCTCAAAAAATAACATTATTAAATAAACAAAAAGATAAAGTGATTGGAGTGGACATAGCAAAGTAAGCTATTCCAGGACACATGCATGCAGCCATGAGAACACATCGCACATGCAAGGGCAGGTTATCAGCCCAGAAAGGGATCTTAAGAAGCTGCACACAGAGCTGCTGATAGCCCTGAGTTTTTGCCAGAGCACTGAGTGTAGTATTAAAGCAGACGCTTCTTTTATTTTAGCTCTCACAATCAGAGCAATAAATTGCTACTATGTACATCTCAGGTCCTGGATCATATTGCTCCAGGAGGGTACCTTGCCAGAGGCAAGGTTTCTTTTGTAGGCTATTTTTGTGCAGAAGCATGTGAATTATGGCAGAAGACAGGAGCACAACTATATTACTGAGGTGTTTGGAGAGCAGTAAAGAAGCACCAATAAAAAGACATTTCAAGCCAAAAGAGCAAAGCAGGGAATCTGTCACTTTAACAGCAAAGATGAAGCAGGCATGGATAGAAGACAGTGCCAAAGCTCAGCGTGCCACTGCTGAAAGACATTGCAGCATTTATTCTTTTCTAATATGAAGATTTCCTCTTCTGTGAGAGAACAGGAATGACAGAAGAAGAGGATGTCCACTGGTGTGCAACACAAGACATTTTTGGTAAGTTTGGTGGATTCAGATACTCAAGCCAAAGAGTTTGGGTCAGGATGTTCAGTGGTACACAGAACATCTCATAGGAAAAATGATGGTAGGGAGCCTCAAAAAACTTTTGTGCAAGGGATGAAGCAAACAATTTGGCTAGAGATTCAGGCCTTTACATACTCTCAAGTGACACTGTAGTACCATTTCCAATGAGATAAACACAATGCTATATGAATTATAACCAGCAAATGCAGAAAATACATGGAGGGAAGGCTGTTTGCAGGCATTCTCCATAGATGGAGAATGGATGTTTCCAAGCATTCATGGAGAATGGATTAGCTAAATAGCACAACCCTCTCAAGCTGTGAGAAGACTCTTTTTTGTGAAACTTGGGTACAAATCCATTTGAACTCTTAATAACATCTCACAATTCAGCACCACTTACTGTAGCCTGGATACAGATAGTTTCACTGCAATTATGACTGTTTGTAAAAGGATCACATTCCCTCTCGTTGATTAAGCTGTCTTCTAACATATAGAATCTTCACAGAAACACAGATCATGGAACAGTTTGGCTTGGAAGGGACCTTAAAGATCATACAATTCCAACCCTCCTGCCATATGCAGGGACAATCTCCACTAGATCAGGTTGCTCAAAGCCCTACCTAACCAGGCCTTGAACTTCCAGTGAGGGGGCACCCACAACTTCTCTGGGCAACCTGTTCCAGTGCCTCACCACCCTCACAGTAAAGAACCTCTTTACACCTAACCTAAATCTGTCCTCTCTCAGTTTGAAGCCATTACTCCTTGTCCTATCACTACATGCATTTGTAAATAGCTCTTTTCTAGCTTTCTTGTAGACCCCACTTTGGGTACTGGAAGGCTGCTATCGTCTAGCCTCAGAGCCTCATCTTTTCAGGGCTGAACCCCAAAATTCTCAGTGTGTCCTTACATGGGAGGTGCTCAAGCCCCCTGATCATCTTTGTGGCTCTCCTCTGGACCTGTTTGAGCAGTTCCATGTCCTTGTTATGCTGGGAGGTCCAGAGGCAAATGCAGCACTCCAGATGAGGTCTCATGAAAGAGAAGGGGAGGGGTACAATCCCCTCCTTTGACCTGTCAAGCTAGTTTCCTTTGACAGTGTTTGTTGACAAATGCTAGGTGTGAAAATGTTGGGTTCTTTTCAGGAAAAAAAGAGGATTAGAAGAAGAGAGGTGAAGAAGCCATCACTTGGCAGCAGCTACTCCTGAATTTCCTGTTTGCTTCCTACATGGCTAATGAGGAGAAAAGATGCAAGACATAACTTCTCACAATTGGCCACTAATGGCAAATTTTGTGTCCCAGACAGCAATGCTGAACACGACATGCATGTTCTATCCTTAAAAATATACTTGGGTGAACTTTACAGCCATAAGCATTTCCATCTACAAATCACAGTTCCGCATCTTTATACAGGCCTCTGAAATGAGAAAGGGAGATGCACCTCAGGACCACAGGATTTTAGGTGATACTGCTGAGGAGCATGCTAGCTACAAAATGTTTTCTAGTTTCAGTAAAACTAATTTCCTAAAGACCTGATAATATAAAAAGACCATCAAATATTCATCTATCTTCATGCTGCCTCTCTATTTTGCACTGATGTTGGCATTTATCAGTTTCACTGGATCCCAGTTCTTTCTAGTTCCTTGTATGCTTTATAGCATTACTATGGAAACAGCTATGCATTTTCCAGCTATGTTACTACTGACTGAAAGACTCTGCGATTCAATGTGCATGGGAAAAGCCTTATAAGAAGATGTGTAGACTCTGTTGTCTTTCCTCTTTAGTAACAGATTACCTGAGCTGGAAGAAAATGCGGTTACAATGAAAAACCAAGATAATTTCTTATTTTCATATACCAACAGACTTATTTTCTGAACAGACCACAGAAGAACCTTCTTCCACAATTGGAAATGTTGTAATTTTTTTTCCCTTTCTTTTAAAAGATCAAATTTGGCTTACATAGCATCTAATTGTAAACACAGAATATAATCTTTGCAAAGTCTTAAAGAAAGGCTAATAACTGACTTTTTTTCTTCCCATAAATATACATTAGTAATACACACATGCCTTGGCATCAGCAGATTGAAATACATGCTTTCCTTCACTGAATTATTAAATCTGCATTGAGTAACAATACCCACTTCTATGAAACAAAGTTTGAACTTTGTATTTGCCATGGAGTCAACTTCTCCGCAACATTTCTTTCTGAATAACTAAACAGAATGGCTCTGCTAGTCTGTCTTTTTGAAATGAGCACAATATCTCTCCAGGTATTACTTTGGAATCTTCAAAAACATGGTGTTGAAAGTAGGAAATGAGTGATACTATTTGGTAGGCCATTATGGTCATTTGGCATGATTGAGACTAGTTGAACATAAGTTATACAAAAGTAATTTAAGGGCAAGCAGCCTGTTTAATTGCTGCATTATTGCCAGCAGCAGTCCACCCTGCAGGAATTTTGGCCCACTGGAGATGTGCGTTCTCCCTCCCAGTTCTAAAGCAATGGGTCTGCAGTCACACCGAGACAGACCCTACAGAGATCGCAGGAGGGCCCACAGCAACAGGTTGATTGCACAGGACATTCTATGGGACTGATGCAATGACATCTCCTTGACTTACTTCTGGAGAATGCCATGGGATCACCATAGCTGGAAAAGACCTCTAAGATC
This sequence comes from Pogoniulus pusillus, assembly GCF_015220805.1. Taxonomy (NCBI): domain Eukaryota; kingdom Metazoa; phylum Chordata; class Aves; order Piciformes; family Lybiidae; genus Pogoniulus; species Pogoniulus pusillus. The sequence goes on from NC_087266.1 coordinate 21,232,448, forward strand.
ATCAGTCAATCAATCACCTCTAAGACCATCTTTCTGCCACAGGACAGAGAGGCCATGTCTCTTGCTAATATGTATCTATGACTTAAAGTTTTCTTTGTTTACAAGCCCTTTTAGTACCCACACTGTCAATCTACTCTCAAACCTCGATGAGATAACAAACACACATTTAAAGTTGAAAGAAAATCTGTCAGAACTATATAGAGTCATGAACACACCTGGAAAGAATGGGCACACGTGAAAGCACTTCGGTAGTTACTGCTCTGTACACTGGGAAGTTACTCTGTGTCAGTAGATGTCATGAATAGAGGCTCACCACTAAACATTCTCATTATAAATTTTATTTCAATCCTGAATTGTTTTCCCCAAAAAATCCTACGTGAACTAATTGTATTCTTGCCTACGTTCTTTCTGGATTCTCAGCTATCTCTGTACAAGAACCTTTCAGAGCCAAGAGCAATATACTTCAAAATCAGACCTGTAGAGAGGGTGGAATTATACTCATGTCATAGAGGTACAGCCACAGGTAGCATCATCTTTGTTAACACCTGCACAGCCAGCACTGTGCTGAATGCATAATTCAAAAATCCCTGAAGTTTAACCAATTACAAATATGTGTGTACACTGAAAACAGTTTGATCAGTGTGACTAATGTGTATACACTTACACGTCCACACTCCATCATTCTGATTCATTTTAAACCACTACAAATAACTAAACAGAGCAAACTGCAAATACTCAACTAAGTTTTAATTCTAAATGAGCTTAACTGAAGCAACTCACATCTGTTGCAATTGTTTGGGTACTTTTCAAACTAAAGAATTACAAAGATAGAATCTTTAAATTTGTCCCTTTCCACATCTCAGAAATAGTTACTATCCTTTATTAAAGTAGTAGCAGACTTATCTAAACACTAGGTCAGCTGTAAAAAGGAAAATTATATGCTTCTGGATTATGTAAAAACCAGGATTTAAAAAAAACAAACATGATCACACAGAAGCTCGTAGCATTTTAAATGCAGGCAAACTCTCACTGTAAAAAACACTTGGCTCGATGCTAATGCTACTGTTCACAATTGAGAATGGCTGTTACAGGACTGAAAAATCCTAAATACTCAGAACCATACTTTGTTTTATTTCTTCTGAAGAAAAGCAACACTGACAGTTGCTGATGAAGGTCACATTTACCCACTGAAAACAGTTTCTTTAATTTAATTACTGTTCCTCATATTGTGACAGGAAAGTCTTACCACCTTATAGCTCCGCTGACAATTCTGATGGCAGTAACAAACTGCCACCTTTATAGTGGAGCTGCAGAAGCGAAGAAACTCAAATCACATTTAAGTATATAAATGAGGTGGTTTGATTTTATTAAGGTGGCCTGTATCTTTCTGTCCTGTTACACTTTAACAATCCTAAAGTACACAATACTTCCCTCTGCTGCAAGTTCTCCCTAAATGATTCAATTAATCGAACACTCAATCTTCAACCTATTCAATCTATCTGGGAATTTAATTCAATCATTTTCAAAGGTGTAGTTGCCCCAATATTTTCCTGTAGATTTAGACATACAGCTTTAAGCAAACTGCAGAGAATACATTCAGAAAAACAAACATGAAAATTAATATATAAATGAATTAGTTTTCACTAGCTTGGATGTATTTAGATCATATGTCTACGTTACAATAAAAGCTTTGTAACATCACAAATCCCAATCAAAATATGTTCTGTAAGTTCTGGATAGAAAGTAGAGACTAGAATGCAAAGAACATACCTGAAGTTGCATATCAGCTGCAGCACACACCTTTTTGGACTCACACAGTCTTGATACCATATTTTTTGGTAGTGGCTTCAATGAAAGAAAGAAGTCAGGACATGTTTAGAATTGTTGTGTATCTGTAAATACTCTGCTTAACATTAGAAAAGGCTGAAGATAAAAAAAGTATTCTAGGTGCTAATAAAAACATATTTAAAGTGCTTTCCACTGAGGAAAGAAATCTCAATTGCTAACAAAACATTAGATGGGCAACTCTATGAATTAAGTTATCAGAAGTAATTTATATAGCAATCAAAACCATGGGGTCTCAGCATTTGTCTTCTACAAATTGATTCAATGTTGCCTTATATATCTATTAAAAATACAACTGTCCTTAGAGATAAAGAACAGATAGGGAAGCTGAAGTCCTCCCAGGTCGCCCTGACTAATTGTCAAAAGCAGGCTTTAGAACAGTTGTTCTGCTGGTCTTTGAGCATAGTTCACCTAGATTTACACAAAGGCCCAGATAATTCCCACTGAGCTGACGAGGTTTTCATGACTCCAATCGCTATAGCATCAAACATTCTACCTTAAGCCACTTAAAAATGCTTAACAGTAAATATCTATCCTTTGAAATTTTTAACAAAGTTGAATGTATTCCACATCTATGGCGGTAATATTCTCCATTCTCACCACAGGCTGAAAGTCAGAGGATTTTTCAAGCCATTAAGCAAATTCTTTCTTTGCTTTCTAACCAGACATCTGCAAGTACATCCAAAGCCTTTTTAATGGCAGATTTTCAAGAGCATTTGTATATGACTGGCTGACCTTACACATCTTCCACTATTTCCTGAAGCTTTTCAATAGATGTTCTTCCTAATAAGCACATATATTATTTTTCTTGCTAGCAGTTTTATACATAAAGTATGGTTAAAGCAACTTAGGTCTTGCTAAAATGTTGAAGTTACTGCTAATTTGTACAAAGTAATACAGATGAACTCTGAAAGCATACATAGACTTTTACATCATGTTGTAGTGTTTAAGAAATGACAGAATGAAAGTCTACAAATCCCAATATCAGAGGCATATGTTTAGGTTTAGTGCAAATAATATGACTTCAATACAAACAATGTTGATGTTCACAGACTGAAAACTCAGCTCCAGAAAGTTACATGTAACTGAAGAAAGTATTACCAATTAACTGTGGAAGTTAAAGCTGATAAGAAAAACTCTGAAGTTGCGCAGCTGTTTTATGCTGTGGCCTGACAGGGCTTGTAACCTCTTCTTCAAGAGAAAGCTGGATAAAAAATGGGATAGAACAACATCCACTATTTTGCCTGTCATAAATGTGCACAGCTGTTACATTTCAGCACAGAAAAACGAACCAATGAACACAAAGTCTGTCCTACAGGATATCTTTGTTGGGCCAGTATTTACCCTTCCCAAATACAAAGGTCCTGTTTGAAATTACATGACGATTTTTGACTACTAAATGAGCAATCTGCCATAATAATAAAGATTCTTGCAGCTGACCACTCTAATGGTTCCATACTGGATTTACTATTGTTCAAAACAACACTTAATTATGTAGAAAAGTTACCAAGGCAAGAAGTGAAGTAGAAAATAAAATTACAAACAGTAAAAAGTATTTTGGTTGGACGGTTTTCCCTCTGGCTCTACAAACATCTCTTGTCTCATCCTCTCATACAGATTGAAGCATGCACTTCAAAGACTCTTTACACTGGAAGTAAAGCACATGTGGGTTTGCAGTAACACTTGCAGTTGTCATGCAAGAAATCCTTGTGTAAGAAAACTTACAGAATTTTGAACCAATTTTAATATTAAGCTCCAAAGCTAGCAGCAAATTCTGGTAGGTTTTCAGAGGCTTTCATTTCCTAGTGACATAGTATGGAATTCAGCACAACTGCTTTCTTCAATGGTCAGCTGTATACTCTTAATGGAGTAAAGAATGAGAATGTATATTCTCAATGGAGTAAAGAATGAGAATGTATATTCTTAATGGAGTAAAGAATGAGAAAATTGGATGGAAATTTTTTAATTGTACTATGTGTCAGCGTTAAAAAAGCTGAACACCCAAAAACTTGGCAACAGCAAACGTGTTTCTTTTACACATTTATAATTTAAGAGTGTAAAGCCAAGAGCACTCATAACAGTAAGGTCAAACCAGTGCTTTCAATATAATGGATTCTCAGTTTTGTATTTCAGCTACAATAAATGATGGTTAAGACAAAGTTAAGCACACAGGCTTGGTACACAAAACAAATAGAACAAAAAGCACTAAGACTTTTCTAATTGGCATTCTGGTAAACCATTGTCCCAGAGATCCTCAACTGAATTGGGAAATCCAAGTTTTCAGTTCACTGGGGCACAGGGCAGCAAGGTTTTGCGATGCAGTCAGACTTTGTACACTCCCTGGGAGAGTTGGCCACGTCCAGCCCTGCTCAAGAAATAAATGAAGCCTGTCTAATTCTCTGTTCAGAGCTAAGCATTTCTTATAGACTCCCTACCCAAGAGAGTGTTGCCTGGATGTTTTTTTTAATTGTACTGCTAATAGCTAACCTCAACAGAAAATGTGGCTCTGGATTCACCCATTTCTTCCTAATGTTCTGCTATAAGCATCTAGCCTTTCTAAACTGAACTCCTAAGAGGAGACATAAAATGATCATTAATAATGTACTAAAATCCCTCTACCCAGGAGATGGCTTACCACCTTATGAACACCAAGTAAAACACAGGTAATGCTAAAAGTCTCCAAGATTTTTTTTTTTTTGCAGCCATGTGAATATCAAACAAGTGATATAGATCTACTCTGCCCTGAAGATCAAGCTTTACTGTTAAGCAGATTCAAATCAACAGGAAATTACAAATCATTACAAGATACCTATTGACAAAAAAAGTGCAAAGACATCAGTGTCCTTGGGTTTAAATCTACCAGTGCTTCTCATCTGGCTCAGACATTGTGCTGTGACTGTAATTCATAAGCCAACCAGTATTTCACACCATAAAAACATTCCCCAAATTAGATTGAGATTGGTAACAAGGAGACCACTTTTTTTTTCCCCCAAAGCACCTTTATAATTTTTAAAATTAATACTTCAGGGAACCAGAATTAGATTGCAGAGGGTTTTTTAAAGATCAGCACTCATCCAGAAAGTTTGTTTTTGTGAATGTCAGGCATACAGATAAGCTGAAGTCTTCAGTGTACTGAGGAAGATGATTTTTTTCAGACAACAGAACCTACTTCTCCTTGCTCCATCACAATCTCATACAGCCCCTTAACAAGCAGCTGAGTGAAGAAAAATAAATGCATCTGCATAATTATCTTACTACTTCTAAAAGATCAGTTCTCTGATAAAACTAAAACCATCCTCTTTGTAAAAGAAAGACTTCACAGAGCTTTGGCTAAAAGCATGCTGACTGAATAACCATTCCATTTCTAAAATTCCAACACTACATGATTGACTTCAGGTTCCACTTATCCTTCCTTCCGTATTCAGTAGCATTAAGAACTTGGCCTGAAATTTTCAGCATCTTTGCCATGGTGGCTACAAGAACAGAATTACCTCCGTCCCAAAGCATGCTTAACTCCTTACTGCTGAGGAGTAATCACGACACAGTAGGACCATTTACTATCTGTGGGTTTATTGTTGTAATCACGCTAATACGATATTGCCTTGGTAATTCCAGCTCTGTGGCAAAAGAAGACACTTCAAATTCAAACAGCTGAAATACTGCTCCCTCTGTACGAGGGAGCTTCCAAAGACACAGAAGCTCAAAATGATTTAGCTTGACAGACCTACCACATATCTATGCACTTAAAATTAAATACACACAGTGATATGGAATGGTACACACAATCCAGACTGTCTGCTATGACCTCATATATTGGTACAGCTTACTTCATGAGCTTACCTGAGTAGTTCAATTTTGGTAGCTAATTAAGAGTCTTCTTCCCCTCCCCCCGCCTTTTTTTTTTCCTTACCCCAAGTATTTTCTGTTTGGAGTTACCTTTAAGACAAAAGGAAACCCAGGCTTGATACTTTATTGGAACAAATATTTTTGTGCTGGCCAGGTTTTTGAATAAAATTCAGACTTGATCCTTTTTCCAGGAGAGCTTGGAAGTTTTTCACTCCTCAGTACTCAACAGCACAAGCTTTCTGTAAACTTCAAGTTACTTTGGACCAGATCCCCATAATTCACATATATATGCACAATGCGTTCTCACCATTTTTTTTCCTGCAGTGTTACTAGAAGACAGTTTCAAGTGTTTTAACTGTCAAAACAATACCTCTTCTCCTTCTTCTTTCTAGAAGGATAAGCACTGATCCTAAGTGAGGATCCAGAGAAACAATCTTTCTACAACTGGCTTTTACAGTGGGGGCAGTCCTAAGACAACAGTACCAAGTTTTCTGTAATTACATTCAGCAGGGAGCATCAAAAGTGACACCACCTAAAATTTACACACAGAAACTGCATAGATGCAGGTGTGTTAAAAGAAGCATGCTTTTCCAAATTGTCTGCACTGCTAGGTCAGTAAAAAACACTGTGCTAATGTCACTGTTGCAGGAAAGATCCTCCTCACACAGAAAGCTCAGTCTCTTTATTCTGAAGACAACACATAATCCAAGTTCTCAAACAGAACAGCAATTGAATTAAATGGTTTTAGAAATTTCACATTTTAACGCTTTCACCCTCTTTCTTTACTTCCCCTTGAAAGGGAGGTAACAACCAAAAGCTGGAGAAGATGCTGTTGATTCAAATTTCTGTTTGCAAATCTACAAAATTATTCAGGAATCAAACACAGAAAATATTTCTGTGCAGTTGTAAATGTAAGAGAGCTGAGATTTTGTATATGCACATATACAATAGCTAAAAGTTACTGCTGTAACTATCCCTGAATTTCAAGAGAAGGTTGCCTCAGTCCATTTATAATTAAATAACAAATACAGTAACATAGTATCATATTCTTAAAACTAGCTGATATGAACAAATATAATCCAAAGCATATTTATAAACGTTGAATATCAGGTTAAAAATGCATTCTAAAAAAAAAAAAAGAGAAGAAGGGTGCGGGGGTGTCAATAAAAAGGAAGCTATTTAAAGACTTCAAAAGCCACAGAGCAGTTTCAGACTTGTTTTCTCATCTTCCTGCATAATCCATTCTTGTCCCATTCGAGACCAAAATTCTACATTAAACCTCTCTGAATTTATCTCTGAAAGGGCAAGATTTCACCACCAATAAACAGAAGTTTATAGAAATGCCAAATGGGACGTGATGTCTAGTTCTTAGCTTTTGCACTGCAACTAAACATGGTTTACATCTGTTAAGCCATTTTGAAAATACAAAGCCATAAATAACATTGCACAAATCTCTTTCAGATGTTTTAGTTAAGTTCAGTCTCTGAACTGGTGTGCAGGCAGGTTAACTTCAATGTTTAAACACTACATGAACATCATAGAGAACACTTAGAAAGCAGCATTTGGGCTATGTGCACTCAAACATATAAATGACAAACACTCCTGAACCAAGTACTTTTGACCTCCAGGTTTCAAGGGGACTTCACTTACAGAGCAAATTTCTGAAGATAGTATCTGTTAGTAACTGTTCAATGGACGCAAGCATAATTCCACTTTCATACTACTGAAATATACTGAATGCTTAGTATCGGACAAAAAGCGTCAATGAAGTATAACACTACACAACTTAAGGGGCCTTCCTGGCTTTGATGGGTAGTCTGTTCTTCAATCATCACATTTGTACACTGAAACCTGCCTCAAAGGCACTAGAAAAAGATCTTTTGTTATTGTTTACTGGTTTGTATTTTTCAAATGGCTGTAGAAATGTAAATCTTCTGCTGCCCTGGTGAAAAAACCCAAAGAAAATCATCTTGTTTCAAAGAGCACCATAGAGAGTGGAGCCTTGCAGTAGACTGGCACAGCTTTAGACAGCTTTACACAAGGAAAAAGATCAGAGCTTTAACTCAGTGATTCATGACTGACAGAATCTAACTCATCTTAAACTAATCCTAAATAAACCAGTACATTTTTCATCACAAAATATTTAAATTGCTACCCTACACTTTGCAAAAATGGGAGGTCTTAAATACTGGAGATCACTTCTACTTCCATGATTTAGTATCTGAGATTTAATTTCAAGCCATACTTTAGACAGTTCAAAGATGAATCACTGTATTTGTCACAACTCACCTGTAATTAAAACATTCCACATAAACTGATTCACATAGAAGTTGTTCACTTGCTGCACTAAGCTTGTGTAGTGCAGAAACTGTACTTATGCAGGGAAAAAAAGGTTGATGTTTTTAAACATGTAATTGGAACCTTGGGTATAAGCATTTGCTATTCTTTTACAGACTATGTCCACCTGTTCTGTGATATTAACTTTTTTCTGAATATCAGAAATCATAAAATAGTCTATTGCTTAGTTCTACTTTAACCATTACTAACAAATAACATGTGAATATGTGGTTATTTTTCCTGAATACATTTATCATTAAATACTTCACACATTAGCTTTCCCTACCTGTCCTGTTTTATAGTGTCTTGCAAACTGGTTAACCACTCGATAGTCATTTGCAAAGTACTCCATCAGAATTGAGGGAACTTCAGCAAAATCAGTAGGACATCTGGTTCCTAGAGATAGAACAATTGCACACATTAGCATTTGCTATTTTCACTAACGCAAATAGTTAACTCTTTCCAAAAGGTTTAGCAACTTTCAGTTTGGACTTTTGGTGAACTTTAATGTTTGTTTTTTTCATTTATTAAGCCAATATTTTATTTCCATAGCATTATTGTACGTATTGCCAGAAAAGCTTCATTATAATCCTACACATTTTACTACAAATCACAAAGTAAAACAAAATATTTGAACAGCTGGGTGAGGCACCTTATAAAGCTCTGAATCACACCCTTTTTAAACTAAACCAGACTGCAGCCAAACTGGCTGTACATGAAACATCAAATCTATTTAAGTGTCCCAAACCTAAATCAAACTATAACCTAAATGAAACTCTGCCTTAATCCCATTCACAGGTACAATTTTTAGCTTCTCTCTCTTGGCTGAGCTTATGCTTTATATAAAATTTGATTAACAATCCCAGGAACATGCTTGCAGGCTGAAGAGATATTCTAAAGACAGTGTAATATCCAAAAAGCACTCTCTCAAAACTCTGATTTACTCTAATCTTAATAGCTTCCATTGTCTAAGGTGCTGATAAAGAAGTCTAACACCTCACTTATACAAAGCTGCATTTCATCTTCACAGAGAGAGTGATTTGCCATTGGAATGGGCTGCCCAGGGAGGTGGTGGAGGCACCGTCCCTGGAGCTGTTCAAGAAAAGACTGGATGAGGCACTTAGTCCCATGGTCTAGTTGACTGGATAGGGCTGGGTGCTAGGTTGGACTGGATGATCTTGGAGGTCTCTTCCAACCTGGTTACTTCTATGATTCTATGATTTCTGATCTTTATATTAAAGTTAGGGACGTACAAAGTTGCCGCTTTATTAACAGATGCACTGGGTCATCAATTCTACTTGTCTGCTAATGTCAACATTCAAAACTACTCTTAAATTAAGTATGGGTTTTGCTTCCACTATTATTTCTTGAAGACTATTTTAAAAAAATCCCTTCTTTGATCTCTACAAATCTTTCTCTACTTTTTAATCCAAACTTGTAATCTCTTTATATAGTGTTTTCAGAACAATACTGCAGTAAAAACAGTGTTTCCCAGGCTGCTTTTGACCTCCTAAATTGTAAACTACATTCTTTCTCACACGTTATTATCCAGAGGCAAGATAAAGCCTGAAGGACTGTTGTAGCTCTTCTCTGCACCTGCTTCTCTGAAGTTGCCCTCAGACCAGAGACACAAAACCACACCCAAGCATTGCATGAGGTTTCACCAGCATTTCTTAACCATTCTCTTACTGCTGTCCACATGCATTTCCAGTGTTATTTCATCATATTTGCCCCATTCACAGATACACTAGCTTTTTGCAGTTCTGCATTGACACAAAAAACTGTGCTTCTGTTCCTCCATCACTGTTGAAATATCCATTTGGCAGCATAAAGTCTCTTCATATAAATTATCTGCACTGTGTAGTTCTGAACTGCATTTTATTTCTAATACTGCAGTATTGAATCATTTAACTCTTATACAATACCCCAATCCTTATTTGTGCCATTACATTTCTTTAGTATTTGTATTTGTTACATGAAAATACTTTTTCTAAAGCCTAAGAAAAGGTGGGTCCCAACACAAATGCCTGCAAAAGAACTCTAAGTTCATCAAGTCCAACTGTTGACCTCAGTGCTCCTTAATAAAGTGACAAAATTCTTTAAAGAACCATTAAAAGAGTCTCAACAGTTGAATAATTACATTATCTGTAAGTCAGAAAGATGAAAGGTAGGACAGTTATCTGGGAGACATCAGGCCTCTTGTAAAACAAGTGTAGATGTTTTCTACTGCATGATGAGCTTAGCTAGGTTCTTGAAAATGTTACACACACATATGCATTCAATAATGAATAAAAGCATATAGCGAAATGGCAGACTAACTTAAAAATAAGCATGTCTTAAGTCAAAATCATACAGTTTTATCCAAGTTTTAGGCCCACTAGATTCCTGAATATTTGGGAATGTTAATCAGAAAAGGGAGATAAAGGAGAACAGGAAGGATGTCAACCAGAATGTAATTTTTTTTTGTTCTCACAACAGCCTGTAGTCCTCTTGTTTCTACTCTTGGCCACCCTAGCATCTCATCAGAGCAAATGGCCCCTAAAACACATCTCTGGGACAAGCGATCTGATCATCACACATTCCAATCCCTACAAAAGAGGTTATCTGCAGAAGCAACATGACTGACCTCTGACACTGCTTCTGCAGTGCTAGATCTGGAATGAATTTCCCTGGGATGCAGGACTATTTGGAGCTAGGGCAATGCCCTAGCTCCAAAAGGCTCATGATAAGCCTGAATCTTAAAATCATATATTTCCTGCTCCTTCAAGACTTTGGCATACAATTCAACATAAGGGTACTCCATCAAAGCAGCTACTTTGGGCATATGTGTACTCCTGAAGGTCAAGATAAACAAGGTCATATGACTCGAAGGAGTGGTGGACAGCACTTAACTGCTCCAAAGAGTACATAGAGCTTACAGTGAAAGCACATAGAGTGTTCATTTGTTTTAACAATGAACAGCTCAACCTATGTTAATTTTAAGTGAGAGACTTAAGGAATATTTTGTCTCTGGGTGTTAAGTATCTGTTGGTAACACATAACTCTACTGCAGGCTTCTATTTGTATCATTATCAGAATACAAAAATAGCAAAACATTAGAGGAAAAAAAATCCTTCAGTCAAGACAGGAACAGAATCGCTGAATCATAGAATGTATCTTGTTGGAAGGGACCTCATAGATCATCCAGTCCAACCCTCAACCCAGCACTGAAGGGCCAACACTGAACTGTGTCCCTAAGTGCCAGATCCACACATCACCTGAAAACCCCCTGGGTAGTCTCTCCATCACTGCCCTGGGCAGACTGTACCAATGTTTGGTAGCCCTTTCAGTGAAGAATTATTTCCTAATATCCATCCTGAATCTCCTCTGGTGCAGCCTGTAACCATTTCTTCTACTCCTGTTGCTTGCCACCAAGAAGCTGACTCCCTGCTTGCTCAAACTTCCCTTCAGGTAGTTTTGTTTGATTGCTTGATTTCCAGGATGCTATTATGGAAGAAGATACAGCAAGCGGTCCTTAGGTAAGAAAAACAGCATGACAAGTCGCTGCAGCCAGCACATGTCTTTGACTCCTTTGCCACAACTACAGGAGTTACAGTAGTCTGCAAGCTGTCAGATGATACACTTGTTGTGACTGCTTGCAAAGAGGGACAAAATGAAAAAAGGGAAATATTTCTTTCTGTGCATCCACTAAGCTGTTACTGCACACTTGCTCATGTTCTCTTCTGCGTGAGAAAAAGGCCTACCAGTTATTCGTGCTTGCAAATACAATATGTTTTAAATTTATCCAATTTGCTTTCATTAGAAGCAACTAGAGCAGGCCTGGTTTTACATATTTTCTGTTGTTGCCAGTGTATGCTTTTTTGCAAGAACAAATTTACTAATTTTCCTTAATTCAATTTCCTAAATCTTTTCCAACCCAGGATTCATTGTACTTTTACACGAGGTACAAGTTTAGCTCAATTTAATTTCAATCCTCCAACTGTTCCATTACTATGAATTTCATGTAAAGGAAACTTGCCAGAGTGGATACCACCACTAGAACAAAGACTGGCAGTACATGAAGAAGATACATAAATGTGTAATTCATTAGAGAAATGTTGTTTGGTTGTGTTGAAGTGCCGTTTGGTTAGGTTTTAGACACTATCTGGGGATGTGATCTGTATTTCCAAGTCAAAGACACAGATGTATCAACATGACTCAACTGTTTCTGGCTCATCCTCTTCTATTTTCTTGTTTGTTTCAATTGAATTTCTTTCCTTTTTTTTTTCCTAATCTACCCCCTCCTAAAAATTACAGATTATGGGGAAACACTAAAAAAAAAATCACGGTTGTAACTTTCTTACCAGTGACATGTTGGTATCGAGTTCTTCCCAGCATAGAATGCATAGCATGCCCCATCTCATGGAAGAGATTCTCCATCATACCAGGACTTAGTAGTGTTGGTGCACTCCTTGTTGAATGGGGTAGGCTAAGCATAAGAACAACTACAGGCAGCTGGTACTCTCCATTTTCCTTTAGCCTGCCTCCACGAACCGTAAAGTGACAGTCCTTGCCAAGATAAAAGCAAACACAGGGACAGCAATATAACTACACCAATGATTCTAAAACAATAATGAAATTACAAAAGTTGGAAGTTAATTGTCGCTGTGAGTTTTCACCTTTAGAAAGTATTAAAAAGTAATCTTATTCTTGTTCTTGTAAATAGGCCAGAAAAAAAGAAGGTGTTTAAAAACCTGCCATTTCTCTAAACAGGGTTCTAAGACATTTCATAAGGTCTATCATTCTGTAAAACAAAGAGTTTTGAGTTCAGGCTATAAGGTGACTTTTTTTAAATGAAAGGTTACTCAGAAAAATATTTTATCTAAAATCACATTTGAAATTGCAAACTTTCCCTGTTTAGTTTAAATAGAGGTAATTTCTACTAAACTTACATGGAATGCAAAAGGCCATAATGTTACAGTCATTATTCAAACAAAACTCATGCTGGAATCAAATCATAAATGTTACCTGATGTGGTTTATCAGGTCGCTGAAAGAAGTCACAATAGATGTATCCTAGCAAACCTTCTGTTTCATGAACAACAGCCTGGAATAAAAAAAAGTATCAGTGCTTTCACTGTGGAAATATGTAAAATTGAAGACAGAGTATTCTAATATCCAGATTATGACAAGTAAATGACAAATAAAGTGGGAATAATTAATCTAAATTAATAATTAATATAAAATTGCTGGTCATTTTAGCTGGAAAAACAAAACCACAAGATTCACAGTACATCCATAAAACTACAAACATTTAACTCAAAATGAGTTAGTCATGGATTAGTATTAAAAGTAACACTATCTGTAGCACCAAAATGACTTCTGAGAAGTCAACAGTAACAGAAGTTGATTTACCATGGAAGCACAGATAGAAAGAGTAAGGAGTGATTACAAATTGACCCACAGGATATAAAGAGCAGCAGCTCTTGCTGGAGGTGGAAGTGAAGGAGATCTGGCTGTGAACATCATGGAGGTTAAGACAACAGAGGAACTTGGGAACCTGATGAATAAATTATTGCCCAAGTTTTTTTATTTTCACCCTCCTCTAAGAAAAGGACAGAAAAACAAAGACATAAAAAACAATCTCAAAATAAAGGCGACATACAAAATAAAAGAACACAGAGGCAAAGATATGTGACTGCTAGAATACAGTAATCTACGAACTGAAATCAGAACATCAGTAGGGATTATTCAGAAGACTGCCTTCAAAGGTGTAACAACGACCTCAAGAGAAACTGTTTCTGATTTAGGTGCCCTTCACACAGAGGCCTATTACAATGACCATGAAATACCAAGCATGCAACAGGCACTTAGGAGCATAAAGTCCTTCAGGTCTAACTTCCAGCTAAAATAAAGACAACTAGTCTGTGCTTTTGACAGGTACCCAAGTAATATAAAAACAAAACCTGATTCATGGCTCAGAGGAACACACCATCATATATAACTTCCCTTTGTCATCTCAGAGACTGAGAACAAGGATACTTACCAACTTCCGAACATCTTCAGACCAAACCTCTCCTCTCTGTGTCTGCTCAGCATAAAGGGAGATTCCTAGGAGCTGACTGAACAAACAGTTCAAACCTTCCATGCATGCCCCAAGAGAGAAAAATGGACAGTACAAGCCAGGATCAATGTTGTACCTGAGGAAACATGTGAACCCCAAACCAGACCATTAGCTGAGCTTCATGAAACTATATTCTTCGTCTTCAAATCACAGGATGTGACAAAATACACCAGATAAGCCTCAAAGTCCTTATCAAGCATGTTCAGCTTTATTCTTAATGTAGTGAAAGTAAGTCACAGACTAGTTATGGCAGTTATAAGCACTGCTTAGTGCTTCACAGTAACTCAGTTTTTAATATACAAGTCTGGACACTAAACTCAGCAGATGTCGACTATGATTTTCAGAGATGTGGCAAACATGTAGCTCAAACAGACTATGGCAACACCATGAGTGGCCAGGCTGCGGCTTTTCATCCACAGAAGGCCACCAGCACTCAAGTGCAACTCCTATGCCAAGACTGCACTGTGTGTGAGCAGAAAATGGAGGTGGCTTTCCCTGCGGTGCAAGCCAAACCCTCAGCTAGGGCAGGAAACCAACCAGTAAGCACTGCTGACTCTGTAGTCTTGTCTTCACTGAAACAACAGAAACACCAAAGAGACCCAATTATCTTCCACACACAAATCACGGCTCAAGCTCTAGGGACTTTCTGAACTCCCAGCTTTGAGCCACATGAAGATTTTAAGTATGTGATGCACAGTTCAAACACGGCCAAGCTTCCTAAGCCTAATGTCAAGTAACTAGTTATGTTTAAGACACTGTAGAAGACATCATGCTTCTGCATGCACAAACTGAAAAGTAAACAGAAATATAAAAAGTAGTTCAGAGACATATGCAGCCTCTACTTGGGCTCAAACATCCCAAATCTCTGACCTTAACAAGTAAACAAACTATCAGACAAATTCTTTGCAAATTTAGACCTCCAATAAGGTGCTCAGGGCCACACAAGTCTTTGGAAATTATAGCAAAATCAGAACTGTAATGACCTTGTAGTTGTGCACGCACCCCAAACAAACATCATCTTGCTCCCTCACTACACAAACTACAAGTGTTAAGTTATTTACACCACCTCCTGGGGTCTCATAGGAAAGAGTTTAAATCTAGAGAATCACAGCCTCTCTATTTTCTTTCACGCTCTTGTGCTTTTGCTTCTTAATGACGTGGTAACTAATGACTGAAATTTAAACACACATCAGTTAAGACTACAATAGTGGAACATCAAAGATGAGAACCATGCTTTGTTAAGGTTTAGAGACCAGCTGTGAAATAGTCAGCTGGTCCCCATCTAGTCAACCAACCCCTTTCCTTCCTTACCACTCCCACACACAAAAGACAAAACCTGAAAAGGAAGCCCAGTGGAGATAACTGCATTTGTCAATATGTTGCTTACAATTGCAGCTACAATTCAACACCAGGCTTCACTGCACAGTGACGCACAGCAGTGGGGAGTTACTTCTCTATGCCACAGCACTCGTTCCTGAATGTCAGTGTGTTTTATTTTTCTAGTATCTTTTATACTACCTTGATCACATACTTCAGCAGCATTTTACAACTACCATAACAACATCTGACAAAAGTACAGGTATGTTTTTACAGGATTTTGACAAATCAAAGAATGGTGGGAGTTGGAAGTGATCTCTGGAGATTATCTAGTGCAACCCTCCTGCCAGAGCAGGTTCACCTAGAGCAGGACAGAATTCTGGAGGCTTTCGAATGATTCCAGCAATGGAGACTCCACCACCTCTCTGGGTAGCCTGCTCTACTGCTCTACCACCTTCAAAGTAAAGAAGTTCCTCCTCATGTTTAGATGGAACTCCCTATGTTCAAGTTAGTGCCTGTTACCTCTTGTGCTGTCGCTGGGCACCACTGAAAAGAGACTGGCCCCATTCTCTTGACATCCACCCTTTTAAGTATTTGCAAGCCTTTCTTAATTTTGCTTATTTTCACATGCAAATGTGAGAAGCTAAAGCAAATGCATTCTACTCTATTTTCAATTACACTAGAACGTTTAAGCAGATTTTGCCTCTACTGACAGAACTTGAAGAAGTGTAACACTCAAATTCACATTCTGTATGCTACAATGCACACATTTCCCTTCTTACAATGAGTCTTTAAACCAAAAGAAGAAAATAAACATGATATAAATTACTTTAGATGAAGCTAGGTAAAAAGATTGGAACCAAATCTCTAAACGAAAGCAGAAGAGAAGCCACAGAAACATGGAGCACAAAAGACAGTGTTTCAGACCCAGAGCCCCCTAGCAGTACAGAATTAATTACAGTGAATATCCTCAGATTAAGTCAGTAGTTCCAAACAACTGCAACTCCTTCAACAGTGGCACTCTTTGGAAAGCTGTAGTACGTAAATCTCACATGTTTCCAGATTTTTATAGCATCACTCTCTGATCACCTTCTGCTCACCCTATTACCATGAAAAATTAAATCCATGACTAAATTGTTTTCTCATTCTGCTCTAAATATTTTCCTGCACACAGATGACAAGACCTGTTAAAATGATCATTTTGCTAAAAAGAAAAATAACACCTTTTAGGAGCAACACACAACAATCTCCATAAAAGTTTAGGACTGTTTTTTGACATATCACTTTAAAGTCTTTTACCATTATCCTCCATCCTACTATGAACACTAAAGCAAGTTTACCACTCAAAATTTAATTGCTTCTTTAACTAAGAACAGACTTCACTATAAAAGGACTGTCTTGATAGAACATTACTATGGAGAGAAGCAGACTTTCTCCACATACACCCCTTTGTGATGGTTTGAGTGTTCCCCACCCCCCCACACTTTAGAAGTCACCCAGACTAGTCTCAGTCGGCTCTGGAAATATGAATGAAGCTATTTATTTACAGCTAGGACAATATACAAGCAGATATTTACAGTATATACAGTTATATACAGAAATATACAAGGTAAAAGGTAATACAGAAACACAGCTCCCCTCCCAGAAACCTGAGTTCCCAGGAGGGGCTCTCAACCACCCCTTCACCTTCCCCCTGCCCCTCTCAACCTTACCCCAGTCCTAAAGAAGAACAGAGATTCAGCCAAGAGGTTATGAAGCAAAGGTGGGTTAGGCCAAATGGAAGGTGAGGTTAGGGAGTAAGATGTTGCTCAGTCAGCAGCCCAAGCCAGAGTGAGAGAAAATGGCAAGAGTGTTATCTAATGTTTACATTTCTTCTTCCCAAACTCCTCAGCGAGACTCTGAGAGAAGTGGACATCACCACTGTTTTCCTTTCACAGCCTGTGACCTAGTTCTTCTCACCAAAACATTCTAGCTAGCTTCAAACAAGCACACCCTCCAAGCTGCAAAACTTGGTTATCCTTATTTTTGAAAATGACATTTATTTCAAAATACATTAAGAATGAAATAAAAGATCATGATGCTTTTTTTGTATAGCTAAACCATGGAAGAATCTCTCAAGTTACACATCACGTTTAGTTCTAATTCAGCCTCCGACTGACTAGCAACCCAGAACCAGGTCTCCTCAGACCCCATTCAGGTAAGTGGCATTTATTACTTCTGGGTCTGTCCCAGTCCTGCTCATATCACACTGGTTTCTGCAGAGCCACTCTGCAGAACTGTATCTTGGGTTTAATTTCTGAAAGGTTTATTAATCCAGAGGGGGCACAAGGTCCAGCTACATCTCCGTCTCAAAACCAGCATTGATACAGACATGCTCAAGCTGTTTCACATGGAGTTGTATAAGGGGGCTTTGCAAGGATTTTTGCTGAACTTGTTTCAATCAGCCGTGCCAGAGCTATGATGACCATGTGCAAAGCCCATCTAGTACTTCCACCTCTCCCTCCCTCTGACATTCAATATCTCCCAGGGCCTGTCCTGCTATTTCCTTCCTGTAAACTGGGAGAAGAAAGCTGATTGTATGATGTATTTCAAGAGCCTATAATATAGTACTACAAACACACAATTCAGTAGCTCAAATTTTAACTCAACCAACAGCTCAGTCATATCAAACAATGAGATTTTCACAGCTGAAGGAAATTAAAACTTGTAACTCATAACAGAGTTCGGCTGCAAGAAAAGACAACAGAAGAATGATAAGAAAGTCCAAAAAAGCACCCTTGAAAACACTTCACAAAACTAACCCATATTTACACAGCAACCAAGAAAACCAGTTACTCCTGGAAACCTGTGTGCTAGTTTAAGCCTAGCTAGAATGTTTTGGTGAGAAGAACTAGATTACAGGCTGTGAAAGGAAAACAATGGTGAAAGGAAAACAATGGTGATGTCTACTTCGCTCACAAGCTTGCTGAGACATATAAGAACAAGAAATGAACTCATAGGTAACCACTCTTACTTCTGCTGGGGAACTGGCTGAGCTGCATCTTACTCTCTAACCTCACCCTCCATTTTTTTTGACTAATCCACTTTGCTTCCTAACCCCCTGGCCAAACCTCCATTCTTCCTTGGGACTGGCGTAAAGTTGAGAGGGGTAGGGGGAAGGTGAAGGGGTGGTTGAGAGCCCCCTCCTGGGGACTCAGGTTTCTGGGAGGAGAGTTGTGTTTCTGTATTACTTTTTTACCTTGTATATAACTGTATATACTCTAAATATCTGCTTCTATATTGTGCTAGCTGTAAATATAAGTTTCATTCATATTTCCAGAGCTGGCTGAGTCTAGTCTGGATGACTTCTAAAGTGTGGGGGGGCAGGTAACACCCAAACCATCACAAAACCATTTCCAAGCATCACAGAGAGTGATTTGCCATTGGAATAAGCTGCCCAGGGAGGCAGTGGAGTTGCCATCCCTGGAAGTGTTCAAGAAAAGACTGGATGAGGCACCTAGTGCCATGGTCTAGTTGAATGGATAGAGCTGGGTGCTAGGTTGGACTGGATGATCTTGGAGGTCTCTTCTGATCTGATTGATTCTATGATTCTATACGAAAGACAAAAAAATGTCATCATGAGTAGTCAGCATGGATTCATCAAGGACAAGTGATGTTTGATCAACTTAAACTCTTGTGACAAAACAACTGGCCTGGCACAGAAGGGAATAGCAGCACACATCACCTACCTCGACTCCAGTAAGGCCCTTGACTCTGTCTCCCATAAGATCCTCATAAAGAAGCTGCTGATGTATGGACTGAATGAGCAGACAGGGAAATAGACTGAAACCTGGATGAATGACCAGGCCCAGGAGGAGTTATCAGTGGTAAAATGTCTAGCTGGAGGCCAGAGACTACCAGTGTACCTCAGGTGCCAACACTGGGTCCAATTCTGTTTAAAACCTTCATTAATGATCTGGGTGATGTGGCAGTGTACCCTCAGCAAGTTAACAGATGCCACTAAACTGGGAGGAGTTGCTGATATAGGAGGGGTTCATGCTGGCATCCAGAAGGATCTTAACAAGCTAGAGAAATGGGCTGAAAGAAACCTTATGATGTTCTGTAAGAAGTGCCAAGTCCTGCAACTGGGGAGGAACAACCCCAGGCACCAGTATATCCCAGAAGCCACTCAGCAAGTAAAGAGTTGGGACAGAAGGACCTGGGGGTCCTGGTGGACAAAAGCTGGAACACATAGCAGCAATGGACCCTTGCTGTGAAGAAGGTTCATGGCATCCTGGACTGCTTGAGGCAAAGTATTGCCTGTAGGACGTGATCCTTCCTCTCTAAACAGCACTGCTGAGGCCACACCTGGAAAGATGTGTCCAGTGCTGGGCTCCTCAATACAATGAGAGATGTGGACATACTACAGAGAATCCAACAAAGGCTAAGATAATTGGAGCATCTCTCCTGCAAGGAAAGGCTGAGAGAGCACAGACTGTACAGCTTAGAGAAAAGATGGCTTGGAGGGATCTTATTAAGGGTTATATAAATATATATTAATCAGAATAATGAGTGTAAAGAAGGTGGAGCCAGGCTCTTCTCAGTGATGTTCTCTGACAGGATTGGAAGCAATGGGCACAAACTGATACACAGGAGGTACAGTACCCTCTGAACATCAGGAAACAGTTTACCCTGTGATGGTGACCAAGCATTGGCACAAGTTGATTCTAGAGGTTGTGCAGTCTCCCTCCTCAGAGATGTTTAAAAGTCATTTGCACACAGTCCTGGGCAAACAGCTCTAGGTGGCCATATTTCAGCAAGCAGGTTGCACCAGATGCCCACCGCAGGATCCTCACAACGCTCAACCATTCTGTGAATCTGTGAAGAAGTCATATGGAGCTTGGGACTGTGATCACACAGTTGCAGTCTGAAATAGATTTTGGCTTTATCAGAAGAGGACAACACTTCATACTGAGTGCAAATGATTACCACGTTCAGATGAAATACTGGATTAACATGTTTGCTGGGGGGGGGGGGAGGGGGCAGAAGGGAAGAATGCTGAAGTTATCTTCTGTCAAAACCCAAAATTACATACTACCAGAAGAGAGCAGTGCTATTTCTTCATGGAAAGAAGAACCAAGGTTCAAATATTACAGGGAGAAGTCCCTGTATTTTCCTCACTCTCAGTGCTCCTTGAATACATGCATTGTCCTCATGAACTTACTTCACAATGAAGAGGATGGAAAGAAGGTATTTCACAATACTGTAATAGCTATTTTGTAATACTCTGTCACTGTCCAAAGACAGGGAGAAGGGAATTCATCTATAATGGTTTTGTCTTTTAAAAAGGCACAATACTTACCGAGTCACACATGAAAACACAAGTAACGAACTATAATGGCTGATGGCAGACTCCCCAAGGGAAATGGTCCCCTTACACTGACTAATGTTTGAAGATGTCTGACATATCATGTACAATAAAATTGAAAATGTAAAGTTTTTAAACCCAACATTTTAAATACAGAATGTTTAAAAAACCTTCAATAGTTCTAATCTCACTTATTTCTTTGTATCTACCAACACACAAAGATCAAAGATACTGAAAAATCCCCACATAGCACTTAGTGTCTGTAACACAAGAAAGGTATTTAAATTACTTTGGGACAATCCTGACAGCAGACACTGGTGATTATTTTACCTCATTTGGCATCCATAGTCCTTTTGTTTGCTAGGCACTGCAAGACCCATACGATTATGATAATATAATACAATTTTCATAATCAGATGATAATAATCAGTAACACACATCAAAATGATTATCAGGTACCGGAAAAAAAAACCTACTGCTCCATGAAGTGGACAGTACATCTTCAAAATCTTTCACAGGACTCCACATCCACTAAGCAGTAATCATCCCAGACACTAAAACACAGTTCTAATTCACAACTTTTTAATTTGGTCCTATCTCATACATAAGCTCTCTTCAACAGTAGTTGATCTTACTTGATTTTGGAAGAGAATCTAACACCAAACTTCCACTGACTTCAGGTAAACTTTCTCTCTGGGCATTTATAGGAACAGAAATTAGCCAAAACCTCAGCTATCTGAAGCTGATGTCCTATAATCATAACTCAGTTCCTGGAATTATTAATAGATGGTCTTGCCTTTCAGTGACAAGAGCAAGCATATGACTAACTTTTCTGAGCCCTCACCTTTAACATTTAATGCTACTCACTGCAAAATGAAAGGTGCAACATTAGATAAAGGAACAATGGGGGAAAGGGAAGACATTAATTTGAAACACTGGAATCTTTCATAGAAAAAGAACACTCAATTAGCAGAACAGGAAATCCTGCAATCTCTTCCAGATCTGTAAAACCAAAGTCTGGATAGGAGGTGTGGGTATATTTGGAAGAGTTTGCAAATTACATGCTCCCTTATTGCAGCAAAAGAGGTTCCGCCTCAACACAAGGGGGAACTTCTTTACTGTAAGGGTCACAGAGCACTGGAACAGGCTCCCCAGGGAGGTCGTGGAGTCTCCTTCTCTGGAGCCTTTCAAGGCCTGTCTGGATGTGTTCCTCTGTGATCTGTGTTAGATAGTATTGTCCTGCTCTGGCAGGGCGGTTGGACTCGATGATCTCCTTGGGTCCCTTCCAACCCCTCACATCCTATGATTCTTGTTTGATTTCAGGTGCAAACAGTAGCAGCCATTAGCAACTTATAATTTCCAGATGACAGGAAAAAAGCATCTGATAGTCAATGATTATCCAACTTCAGATATTCACAGCTTCATCACCTTAGTGAAACTGCAAGAATAAAACACTTCCTAGGCACAGTTAATTCAGTGTTTAAATTCTAAACCACTGTTAGC
Source organism: Pogoniulus pusillus (assembly GCF_015220805.1). NCBI lineage: Eukaryota > Metazoa > Chordata > Aves > Piciformes > Lybiidae > Pogoniulus > Pogoniulus pusillus. The sequence goes on from NC_087266.1 coordinate 21,254,745, forward strand.
ATAATGTCACAGTATCACCAAGGTTGGAAGAGACCTCACAGATCATCAAGTCCAACCCTTTACCACAGAGCTCAAGGCTAGACCATGGCACCAAGTGCCACGTCCAACCTTGCCTTGAACTGCCCCAGGGACGGCGACTCCACCACCTCGCCAGGCAGCCCATTCCAGTAGCCAATGACTCTCTCAGGGAAGAACTTTCTCCTCACCTCAAGCCTAAATCTCCCCTGGCACAGCCTGAGGCTGTGTCCTCTCGTTCTGGCGCTGGCCACCTGAGAGAAGAGAGCAACCTCCTCCTGGCTACAACCACCCTTCAGGTAGTTGTAGACAGCAATAAGGTTACCCCTGAGCCTCCTCTTCTCCAGGCTAAACAATCCCAGCTCCCTCAGCCTCTCCTCGTAGGGCTGTGCTCGAGGCCTCTCACCAGCCTCGTCGCCCTTCTCTGGACACGCTCAAGCATCGAAACGTCCCTCCTAAACTGGGGGGCCCTGAACTGAACACAGTACTCAAGGTGTGGTCTAACCAGTGCAGAGTACAGGGGCAGAATGACCTCCCTGCTCCTGCTGACCACACCATTCCTGATGCAGGCCAGGATGCCACTGGCTCTCTTGGCCACCTGCGCACACTGCTGGCTCATGTTCAGGCGGGTATCAATCAGCACCCCCAGATCCCTCTCTGTCTGGCTGCTCTCCAGCCACTCCGACCCCAGCCTGTATCTCTGCATGGGGTTGTTGTGGCCAAAGTGCAGCACCCTGCACTTGGAGCTATTGAACCCCATCCCATTGGACTCTGCCCATCTATCCAGGCGGTCAAGGTCCCGCTGCAGAGCCCTTCTGCCCTCCAGCAGCAATGGGGATTGAGACTGCGACAAACAAAGCAAACTTCCTTCAGCTCTTTGAATGAAGTTTCTAATGCTGTTCAAGGGTATTGGGTTGTATCTCCAAAACATTCTTTGACCCTAGCCAGATTATCTGAAAGACCATGTGAAACTCCAAGACAAAGACTTCTATCAAACACTCATTTAGCACTTTAAACTGCCCTGTAACAAAGGTAGAGCTTGTCTGTGTTGGATGCGGAACCTTTCTGAGGGCTGATCCAAGACTGTAAAATTAATTTCTCCTGAAGCTAAAGGGGAAACTCAAAGTTCACCATCTTCTATCCCAGGTGTACAGTTTCTTTGATCATTTTTTTTCTAATATGAAACCAAGTGTATTTGAAAATGCATACAAAAGCTTCCCGACAAAACCTCACCAAAACAGGGCATTCCACTGTGCATTACTTGTCTAGTGACGAAAACTTTATGGAATGACTGAACTGATAGTGACTGACTCTATATAAAAAAGGAGCAGTTTCCAAAGTGCTACAACTTAGCCCCTGAACTGCTCATTGGTCAAAGCAAAACAAGCTTCATCATCTACATATCTAATGACCCTACCGTGCAATTAGTTTTATTATACTACATGATGAAGTAGCAACCATTCTAAGAATCACCTTAGGTTATCAGCTGTGGACTTAGGCAGCTGTCTAGCTTTGCTCTTTCTATTTAAAAACAAATAATAAATAAATCTGCAAGAAACAGCTGCTTTAGGACAAGCTTCTGGTCAGTTTTTGGCAAGCTGCCTTTACATTTATTCTGCCAAGTTACAATTTTTATCTCCGACGGGAAATGTATCCAAGTATTTTTGGGAAAAGAAATCAGAAAGGAAGTTATTACAACCCATACTGAACTACACTAACAGGCATGACGCTACCGGTGAAGTTTCTGCTAAGGGTTACTGCTACTAGCAAGAAAGATTAAAGTTCTGGAAACAGACAGTTAAAATCTGCATTGTAAACCAAATGGAGCTTCATTTAGTGAGAGCAACTGCAGAGAAGTGCCTGAAGATAGGTTTCTCTGTATGCTGTAATTTGCAGGTTGCTTGCTGCACCAGCTGAGGAAGATGATGAACATGGCATGCTAACATCAGCAGTATAGTGTTCTGCTAGTGTCTCCAAAACTGTCAATACATGAAAATATAGCTACAGCACTTCCCAAGAAAGAAGAAAAGGATTTGGGTCAGCTAAGCAAGCCAAGACACGAATCAAACATCCTGTCTGGATAACCTTTCCCTGAAAATGTGCATCCTGGGCACCAGCAACATGATTCGAGGTTCTTCAAATAGGTACCTAGGATGCCTACGGCACCACAGAAAAGCAGATTGGCACAAATATAGTGCCAATTTAATGTTTAGCAAGGTACCAACAAGGGTTAACTTGCAGAAGTTTTGAGCTCAGCTATAAGCTCTGGAACTTAGGCCTCCCTGACTGGACTGCATGTTGTACACCCAAATCCCAAGAGGATGATTAGAACAGCCATTTCTATGGGAAGGTGCTTTTGAAAATATAGGCAAAGGAGATAGGTGTGGTCTGATGAATCACAACAGAACTTTGCATACTACATATCAGAAAGATTCCTTACCATAGAACCTTTCTTCTTTCAATTCTTACAGATTCATTTTTGATATCTAACTGCAGTGCTACAGAAGTTTTCTCTACTACCCTTGACCCTAAGCATCCAATTTTTATTACACTATTATGTGAAAATTAAAAGATCTGAATGTACTTCTGGAAGAGCAGGAAAAGGAAATAACATTTCCATCTGTTACAGGCATATACAAGAGCTATTAATCTAGAAGCTTATTTCCTGAAATCAAGACATGACTGGATACTAAAAAAAACCCACCAAATACACTGCTTTTAGTTTAGACATAGGAAATAGTGCGGTGCATTTACATATAATAATAAAGAACACCAGCATATAGTTCTTACTCCAAACAAACTAGAAACAGCATCAAATATACACATGGACTAATAATCTACAGTGGAAAATAGTACTTTTCTCTGTGATAAACTTTCAGTTAGCTATTTTGACTTTTAAAAAAATATAGTTAAGAATTAAAGTCCCTTTTATGGTAATAAAGAATTTTACATAATTTTGTTGTTTCTGAAGAGCTGTATGACTTCAGATGCTTGAATGTCCAAAAAAGACTATAAAGCACAGAAATGAACAAGCAAACTTTGTCTGTTCATTTTGTCTTAAAACTTACTCCAGTAACTTAATTCACTCTGAAAAAAAATCGAATTTCAGAATGTCAAATTTATAGCAAAGGCCAGGGGAAAATGAATATTTTCTTATGTACTTTGTATCAGAATGCAAGCTCAGGAACTTTACAAAGAGAAATCTCAGTATCCTCCTAAATAAAGCATAATTATCAAAGAAAACAGTAGTTTCTTTGATGTGAACTCCTCCTTTATATTAAAGGATAAACTATATTAAAAAAAATCCAGAAATGTTACTCTTTACAGTACGCATCCCAGCACTATTTTTAAGAGTAGTAATTCAGCCAAACCAATTTTAAAACTGATTTTATAAAGAAGTTAACTGACACAATGAGGTTTGGTTATTCTTCAAGAACTACAGGCTTCAAACAAAAAGGCTGTGTCCCTGTGCAGTATGTGATTATAAGTAATTATTCCTAAGGTTGTTTGACTTCACCAAGTCTAAATAAAATGCAGAGCTCTAAAATCACTTTCCTTTAAGCTATGTATTTGGACAGAAACTAAGACTGTTTTGTGTAGCATGACGCTCATCTGTTCTATAAAAGAATGCTTTTTACCAACTTGGATATTCGGGATTCACGAGAAGAGATCACTGATCACCCGAACATAAGCATTCAGACGCTTAATTGCCAATTAGCTGCTTGGCAAGAACTCTTATCAGTGGCTATTAAATGTAGCCTCCAACATATCCTTACTTTTTATTTATTTAAGAAAAAAATATCCTGTTGACATCCAGAAAAAATATAGAACACTAAGTTAACAATCTCTAATAAAACAGATTCAGTCAAAACTTCCAAAGAAACTTGAAAAAATCTTGTTAGTGGAAGATAAAAGTGAGATGAACCCCTCAGGTTAACTTAAAGAGATCAAGACAAGGAAAACCCCTTCCAATTTTCATTACATGCCAGACTATGAAATTTAATTTTTTACCTCAAGGGAGACTCTTAACTATGATTTATAGAAGACTTTAGAGTTCTTACAAATAATAATGATAATAATAATAGAAAGCCTTTGAACCCTCAACCACCATAGACTAGCACCTGTATTTCATATTCCCTTTTTCTTTCTGCTAATTTCACTTTATAGAATATTTTTGAGGAGGTCAAGGGGCAATTCACAATCTTGGTTTGGTATCAATACTCTACGCAACTTTTAGCTTTGATCTTGTTTTCACATCAACATTTTTTTTTTTTTTTGGTCTTTCTATGATGTTCTGAATAAAGAAATAATTTTTGAAACTTGAATTCTGCTTCACAGCAAGCCTTCTCAGTAACCTTCAGGTTTTCCTCCCAAAACCTTGGTCCACTGGCTTGGTGACTGCTAAGTTAAATCAATTAACGTTAGGTGCACATCAGAAGGTGTGAATTCCTTTGTTTATAACTAAAGTTTTCCTTTTATATGAACACTTAGTTTGAAATATTTCCTGGTTCTTTGAAAATTTTGCAGTATTTTTCCACTTCAACTTTCAATTTAAAGAGAGTGACACTTTTCTCAGACTGGGCTATTTTTCCATGTGGTGTTTCCAAGACAGAACACTCTTTCACAAAACTTAAAGTAGTTTAACAAGAGGCAGCCATGTACAAGTTTGTTTACAAGTAACTTGCAAACTTCAGCATTAGTTGTAGCTTTTAGCAGTTTGAGAAAGATTCAGTTACATTTAGGTTCCTTGGTACTGAACTGAAAACACAGAAGTGCTGCCCGTTCTCCCCTGAGACTAGCAGTCTATGTACTGTCCCAACAAGAAAGAAATGAGTTAGTCCTAATTTTCACTCAGATGGTCATGCCAAAATCCAAAACATCTGCAACTGCTGTGGTGGCTTCTCTTTCCCACACAGCAGAAAAGTGGCTTATTTTGGCACTGAGGTGATCCTGCTCTGGCAGGGAGGTTGGACTATAAGATTTTTCGAGATCCCTTTCAGCCCCCAACATTCTGTGATTCTGTGTTCATCCCCAAGGCCAGTCTTATTTATTTTTGCAGTCCCAAAGAGAAGAATTAGTCCAGAGGGCAATACACTCCAAGCACACCACAGCTGCAAGGTGAATAAAGCCTGTGACATTTTGACAAAAATCCCTACAGTTAATTATAGCCAGCAAGGTCAGCCTGGTAAGCACCAAAGGTCAGAGAAAGAGGAGGCAATACCAACTGCACTAAGCTCACCACTCATGGATCTCAAGAACAGTTCTGTGCCTCTGTCAGAAGCAGCTTAAGTACAGTCAATTGCATTTTCAAGGGAAGCAATTCATCTTAAAAGGTCCCTTTCAGCATCTGGAGGGTTTTTATAACCTAGAAGTAGTCAGCACCTTTTCAGGATCAAGGTGCTTGAGAATTATAACTGCCTCTGCACTTACTGAGAAGTAATGGGATTTAATTAATACTATGGTGCTTGCCTGTATGAAAATGCAAGAGTATTATTTTTATAAAATACATACTAGACATCTTCTTACTTGTTAGACGCTGAAGCATGTTCTAGCATTCACTGTTTTATCACCCTCAGCCTGCCAAAATTCTTGAGGTTCTCTTAATTATCTTCTTTTAAGATACTACCATGAATTTCAGACATTGTCTGCAGTGTCTTTTAAATGTACTTTTATACTGAACATCTATTTTCTCTGTCACTTAAACTTCTGCTACAAAACCATTACACTGTCCTCAGTGTGAGTTTAAAGATGCAGAGGTTGCATTATGTATTTTTTAAGTTCTAAGCTATCCTGTTACCACTTACGAGACTTATAAATACGAAGCAGGACCAAGTGTCGCACAAAAAGACTTGATGAAAGCTGGCAGAAACAAAACTATTGGGGCTCAATTTACAGCTTAGGTCTGGAGCTCCCCCTGCTGCTCAGTTTGCAAAACAGCAGAAACGGTCGATAATCGTAGAAGCAGAGTGAAAATAAAGGGAACCTGACATGATAGCCAATGTCACTAAGATTCAACCGCCCAAAAGCATGTGAATACGCTCCATTCTTCAGAAGTACACATATAGTTCTTTAATGACCAAGAATCTAACAAAATATTTATTTCCCCAATGCTTTTTTGAGTATAGAATAAGCATAGTTAGAATATAAATACATTCATTTAAAATACAGAATTTACAGATATAAACCAGACATAAAGTCATGAGTTTCGGGGTCATCTGAAACAAACTGATGGAGGTGGTCAAAAATCTGAAGAACTAAAGCAAAGGTAAAAGATCGCCTCAGGATCACAGTGTCTAATGTTTACCCCCCAACATTTCTGTTCACAATTACAATGGTATAGACCAAAACAGTGAACACTAAACCTTTCAACAGGCACTGTCCCATATAATAAGACTTTCATCCTGAAGTGCAGGTAGAAAGCTGGTGAGGGGCCTAGAACACAAATCCTATGAGGAGAGGTTGAGGGAGTTGGGGTTGTTTAGCCTGGAGAGGAGGAGGCTCAGGGGGGACCTCATTGCTGTCTACAACTACCTGAAGGGAGGTTGTAGCCAAGTGGGGGTTGGTCTCTTCTCCCAGGCAACCAGCAACAGAACAAGGGGACACAGTCTCAACTTGTGCCATGGGAGGTATAGGCTGGATGTTAGGAGGAAGTTCTTCACAGAGAGAGTGATTTGCCATTGGAATGGGCTGCCCAGGGAGGTGGTGGAGGCACTGTCCCTGGAGGTGTTCAAGAAAAGACTGGATGAGGCACTTGGTGCCATGGTGTAGTTGACTGGATAGGGCTGGGTGCTAGGTTGGCCTGGATGATCTTGGAGGTCTCTTCCAACCTAGTTGATTCTATGATAAAATGTTGCTAAGCTACTTAATACCTAAAGTCCTGTAGTGTCTTTACATACACCTAGGTTTGTGAAGATAATTTGCATTTTATGTACCTAACTAGCAAACTATTGCTCTGTACATCAGCAGGAGTCAGTGACAACAGCAGTCCAAAAGAAATACCCAGAAGTACATTTTTGCTTCCTCTTCACCAAAAACATTTTACTAAGCAGAAAAAAAATTCCTAAGAACAGAGAAATCCCAAAACGCTAGACAAAAATGTAAACCCTGCTCTATGCACAGAGCTATTACAAATACAGCCATGGCACTTCTGTAAAAGCCACAGAGCTAAAATTAAATGTATTCCAAAAACAGAAAAACCCTCGAAGAATGAAACAATTAAGCTACTAATCAAAGTATATTTAGAATGGGAAAATGCATGACAAGAATATTTGTTTGAAAACCTATTTTGTTATTACCTGATGCCAAAATGCAAAAATCAAATAAGATACAATAAGTAAAAATGAAATTATTTCTCTTATAAATAAAATTAAATAGGATACAATTAAATAAAATTAAACCCCAAACTAAACCAAAAGTATAAATTATTTCCTCAGGAAGAAAACCAACCAAACACACAAAACAGCATCACTTTTCCTTAGAAATGTAATATTGCAAGATAACTGGCTCAGTTAGAAAGACAGTAATAACAAATAGCCAAAAGTCAAATTCCCACCAGTATAAAGCCTTGTGGTGGATAAGGTTCTTATCTTCCAGTTACAGACATGTTCTACTGAGCATACCATAATATGCTCAGGGGCATACAAGGGGCATTCAAGAAAGGATGTGTTCAGAGTTAAGTATAAATACATGATAGAGGATAGAGGGTTCACATTTATGTAGATAGGAAGTGGCAAAGAGAATATATTTAGGGAATGGACATTACAAGGTACATTCCTGTCTCCAGATGCTTGAAACACCTGCCAGAGAGAAAAAAAAAAATCATCCTCCTGCCCAACATGGAAGGAGAAAAAAGTCGGGGCTCAGTCATGCCTTTTGATCAGGGAGGCCTTAAACACCAATTCAGCTCCCAGATTTGGTGCCTGAATAAATATAAAATAGCAAAGATGCACTGCCAATGTCTTGGTCTCATTTACCTGCAGCTCCCTGCTCATAAAGCTGTTATTCAATTCTTAAAGTAACTTTATCAGGTATTTTACAGAGCCCTACAAGGAAAGGATGTATTTTTTCTTCCTAATGCCAAAATGAGCAGAATTATGTATTTGTGATCATCAGCAACCCAATCACGTTATGGTTAGATTCATCATCTAAGAAGGACATTAAGAAGTATCAGAAGACAGTCCTGCAGAAACAGAAAGAAACAAACACCAGGTTTTCTATATCTAATGTTCTGAACCTTACAGGGTACACTGATTCTCCCCTGCACAGCAAATTCTGCACACGCAGGACGCGAATTCTGCTGCACATACATAGCTCAGCTCCCATCTCAGCATGCAGTATTTTAAGACAAGGCCAATATCAGAGCTGCCACTCACAGAAATACTGCCTCAATAACAAAGCACAAGAACGCAGCAGAACCATCCGGCCAACTGCTAGCAATCCTTCCATGCCAAGTCTATACTACCATAGCTTTCTGATCCACAGTAAATTACTATTTACATCAGACACATTCGGTCTAAGCTTGTTTGAAAACAAACAAACAAAAAAATCATCAACCTACAGACCTTCTTTCCTCCCCCTTTGTGAGCAGGACAACTTTACATTATCTTTCCTAACACAAATCTAAACAGTCACCACTGCTGATCTAATGAAGGCAACATGCAGTGCCTTTGTCTTTCAGACAAATCATTATGTACAAAAGTCTTGTGCACAATTTAAGTCTGTGTAGAGGGTTTATTTCCCAGTCTTTGCAGGAGAAATGAGAAGGAATGCTATCCATATACAAGGAAGATCTACTCAAGTAGTTGCTATTTGAAGCTGCGGGTGTATGTTCAGTAAGAGGTACAACAGTTAAAATCTGAAGGGGTGAATTGTGTTCAGTGATCAAAAGTTATTTTTAAAACATTACTGCAACTCAGCTAAGAGGTAAAAACAAAACAAGAATAAGGATCTTCTAGCTGTTCTAAATCCATGTCTTCCTCCTATAGCATCGAACAAGGGCCAACACTTTCTGGTAAAAAGAAACAGAGGAACCAAAAACTCTTACAGGCATTCCAGCAGTAACTAAAGAAAGTTACAAACAATTGTTCTACCAAATACTCTATTTTTTCATATTGAAGTGCATATTCAAAGAGGGAAATCCTGTTTACATTGAGGACTTTTCTTATCCTTACTGCAATGAATTAAATAAAGACATGAATTTACATTACAATCACCAACATAAGGAGCTTACCTCTCAGCACGAAGAACACCACTGTAGTAAGGGTGATCCCAAGGCATCAGCTTCTGAAAGAAAATTCCAGCTTATAATTACAGTAACAGACAGCAAGTGAACCCAAAGTGAAAGTTTTATTTTCCTTTGAATATTTTTTGCAGTTTTGACAGGTCACAGAACTTTAAAACATAACTGGAAACATTCAGGGCCAAAAACATCACCAGAAATAACATCATACATGGTAAATTGAAAGCCCATTTTTTCAAACATTTGCTGCAAGGTGGTACTTCTTATTCAAACATGTAATGTGACTTCATACCAGATTTCAAGAAACACACTCAGTTCAAATTAAAACCAAATAAATCTAGTTATGTACAGAATTAGGATGCATACCATAAAGTATGCAGACTGGACTTGCACCTGTTCTGAAGTACAGCCTCTATTTTTCAAATGAGTCACTTAATCCAAAACAAACAGTCACTTTCTGCACTTTGTTTTGGTTCTCACACTCAGTGCTTGGCCTTAATACAAATAACAGCTAACCTGTCAAAAAGCATTTGAAAACAGAAGACAAAGTTTCTCTTTCTAATTATCCCATGTGTTGTATACTAAAAGAGAATAAATTATTTTTGTGGAACAAGGTCAGATGATACTATTCTATCACACACAAACGTGAAAGAGAAAACTGCACATGCAAATTTAACTTACTGAATTCTGGGGGTTGAGCTTCATTTTCGTTTTTGTCATCATTTCAAAATCTTTTTGAGTTCTGAAAAATATTTTTAAGATAAAAGTGTTGATTTTTTTTTGAGCAATGGAATACAGTACAAAATAACACTCTAAGAAAACACCAATGTCAGAGACTGATAGTACTCTGTAAAACAGAAGGCTCATATACTACAGTAAAAAATTTCCTATTTTGCTTCTGCCATTCAGGTACCTTCAAATCAAGCCCCTCTTACTCTGGCTGTACATCTCCAAAGCATTTTCTTTCTTACAGTACACTCAATTTATAACCAGCGATGAAATGGTTTTGTGCTGTGTCAAACTAAGAGGCAAGAATGACTGTCAGGGGACTTTGCTTGGAGATGTAAAACACATGGAGCTGTGCACACAGGGAGAAGATGAGAAGTGTTTGTCATAGCTGTATGTTCTGTGGTAGCAGGGCAGTGCTCCTCCTGTGGTGGACGAGGAGGCTGGTGAGAGGTCTTGAGCGCAAGCCCTATGAGGAGAGGCTGAGGGAGCTGGGATTGTTTAGCCTGGAGAAGAGGAGGCTCAGGGGTGACCTTACTGCTGTCTACAACTACCTGAGGGGTGGTTGTGGCCAGGAGGAGGTTGCTCTCTTCTCTCAGGTGGCCAGCACCAGAACAAGAGGACACAGCCTCAGGCTGCGCCAGAGGAGATTTAGGCTTGAGGTGAGGAGAAAGTTCTTCACTGAGAGAGTCATTGGACACTGGAATGGGCTGCCTGGCGAGGTGGTGGAGTCACCGTCCCTGGGGCTGTTCAAGGCAAGATTGGACGTGGCACTTGGTGCCATGGTCTAGCCTTGAGCTCTGTGGTAAAGGGTTGGACCTGATGATCTGTGAGGTCTCTTCCAACCCTGATGATGATACTGTGATACTGTGGATGCCCTGCTCTGGATCAGGCCAAATGGCACATGCATGTCATGCCATAGACATGGCACAAGCGGCAGCAAGTGACCTCTGAGACCATCTACACTCCCCAGATCCATTAATACAGATTATAAGTTTTGCATAATTTGTAACACATGTGCACTGTCTTGCTTGGAAAAAGACATACCTTTTAGACAACTGCTCAGAAAGCTTCTCCAGGAACTGTCTAACTGTCTCTGGAAGTAAAACGGGGACGAAAAAAAATAAGAAAGCTGTTTCTTCCATTAAAAGATATTCAATTTACATCAAAACATTCCAAACAAAACAAGCTCCCTTAGAACAAAGTTCATTTTAGAACAACTAACTACTCCATTGACCACCATGTCGTTGTTCCAAGAGAATTCAGTACCACACTTACTTTATTACGTGCTGGGATAATTTTTGATACCTAACACAATGTGCATTTTATTTCTCAGCACATCCTTTTACGCATGCTTTGTACCTGGATTTTTGGCCATTGTTCCCTGAAGAGCCCTGTGGGCAAAGGTGTCATAGCCAACCAACTGTGCCAGATTGTTTCGGCTAGCAAGCAATTCTTCTAAACGGCTCAACTGCTCAGTGTTTGGGTACAGAAAAATCTTGTAGGCAGCTTCTCGCACCTAATAAAACAAAAAGCTCACCTTACTACAGTGCAACGTTCAAGGGAAACAGGAGATGTAACTGAAGATCTGGCACTACAGCTGTATTTCACTGGTATCTCTGAGAAAAGGCCTAAAGCCTTTTAACAACACTAATTACAGCTGCCTGACAATTATGACTCTCTTATCCATTAAAGCAGGAAGGAAGAAATGCAATGAGAAAACCTAGCAGCTCAAGACTGTCAAAAACAGTCCTGTTCTCTACTCCTGTTAACAGACCCCTCTCCGATCATTGCCTCCCTCCTCCTGGCAACATCTGTGCTTCTCAGACCACTCTACAGACTGTTTAAACCCACTGAAACTTCTGAAAATAAACCCAAAAGAAGGCCAAATAGTTCTCTGCACATCAATTAAGCTGGCTTATGGATGGATTGATAAGAGCCAGAGACAAGGTTAGGAGAAAGAAAAAAAAGTCTTATTTCTTTTGAAGTAGCAAGCTCTTAGCTTGCCCATCTGCCCACACACAACCAGTCTTTCTCTCATTTCTGGTTTGTTTCTTTTTTTTTTTTTCCAAAGTCCAACACCCAAAAAAACCCTACTTCAAGGCTCAGAAAATTTGGTCAAATGCCTTATGCTCCACAAACCAACTTCATTTTGGAAGATCTTTTTATAAGCTTAAGAAGTCTAGCAACAACTTATGCTTGTCTTATATGAAATAAGCTTCTCTTTGAACATCTTCTCCAGATGGTATTTCTCACGCCAGCTTATGCCTGTTGCCATTTGTCCTCCTGCCATGCATCACTCTAAAGAGCCTATGTCCAGCTTTTCCATAGTATCCTTATAGATACTAGCAGGCTGCTGTCAGGATCCTCACAAAGCCAGCCATAGAGTGAACAAGCCCAGTTTCCCCAGCCTTCCTTCACAGTGCAAGCACTTTTGGCCATCTTAGTGGCCTCCACTGAAGTCAAGCCTAAAGAGTAACAAGTAAAGGGCTATGTCTTCCCTCAGTCTCTGCCCCTGCCCATGAAGTCCAAGACACTGCTGGCCATCTTTGGATTTAGGGTCTCTGCTAGTTCACACTCAGCTTTCTTATCACCAACCCTCTGGGTCTCATCCACAGATCGCACCCTGCCAGGCAGCCCCAGCCTCCACTATTGCCAAAAATTCTTCCTTTCCAGATGCTAGAATTCCTGTTTGCCCTTTTCGAATAATGTGAAGTTTCCATCTGAATGCTAGCCTTGCCCTTCAGCATATTGATTGCTCCTCCCAATTTGCTGTCACTTGAAAACCTGTGAGGAACGCACTCTATCACTACTTCTAGGTCATTGGTAAGGACGACCTCTCATTACCAGCCTTCCAATAGAGTACAACACAACAATCACTGAGTCTGCCAGGAAATGAGGCTCTCCAGAGAAGTTGTGGAATCTCCTTCTTCAGAGACTTTCAAGACCCATCTGGATGTGTTCCTGTATGACCTGTGTTAGATTTTAAGAGTCCTGCTCTGGCAAGGGGGCTGGGCTCAATCTATAGAGGTCACTTCCAAGCCCTAGCATCCTGTGATTCTGTGATCCTGTGATTATCACTGATGGTCCACCAATCCAGACTAATCTGTCCTGGATTTCTCCATTACCTTCCTAGGGATCAAGGCGAAGCTAAATTGCCTGCAGTTCCCCAGTTTGCTGGGTTTTGGCCTTTATGAAAGTAAGTGAAACATTATTTTCACCAGAGACCGGGGTGCTTCCCTCATCTTCACAGCCTACGAAAGGACAATAGCCAGCTCTCTCTGGACTCTTAGATGCAGCCAGTCTGGTCCCAAGGAGTTGTACAGGTTGAGTTCTCTCATAATCTCAAATTGGATCATCTACTATTGGTTGTTCTCTTTGAACCCTGTCACTAAGAATAGCAGGCTGGGAAAACTCATTGGTGACCACTGGCGCAATGACCAGCCTTGTCTGTGTCTGCTGCCACTAGTTCACTCACCTTACGTGGTACTGAGTCCACGTGGTACTGAGTCTTTCCTTGTCCAGCCTTTTAGTACTAAAGCAGCAGTAGTTGCACTTGTAGTCTTTGATATTCCTTGCAAGTCCACACTTACTTGAGCTTCGGACTTCCTGGCATCATCCCTACATGCGCAGGCAATATTTCTACATACCTCCCTTCTATCTGGTACCTGCTTCCACCTTCTGTCTGTTCCCTTTCAGAGATGAAGCTTTGTTGAGAGTTTCCTGCTTTCCAAACCTGGCTCCTGATGCATCTGTTTGGCTTTCTAAGGATCAGGATGTGCTGGTATTAAGTATCTTAGTATATTATGTGCATGGAAGATACCACCTTTAAAGAACTGTCAGCTTTCTCAATCTCCTTTGTTCTTCAGAGCCATATCCTATGGGATCCCACCTCATAATTTACTCCATAAGCTAAAGTCTACGTGCCTAAAATTCAAAGTCTGTATCCTGTCCCTCTTCCTCAATCAATTCAGAATCTTCAATTCTATTATTTCATAGCTTCTACAGCCAAGGCTGCCATTAATTATTATGTTCTAAAATAGTTCTTCCTTCTTAGTCACAACACCATGATCAGAGACCATATGAACAGCAAGTAAAATAACTGATACGCACTTTTGCTATAGAATATGCCAAAGCATGCTTGGGGGATACACACCAGATCATCAGGACAGTCAGCATGCAGACCAGCAACTTGCAGGTAATTGCCTTCAGCTGTAAAATTATACCGAATATGCTCAGGCAAAACATGTCTGTCAATCTTGTTGGGAAGGTGAGTACCCGTTAGAAACTCATTACACAAATCCAATATTCTGATGTTGAGGTTGACTGCTTTCTTACGCTGCAAGAAAAACAAAGTACAAAATGCAAAGGATCTTCAGATACAGCACAAGCACAACTCTAAGCTTCTAAAATTTTATAGGGCTTTCCTAGAAATGAAGCCAAAAAGACATTTAATATTAAAGTTACGGCATCAACAAAATCCTAATGCACAGCTGAAGTCAGCAAGATCACACGCTCAGACAGATCTACAATTTCAGACAGGAGTCAAATTTGGTAGCAAATGGCTATGCTTCTGCTGTAATAACAGGCAGAGTGGAGTTTAAGTACAATTTACATAAGCTTTGATAGCTGTGCTTAATATGATTGCTACGTAAAACACAGAGGGGAAAAAAAGGCATCACTGAAATGGGTAAATCCTACTAGAATCCTAAAACAGATAACAGAATTACAGTTCTTCTCTCTTAGTTTGTATGGCATTATTTTCTGGAGACTGTAAAGCATTCATGGTACTTCAGTCTTTCCTTGAGGAGTTTGAGATTTAGGGTTTCATCATCATCCTGACAGTATTTCACACATTTAATCCTACTGTAAAATTTGTTTCAGTGGATTTGCTCATGTTAGAGTATGCTCTCTATTGCCTGTGTGTTCATAGCTCAAACAAAAAGGCTGAAGGTACAGAGACAACACACTTGTAAGCTCAAAAAATAAAAAAGCATGGAGATTTCTGTCATCTCACTCCATTCTTACCCTTTCAAACACATCACAGTATCACCACAGTATCACCAAGGCTGGAAGAGACCTCATAGAGCATCAAGGCCAACCTGTTACCACAGAGCTCAAGGCTAGACCATGGCACCAAGTGCCACGTCCAATCCTGCCTTGAACAGCTCCAGGGATGGCGACTCCACCACCTCCCCGGGCAGCCCATTCCAGTGTCCAATGACTCTCTCAGTGAAGAACTTTCTCCTCACCTCGACCCTAAATTTCCCCTGGCGTAGCTTGTGGCTGTGTCCTCTTGTTCTGGTGCTGGCCACCTGAGAGAAGAGAGCAACCTCCTCCTGGCCACAACCACCCCTCAGGTAGTTGTAGACAGCAATAAGATCAACCCTGAGCCTCCTCTTCTCCAGGCTAAACAACCCCAGCTCCCTCAGCCTCTGCTCATAGGCCTTGTGCTCCAGCCCCCTCACCAGCCTTGTTTCCCTTCTCTGGACACATTCAGGCATCTCAATGTCCTTCTTAAATTGAGGGGCCCAGAACTGAACACAGTACTCAAGGTGTGGTCTAACCAGTGCAGAGTACAGGGGCAGAATGACCTCCCTGCTCCTGCTGGCCACACCATTCTTGATGCAGGCCAGGATGCCATTGGCCCTCTTGGCCACCTGGGCACACTGCTGGCTCAGAAGTACATTTCAATTTACGACAGTAAAAGATTTCTGAAGTCTGAAATTAGAACTGAAAAGAAACACTGAACAGCAAGCAATAGGAGAAAAGCAGGGGAGAAAAACTGGAAAAAATAAGGGGCAAGTGAAACTGTAACTTGAAAAGGTATGAAGCACCATAGAAGTAACAATCAAATCAGAAATAAAACCCAGAGTCTAAATTTCAGAGCTGTTCTTTGTACAAAGTAACTGTAAAAATATATACTAAAATCATTTTCCAGGTCACAAAACACCACCACAGCCATGATCCTCAGAGTAACTTTACTACATATATCTGGTGGAAAAAGACTCTCTACAGATCTTTTTAGAGGGAATTACTCAAATAAATAAGGCAATAAGTTTATGTAGCGATATGAGCTATGAACAGACATCCAACAGAGAACCTATACCACAAATACCATGGTCAAAGCTGCTGATGTTGGCAAATCCATTACTGAGTCTGCAAAAGCAAGCAAAAGCTTTGAGAGAGGTAATCTGAGGTTCAGACATTCAATTTTGAACAAGAGTTACAACTTCTGGTTGCCCAAGCACCAAGGAAATCCAGGACAAACATCTGATCCCTTTTAAAACACTTTACCAGATTAACCTGTCATCACAGTGCACAGAGTGCTGCTTTTTACCCTCTGTAAATTGGTTGTTTAAAGAGCTAAGCAGCTATTTTAAATATCTGATGCAGACACCAATCAAAGAAAACAGGATCCCAGGTCTTCTAACTTACCAAAACAAAGGAATGCTGAGGGCTAAACTGGAAGGAACAGCCAACTAATATCCCAAATAACTTAAAAAGCACCACACTTTAAAAGCGACAAAACTCCACAGAGGACAATGGGAATCCTACATGTCAAACTGGCACAACCATCACATCCCATGTTTCATCATCTCATCTTTGGTAGTCAGGCAAATTTCTGTTCATATGTTGTAGCCAAAAATTACCTTTTCTTCATCCAAATGAATGCCACTGATCTCAAAATCAAACATAAAAAGTTCTGCCACTCTCCTAAAAATACAGTAAATCCCTGTTAAAACAGCTTTATTTGATAATGAACAGTTTCTTAACACATTTTTGCCCTTAGTATGTTATTTAGGTTTCATGTATTTTACAGAGAATAACATCAGTTATATGAGTATTGTTCTTATGGACAGACACTCCCTATAGTTTAGGTCCTTAACAATGTCTCATGGAAAGAGGATTCTTTCCTTTTTAGGTATTTAAGTAACCTGCATTAAAAATCTCCTTCAAAACAATTCCATCACTTTACACTAGATATTTAAACAGTTTGTGCAAATTACTACTTTAATTTGACACTTCATTTACTCTAGCAGATCAGAAAAAGGCTTCATATCTAACAACCTTGACTGTGGGAGAAAGAAGGAAGTAACATCTCAAACATTAAGCTGGTCTAACCATGTCAGCAAACAAGTAATTCAGAACTGTAACTGAGAAGCAGCTAATAAAACATTTTACAGCAATCATAAAACTTTAAATAAATACACTTGTAATATTTTATAAACAAGTTTCTACAAGCTGAAATCAAATTATATAGTCTGTGCTCTACTTCTGTTTCTAAAAACAATGAGATGCCACAGTACAGTATCTAATTTCCATCAAAATGGTGTTACTGAAAATCTTAAGGGCTTGGGGTTTGAGATCTCAGTTTACATATAGCATCTGCACCAGTCACATGAAGAAACATCCTCCAAGACTACACAAATGTGCAGGCCATTTTGTAGTGACTAATAAATTGGTAATGGACATGTGGGTACGTTTCCCAGCTGCATCAATTAATTTAACAAAGCACAAATTACAGCATAAATAATTCCTTATTGTATATATCCAAAAAAGCTAAATCTCTGAGAATTATTCGGTACCTGGTTTCTGGATCTAGAGAACTCACAACAATCTCATCAGCTAGCAGACGTCTCAAACTCTGACACAGTTCAACATCTGTATTTAATCTAGAAAGACAGAGAGTAAAAGACCCACACATTAGCAACAAACACCAATATTTCAGTCTCCTGTTACTACTCATTTAAAGACAGAGATTAATAGTTACTGAAACAACATTAAAACCCAACGACTGTATTTTGAAACTGCTTTCTGGTTGACAGCCACACTTACAAACTGAAAAAATCATATAGGTGAGATGTGTGGACAAACCGGCATGGAAATCAG
Source organism: Pogoniulus pusillus (assembly GCF_015220805.1). Lineage (NCBI taxonomy): Eukaryota > Metazoa > Chordata > Aves > Piciformes > Lybiidae > Pogoniulus > Pogoniulus pusillus. The sequence continues at coordinate 21,272,617 of NC_087266.1, forward strand.
GTCTTGGACATCAAATAGGAAAATACTTTTGGATAGCATTTGGTGATAAACACAAGAAGACTAAGAGCTTATTTTTTATGCTTACAGATAATGATAGCAAACACATAAAGGGGAGAAAACTGTTTTCTAATCCTTCATTTGGAAGGATTCTATTGAAAGCAAATCTGTGCTCAAGTTTGCCATCAGATTCATGTGCTGCAGGGTGCCAATGAAGCAGACTAAGACCTTACTGTCTCTAGAACACTTCCAGATTGTCCATGTTTAGCCCATATGTGGGGCTACGCTATAGCAGTTACTCTATCACCTGATAACTCTTCCCCAGCAGAGAAGGCGAAATCAGGAAAAGGAGAGAAGACTCACAGGATGAAATAAAAATGCATGTAATAAAGTATTCAAATTAATACCAATGCCAGTACAAGGTATGTAAAGGTATGCTCAAGGAAGGTGGAGCAGTAACAACATGCAGGAAGGTATGCCTAGATGGGAGAAGCAGGATAAGGAGAAGCCCCTACAAGAAGCCCCAACAGGAGGCTCCCCTCTCTTCAGCAAACTTCCTCTTCTATAGAGTGTTATGCTCATGGTTTGGAATACACCTGTGAGCCAGCTCAAGTCATCTCACTCTGAACCGCTAATGGCCTGCAGCCTATGGCTGGCCTGGGATTCTGTCCCAGCAAAATCAAGACACAGATCTCATCACTGTCCCTGTGCTAGCAAATACTACGTCTATCAGATTTGATGGCATATTAACTATAAGCCTGTATCGTGACCTGGATTACAGACTCATGGTGAGGAACTAAAAACACACATACACAAATCAGCATAGCTGCGGCGAGCAACAGCCCCCACTAACTCTTACAACAGCTGAGCTGTGGCAAGCCCCTGCAGCCCCATTTGTAAAATGAACTTAATAATCAACATTCAGTTCAGAGACAGAAAAAGACATTGCATCATGTCTGTACTTCAGGAAAGGCTCTCTACAGAAGGTGCTAAGTAAGAAGTGCAGTATTCTCAAAAAGTAGCTACAAGGTACTGTTAGTAGTTCCTGAGGGATACCACTCACTCATGAATATAAACATTCAATAACAGCTAATTTTGAGCGTTTACATTAGTTATGAACTTCTCAAATTATTCTGTGAATACTTTAGTCCTTCTACAAATCTAAATCCGAAGTGGTATTTGGATAGTAAAGTAATGTTGTGATAATCAGTGTGCTCAATTTAGGTCTTGAAAACTCCAGTTTCAAGGGAAAGGTTTCCCAAACACTCTGGCAAGACCAAAGCAACACTTTGTTGATCTTAGAATTTTCTCTTGTCAAACATATTAGCCCCAAAGCTTACTGAACAGATGCACTGCTGCCCTCCTCAGAGCACAAAAGTCTTCATGGCCTCTGCAGCTTACTACTGGATAACAGGTCAACCAGTCACCACATCAAACGTTACTACGAATTCTGAGGGAAGCAGCAAACTCTAGGTCACCTTCACAGTACCACTTGTCAAGGCTTTCATTTAAGAAGGCTACTCCTGAATGCCACAGGAAGGGAAGATATTGAAAGAACACTGTATTTAGAGATTAAATATCACCCTTTTTCACCCTCTCAGCATCAAGAGCAGAAGAGAAGCAAAGGAACTCACTGCTGTTACGGACCACAAGGATAACTTTCAGGATTTAGGTTTTCAGATATTTTAAAACAGTAAGAAAAAAAACCAAAACACCAAAGCACCCAAACCACCAACCAAAACAGACTTAAACTTCAGAAACAGACATCTTTAAAAACATGTTCTGTGAAATAAGGTTTTTAACTAACCACAAGTCTGACAGGGTACACTAGGCATACATCACATCCCTAGGCATACATTTCCTCTAAAGCTCATTTTAAGGGAAGACTGTCCTTTCCTCCTTCACTTACCCCACCCTTGTGGCTTGATGAGAGGAGTACATTTGCTGGAGCACATTTGCTAGTAGGACTTGTGACTCCATGATGGATCCACACAGGAGCATTTCATTCCTGAAGGACTACACTCCATGGAAGGAACCCATGCTGGAGGACTGCCTCCCATGGGAGGGACCCCCAACATGAGAAGATGTAAGGAGTCCTCTCAAAAAGGTGGAGCAGAGACAATGTGTGATAAACTGACCACAAACCCAATTCCCACTAACTCTACATCACTTGGCGGAAGGAGGTAGAGAAAATCAGGAGTGAAGTGAGCCTGGGAAGGAAAGAGGGATGGAGGAAAGGTGTTTTTAAATTTTATTTCTCACAATCCTACCCTGATGTGACTGGAAATAAATTAATTTCCTCAAGTCAAGTCTGTTTAGCCTGTGATGGCAACTGCTGAGCGATCTCATTGTTCTCTCAGCCCATGAGCCCTTTCCTGTATTTTCTCTCCTCTGTCCAGCAGAGGAGGGAGAGTAGCTTTGGTGGGCAGCTGGTGTCCAGCCTAGGTCTATCCATCACAACACATGATCATATCCAAAAAGTATATGGGAAACAGAAAAAAACAAACAAACAAACAAAACACCAAACTAAAGAAAGAAACAAAACCAAATAAGTCATACTTCTCTACCACGGTACCAATGTTCCTGCAAGCTTCTTCAGCAGCTTCTCTGAATGCAAAGTCAGGATGGGCAATTTTCACAAAATCTGCCTAACACAGTACAAGAAGAAAACAGTGAGGCAAAAAGACATTTTTAAAAAAATCTTTAGTTGTATTCAAAGTTGTACTCAAGCAGTTCTGTTTACAGTAACATTTACTTCTACAGTTCTCTGCAATCTATTTGCAGAATTTGCTTCTCATTTTTTGAAAAAATAAACTTACTGCAAAACTGTGCAGATAGCTCTTACACCAGGATGTGAATGTGTCTTTATAAAAAGTATTTTTAATCCATGTATTTGTTAAAAAGTTTTAGTATCATAGGTATTTTAGACTCCTTACAACGCAGGTATTCCAATGTGTTTAAACGTTAGCACAAGGTTTTGAAAACTAAAATTCACAGTTAAGAAGAAAGCACACCACCAAACGTGCATAGAGGGACTGTTTTCAGCCTCTTACAACTCTGGTGTATAGATCTGTCAAGCTGTGCTTTGACAACAGTACCTGCTAGAAATGTTTCTAGTACAATCCAGATGTTCTTCTGGGTTCAGACCAAGGGGTTTTTTACTTACTGATTTTGAGTAAGTTTCCAAATACTTAAATGAGTTCAGAAGGCTAGAAGGATGCTAAAGAGAGGCTGGGAAGCTTGGGACTTCCAAAACAGCTGCTAAGAATTGAGGGAGGTGCAAGCCTTGAAATTATAAGATTAGGCATACACCAAAGACATTCAGTATGATTGTACAGAAAATGAGTTAAAAAAGCTCAACTTTGCCTAACTGTATAATTGCAGTTCAATTAAAAAGGCAACCTGGCAAATGTTATACACATGACTTTTACTTCTTAGAATCCCTGTCTAAAATCCTGTATAATATTGACAAAATAGGTGCAAAATGGCAGATCTTAAAATCCCTGCCAAAGAAAACAGCCAACGAATTGCTTCTATACAGAGCTCTGCAAGCCCAGCATCTCTCATGATATAAACCTGAAAGCAGTACATAGGAGGTAATTTTAACTTAGCAGAGAGATGCAGAACTATGACCAATGAATTTTGCATTACTGTTCTACTTAGACATTATTGAAGAGGAATCAGGCAGAGTCTATGACAAGTCTGAGAGACAAAAGGAGAATCAGTGACTCAGCAGAGCATGGTAAGTACTTTCAAAAGGAAAAAGTGCCTGTCACAAAAGATGCCTTGAGTATGTAAAATATTTCAGATTTGAGAACTGAAACCACACAAAGTAAAATGTGAAAACCAAAAGAAAAAAAAAAATCAATTACTTATATATTAAGAACCTATTTCCATATGAAGGTTGGGTTTGCTTCCTTCAAATAAAAGAGTGATGCTTTGATAAAAGATATACTTCAAACAGTTTCTAGGCAACAATATAAAGTACTTCAGTCCTGTGGGAAACAGAAAGTGCCATCTAGGAAATAACCGCATTTTTTCTTCTCTTAACAAAAGCTGATACTGCTTAGTAACATCTGCTGCTTTTAATCTCTAAGTTCCTTATGGACCTTCATGTATAAAGTTTCATACATTAAAAACACATACTGCAGTCCCATCTTTAAGAGTAAACCCTTATCTTCCATAATGCAAGTGATGCAGGAAAGCTCAGATGTTAAGTTGTCAAGTGGATGGGGCCAATCTCTTTTTCAGTGGTCTGCAGAAATAAGACAAGGAGCAATGGCTATAAATTGGTAACATAAAGTTTCACCTCAACATGAGGTCAAACTTCTTCACAGTGAGGGTGATGGAGCACTGGAACAGGCTGCCCAGAGATGTTGTGGAGACTTTCAAAACCTGCCTGGATGCATTCCTGTGCAAACTACCCTAAGGGATCCTGCCTTGTCAGTAAGGTTGGACTTGATCTTTGGATGTCCCTTCCAACTTCTAGGGTTCTATGATTACAGCAGAAATACAACTTCCATTTCTCTCTTATTTTTCTTGTTGTGGCCTTTATGCTACTTTTACATCTGTCTTTAACTGGATGGATTGACAGAATTTGTAGTTACCTATCATTCAATAAAAGCCTTTGTAATTAACTTTCAATCAATTCAACTTTTTGTCTTAACACAAGACTTCACAGAGCTTATCCGTTATTTATTGCAGCACAGAAAATGGTAAAATGGAACAACATGGTGTAAGCTTATTAAGTAAGTCACTTCAGAAGAAACTGCTACAAGTAATAGTTGAAAACAAAACAAAATAACCACTCTCCCCAAACAAAACAACAACAAAAAAATCAAAACAAAGATAAACTTACCAAGTCTGCTACTCTGCACAAGCTATCTGAAAGCTGATCAAAGATCATTACAGTCTCTGGCCCAGGAGGTGTTGAACATGCCTTCTGGACTAGATGTTCTGATTCTTGCAATGCTTTGTCCTGTGCTTCTTGAAATCCTTCTGGACAGCTCAGTTCTGGAACACCAAACAGACCCTGCAGTGCAGAAAAACATGAAAATACATCACCACTACTACCCTCCTCTATTTCTGCCCCTTTCTGTAAGCATGCAATTATCAGCACAAAACATTACCAATGTAACTGTAGTACTGCAATACTACAATAAAACTTTCCCACAGTGAATGTCTTTGTAGAGAGAACAGTCCTAAAATCAGCTAAAGGCACTGCTACCAAATAAAACCAGCTTCATTTCCTAGTGTTCTTACTGTAAGCTCCAAGATAGAAGCATTTTCTCACACTTCCCATGTTTTAATTTACTATTTGGGAACAGGAACTGGACTGAACACTGAAAAGGCTAAGAGTATATATACATATATAAACACAGGCACACAAACATATACACACAAGTACCTGTGATAGTTTGAAGCAAGCTAGAATGTTTTGGTAAAACAACTAGATAATGGGCAGTGAAATGAAAAACAATTGTGTCTCTTCTCTCATATTCTTGCTGAGAGTTCTGGGAAGAAGTAAAACATTCTCCATTTTGTCCTTTCATTCTGCCTTTGCCTTCAGACCTAGTCACATCTCATTAACCTTGCTTCCACTAACCCTGCTCCCTAACCTCTTGGCTGCACCTCTCTTCTTTCTGAGAACTGGGGTAAGGTTGAGAGGGCCGGGGGAGGTGTTGGGGTGGTTTGAGAGCCCCTCCTGGGGACTCAGGTTTCTGGGAGGGGAGTTGTGCTTCTGTATTGTTTATCCTTTGTATATTTCTGTATATAACTGTATATATTGTAAATAGCTGCCTGTATATTTGCTGCTGTAAAATAAGTAGCTTCATTTATATTCCCAGAGGCCATCTGAGTTAGCTGGAGCAAATACAAAAGTGTAGGGGGGGCGGGTAAGAGCCCAAACCATCACAGTACCATATCACTTGCTCTGTAAAAGACTCGAGACTGTCCCTTCGCTCACTCAGGCAGTTAATGTAGTGTCCTGCAATGACCAGGCCTTCCTGCTGCCCTACATCACCATTCACCCTCCTCCAGTGAGATTGTCCTGTGAACGTAGTTCTCTGTGACCTGGAGGCATTTTCGCTTACAGAGAAAACAGCCACAGAATTTCTCTTCCACATGACACCAGGTTTGACTTGTTTTTAATTACAAAAGGAAATGAAGCTCAATGTAGGTCTCTGGGTTAATGGACTGCATGGCCATAGCATCACTCTTTGCTTGGCCTCAGCATTTACACTATCGCAGTCTCTTTGCAAGCCTGAAACACGCATCTCTATTCCCAAAGAACACTACATCCTCTCTGTGGGCCGTATGAAACCAGAGCTCATTCCCCAGACTCAGCAAACACACTACTTAACTGAATTATTTCCTACAGCAAGAATTACACCAGTATCCCTGCACAGGTGGAAGAAAAGTTTCCTAAACATGTGCTGGATTATAAAGAGATCAGGTATGTCTTCACCGCATGAATTTCTTAGTCCCACAGTTCAATGGTTTCACCAACCTGGGCAGGTACAGTGTAGCCAGTGAAGTAATACCTGAATTTTGCAGGTGTTAAGCATTTTGTATGCACTGTGCCACTGCCAGCACATCTCTTATGAAATCCAGGGGCTAGCTTAGATTCCCAAGACTCTCACTAACGTACCCAAATTATCCTAAAAAGGAAAAAAACCCCAAAAACTCAAAAAGCCTGTCACCAACCTATCAAATGCTTACTTTGCCAAAAGCAAATGAATGTCAAGAATAACATGCACAGAAGAGGATGTCAGCAGTCCAACCAATTCTGAAGCACAGCCAAAGTGCACTGGCATAACACTGTCAGATGGCAAAAGGCACAACCAGATAAGTGCTGGGAGTGGAAAGCGCAATGTGTATGTATGTACATAACGTTCTCCATTGAGCCACTAAGCAAATGTTTCAACAAACGAGGCCATGGTTGTCAAACTTGCGTGTCCACACAACAGAATGTTTGGTTCATTAGAACTGAAATCCGTAGAGACATATAATCGCCTAACCCTCTGATAGTAGTCCCCACCTCCTCGATTTAAAAGTTTTTATATCAAAATTTACACAGAGGCAAAGCAAACCGCAAGGCTGCCGGCAGCCAGGAGCGCCTCCTGCCCGCAGCCGGCCCTTCCCTCCAGCTGCTCACCGTCACCCTGCCCGCCGCGCTGTCGCGCAGCTGTGGCTGCAGCTTCACATCGAAGGCGGCACCCACCGGGCACCAACTAGTGCTGACGGCGCGACGGCACGGCCTCGCTGCCCGGCCCCGCAGCGCTCGGCCCCGCAGCGCCCGGCCCAGCGCCGCCGGCAGCACCTGCCGGCAGCCGGCCAGCATGGCGGAGCGCAGGGGCACGATCTGGAGCGGGCCCCTGCAGCAGGCCCAGGCGCCACAACCTCCGCCGCGAACTCCGCACGTCCGAGTCGAGAGGAGGAGGAGAAGGAGCGCCGGCGGTCACAGCCCCGCGTCTGCACTCAGCCCGCCCGCCCGTCCGTCTGTCTCCCTCACTGGCCGTTCGGGCAGAGGCGTCCTTCCCCCGACCCGGCCCGCCGCTACGCGGAAGGTAAAGGCCCGGCAGGCTGAGCGGGGAGCCGTATCAGGCCTGCGCGGAGGCCTGGGGAGCGGCGGCGGCGCGGCGAGAGGCGCCCTCTGCCGGCTGCATTTATGCCGCGCGTGTCCTTGTTAAACCGAGGCCCACCTTAAAGCGCGTTTGTCGGTCTAGATGCTTCTGTGGCCCAAACTTATGGTCTGTGACTTACCGAAAAGAATACCCTTCTCTTTCTGAGAAAATCGCTTAACCTCCTCCTTTGCCACAGCGTCCTAGTAACTCCGCTTATGTAATTCCCTGATGTGAGAAGTGTGGCTGTTCTTCCTGAAGAAACCCACCTCACTGTGTGCAAGTTTGTGATCCCTACTCGGGATTCAGCAGTGTCGGTGTGAGAAATGTATGTTTGATCCGATCAATTCGTGGCAAGAGGCCACAGACAGGGAGGACGGGGGGGGGGGGGGGGTTTTGAATGGAGCTGCACTCCTCCTGGCACAACCATCACAAAAGCATACTCTTGGCTTAAGATAACAATTATGAATAATTAGAAACTGGAAAGGTTGGTGGAGGAGGGGGGCAGGTGGAAGAGACAGCCTTTGCGATGAACAAACAGAGGAAGAGCCATACAAAGGACACTACTAGTTTGGAAAGGACACTTGGGGAAGACCCCTTACTTCATCACTGAACACCACCAGAGCGACCACCGGATAAAAAGAGACATGCGTGGAAGAGACACCTCCCATTCCTAAAACTGATAAGGAAAATCCAACCTTTGCTTAGAATTAATAATGAATATGTAATAGAATAGGGTATAAAAAGAGAACACTGAAAGCAAAAGGTGTGCATTAGGATAGAGCAGAGCCTTCCCCCGCACCCAGGCCTGTACACTGCTTGATTCCTGTGACTCTATTAAAGCCTTATTTTGCGTGAGCCTAAGTTTATGCCTGTTATTTATGACACTGGGGATGTGTCCAGCTGCCCTTGCTCCCAGGCAGTGTTAGGGGGGGATGATGGAAAACCAGTCCCTAGGTTCTTAGTGTTACATTTATGCTGAATTTCATGATGCTGACTTGTGTCACTTTGTATTCAGTTCTGGGCCCCCCAGTTTAGGAGGGACATTGAGATGCTTGAGCGTGTCCAGAGAATGGCGACAAGGCTGGTGAGAGGCCTTGAGCACAGCCCTACGAGGAGAGGCTGAGGGAGCTGGGATTGTTTAGCCTGGAGAAGAGGAGGCTCAGGATGACCTTACTGCTGTCTACAACTACCTGAGGGGAGGCTGTGGCCAGGAGGAGGTTGCTGTCTTCTCTCAGGTGGCCAGCACCAGAACGAGAGGACACAGCCTCAGGCTGCGCCAGGGGAGATTTAGGCTTGAGGTGAGGAGAAAGTTCTTCACTGAGAGAGTCATTGGACACTGGAATGGGCTGCCCAGGGAGGTGGTGGAGTCGCCGTCCCTGGAGCTGTTCAAGGCAAGGTTGGATGTGGCACTTGGTGCCATGTTCTAGCCTTGAGCTCTGTGGTAAAGGGTTGGACTTGATGATCTGTGAGGTCTCTTCCAACCTTGGTGATACTGTGATCCTGTGATACTGTATCTGTGTTGTAGTCTCTTTAAGGGAAGGAAGCGAGAATTAACCAGCATTTTTTGGTCATATTTGTAAATTTTAGGGAAGGGGGACGGGTTGGTAAAGGGGAATTGCAAATTCTGAGAAAATTCACAGAAATTCAAGTTTTATGGCTTGGAATATCTCAACCAGTTCTGAATTATGGCTGCTTCAGTGTTGGTTACTGATTACCTTTCATCTGGGGGAATTTTGACTGGCTAATTTTGAAGTACAGCAGCATTACACTCTGTTTTTGTAGCAGCGTTGAATCCACAGTGCTTCCACCTATTACTGTTTCGCTCAGTTTCAGACCTTTGGCTACAGAGAACAAAGAACCATATTTAAAAGCTGTAAAATCCACCTAGCTGCAACAAAACTCACTTGTGTCACAGAGCAAAGAGCCCCTGTGGAGACAAAAAACTATGTTCATAGAATCATAGAATCAACCAGGTTGGAAGAGACATCCAAGATCATCCAGCCCAACCTATCACCCAGCCCTAGCCAGTCAACTAGACCATGGCACCAAGTGCCTCATTCAGGCTTTTCTTGAACACCTCCAGGGATGGTGACTCCACCACCTCCCTGGGCAGCCCATTCCAATGCCAATCACTCTCTCTGGCAAGAACTTCCTACTAACATCCAGCCTATACTTCCCCCGGCACAACTTGAGACTATGTCCCCTTGTTCTGTTGCTGGTTGCCTGGGAGAAGAGACCAATCCCCACCTGCCTACAGTCTCTCTTCAGGTAGTTGTAGACAGCAATGAGGTCCCCCCTGAGCCTCCTCTTCTCCAGGCTAAACAACCCCAGCTCCCTCAGCCTCTCCTCATACGGTTTATGTTACAGGCCCCTCACCAGCTTTGTCACCCTTCTCTGGACACGTTCCAGCACCTCAACATCTCTCTTGAATTGAGGGGCCCCATGTTAATACCAACTTGAAAAATTATCTTGAAACTGTTGGGTGCAAACCATTGAAGTTTCAAGCCCATCTGCACATGCCACCTAGCAAGATATAAACTGGCTTGGAAGCCACAGCTTCATAACGTCTGTACAAGATGTCAGGGAATTCCATGTCTGTGCTAGTTTGAGCCTAGCTAGAATGTTTTGGTGAGAAGAACTAGATTACAGGCTGTGAAAGGAAAACAAGGCTGATGTCTACCTCACTCATAGGCTTGCTGAGATGTATAAAACCAAAATCAAAACATAGATAAAAGTACTACTTCTTCTGGGGAGCTCGGAGCTGCATCTCACTGTCTAACCTCACCCTCTGTTTCTCTGCCATTTTTCTGATTAATCCACTTTGCTTCCTAACCCCCTGGCCAAACCTCCATTCCTCCTTGGGACTGGGGTAAGGTTGAGAGGGGTAGGGAGAAGGTGAAGGGGCAGTTGGGAGCCCCTCCTGGGCACTCAGGTTTCTAGGACAGGAGTTGTGTTTCTGTATTACCTTATACCTTGTATATTTCTGTATATAACTGTATATACTGTAAATATCTGCTTGCATATTGTGCTAGCTGTAAATAATAAGCTTCATTCACATTTCCAGAGCTGGCTGAGTCTACTCTGGTTGATTTCCAAAGTTAGGGGGGGGCAGATAACACCCAAACCATCACATCCATCTACACATGCCACCTAGAAAGATATAAACTGGCTTGGAAGCAACTGCTTTATAATGTCTATACAAGATGTCAGGGAATTCCATGTCACAACTAAAGAACTTGAAATTTTGTCTTTCATTTCATTCCACTTTCTTTTGAAACATTTGTCCTTCCAACCTGGTGTATGCACCCCTGTGTAACTACAATAAGTCACCAAGCCAGTAATGTGTCAAGCCCGTCATTGTAGATTCTCAAGAGTTGTGCTCTCTTGTGCAGAAGCTGTACCAGAAGCAACTGTAGGCATGAAGATAGTTTAGGCAGATTAGGAAATATGGGGGTTAGGAGGTGTAGGTTTAAAAAAACACAGCTGACAACATTTAGGTCAGGACAGTTTAATAAATAAACACCTGGTGTGACTGTGACAAGAAGGCATTTAACTCAAACTCTTCTGAGCATGAAGCCTTGAGTCCTGTTTCGGCAGCCGCTTGTGAAAACACAGTACAGTAAGTTGTGCAGTGAGCAGTTGTGTGCATAATTAGGCCTGGTTTCCTGCAGGTACAGGTGGTGTGATCCTACACCTTCCCACTGTGATGACTTCACCAAAACAAAACAAAACCAAACCACATAAAAAGCCACAACCCATCCCAACCTCTATCTGGTCCCAGTCTGCCCTGCAGTCTCCCTTTCAGCTGTCAGTGTACTTGCCTGGATGGTTTCTGCTATCTCTTGAAAGCAGCAGAAATTGGCCAGCAGATAGAAACTTTATTAGGGAGGCATGGGGGACAGAGACATGCAGCATTCACAGGTAATGTGAAGTTACATGCTGGGTGTTGGCAGCAGCTCCAGTGGGTCGGAGGTGCTGAACAGGAGGAACCCAGAGAAGGTGGTATCATCATCGGCATCTGCAAACAGACCATTGAAAGTCTCTCCTTGGTGAGCCTGCAGCCACACCTCATCTCCTCTCTGTAGCTCAAGGATGGTAGCTCCTGAGGCCTGGTCCTCTCCACTCTGGTACCTGTCTACTGTGTGCAGCATCTTGATGCCATTTTTAACTAGAGCTACTCGGACATTCCTTGAGTAGACTGTGATGTGATAGGTGAAATAGTAAACTCCAGAGTATTTGCAAGTGAATTTGCCAGTAGCTGAGTTGTAGTCATTTAGACTGTTATACAGCACTTTGTCAAACTTAATTGGCCGATTTGGGGTGGGAAATTTGGTGGAGACTGTAAGGCCAACACTGAAAGCACTCCTTGGCAGGACCCCGGGGGCACCTACGTTCCCCTTATCTCCTCTGTCTCCTTTGAAGCCTCTCTCCCCTTGAATTCCTGGATTACCCTGTGGTCCAAGTTCTCCAGTATTACCTTTAGGACCTGGATTACCAGGTGGGCCAATTGGCCCTGGGAAGCCAACTCTTCCAGGATGGCCAATTTCACCCTTTGTCCCTTTTGGCCCTATCGGCCCAATATCTCCTTTTAACCCCTTTTGTCCTTGCAGTCCCAGCTCTCCTTTCTGACCTTTGTAACCCACTGACCCTATAACTCCTTTTGGTCCCAGTTTCCCAGGTCGTCCTCTTTCTCCTTTATCTCCTTTGTTCCCCTTTTCTTCAACGGTCCCATTGGCACCTAAGTGGGGAAGAAAGAAAAAAGAAAAAGACACTTTCTTGTGACCTTCTGCTGGGTTAGTGGGGCACAGCATGAGTTTCAGCAGAAAGAATGTGTAGGCATGCATCACCACTGTACATAGCATGCTTACTCTGCATACAGTTGCTCATACATTTAGATGCAGGATAAGCATAATATCTGAAGAGCCTGCTGTTGTGCTAGTAAATAGGTGTCCTGGTTGAGATCAGCGTGGATAAGCTCAGAGATAGGAAGATGTGATTCGTCTGCAGGTTGATAGTAGCATGGACAGCACACAGCCTCTCAGGCACAAGCAATGCCTGTCTAGACATTTGTTTCAGACTTCAGAGTAGAAAAACAGGAGGAGAGGGTTCTTCTCTGACCTTGTTCACCTTTTTCTCCATTTGCACCATCTTTTCCTGGACTGCCAGGAAGTCCTGTTTCACCTAGTACAGAAGAGAAAAACAGATTTTTCATTAAACAAATTACCAGAAAACTTGGGATTAAACCTTCTCTAATCCCTCCTGTTCATGCCTGTCTTGAAAAACAAAGAAACAAAAATAAAACCAAACAAACAGGTTAAAAATAGTCTTATTCCCGACTTTTTGTGGATACCACTGATGGTGTTTTTATCTTATGAAGAAATTGACATGGCAGAAACTCTGCTTGAGGATTGTTCTTTTTTGAGAAAGATGGCATAAAGAGTTGGGTTATTCAGGTGTGTGGAGGAGATATATAGTGGTCAGGACCAGCAGTGTGAAGACCTCTTGTCCTGTTGTTGCCTGTTATTTTTGCTGTTGGAAAATAGCAGGAAAATGAGTAAGGAAGCCACATTTGGCAGAGAAGCTTTGCAGACTCAGGAAGTCTAGTACTGAAGCAGTGGTGAACTTCCCTCTCAAAAAGAAACATCTGCAGAGGTTTGGCCAATGCTAATGAAATTTAACAGTGGAATAATATTGCCTGTAGATCTGAGGAAGGTATCTACACTCTGACTCCCTGTATCTAGCAGAATATAGACCTTCCACTGCTCTAAAGAGACCAATAATAGAAGTAATTTTTATAGTAACACCAGAAGTCACTAGGAGGCATGTGATGAAATACCTGGATTTGCATGCAGAACACAACAGAAATAAAAAGAGTTGGCAGTCTGGATGTAGCCATATTCCAAGAGTAGCTCTTCAGCCATACAGACTGGAGAGCAGTTCTCTAGCAATTTTCTGTACAATGGGGCAAGTTCAGAATCTGCTGAAATTTCACTGGCTTGTTAGGGAACAAAACTAAGTCTCATGTACTTAATTGCAAAGGTTTATGAACATAAAATATAAACATGCAATGGAATGGTACAATCATCCCAATTTGTTCAAGCAAAGACCAGCCAATACAGTCATCAAAATAGTTTAATTTACAAAAAAAAAGAACTTGGGGACCTCATCAGAAACCAGCAGATTAAAGTGAAGACCTTTATGAGTTAAACAAAACTAAGGTAGATGCTTTCCATTTTTCACATTTTCCTGGCCAAGAGGGCAGTTAATTGTATATGCCTGTTGGGAAGCTGATGTGTATGTTGTTTGGGTTTTTTTCCCTAAATTTTAAAAGGGTTTGATTTTACCTAGACTGGGGCATTGAAAGTAAAGAACTCAAATGGTCTAATTGACTGGATAGGGCTGGGGGATAGGTTGGACTGGATGATCTTTGAGGTCTCTTCCAACCTGGTTGATTCTATGATTCTGTGAAAATCATTTTATAAACAAGAAAGTTCAAAAGAACTCTTCAGCAATCACTGAGGTAAACACATAAGTGAACAAACTTGATCACAAGGGTCAAGCACTCTTCTTCAATGGCCAGCACTGGAGGACACTATTTGTTCTGCCTTTGATCACAATCCTAGAATGTGGTCCAGAATCCATCTCCCCATTGCTTACCACAGTATCAGTGGTGACAATGATGTAATTGCCACCGGGGAAGGCTGGGTTCAATATTGCATATTTGTATATATTTCACTCTCTAGTGAAATAGTACCTGTTGGGAACTGGCTGAAAAACAGGCGGCACGAGACCCTAGAAGCTTGTACAATCAAGCCTTGGATGTAAGGTCTGAGTATTGGAACTGCAGTAAACCACAGCACTGTGTGTGAAAAAGCTCAAAGGAATTTGTCCGTGAGCCTTCTGATAAACAGCTTCTGTGGGACTGTGTCCAGATTAGGAAGGAAATAGGAAGAATATGCAAATTCAAATGTCTGGGTCTGCTAAATGCTATAGCAGTGGCTGCAAGTTGGGAGGATTATGCATATTCCAATATTTAGATGCACCAAATGCTAGTTAACAGCACCACATTGCATGCTGCGTGCGCTCACTTTCTCACCCTAACTGAAAAGTATATGCTTTGTAACTTGAAGTCTGATGCTCTCACTAAAACGTGGATTGCTTGGATAGGTAGCTCAGACTGAGTCGTCTCCTTGCTTTCCCATTCCCGTCCATGAGTACCTGTGTCTCCCTTCTCGCCCTTTGAACCGTCGCGTCCATCACGACCAGGTACGCCATTGTGCCCAGGATTGCCAGGGATGCCAGGATACCCTTGGGTGCAGACGTCCTGCTTTTGTGTTTCTGCTCTGCTGATTACAATAGCCAGCAGTATAATCCAGCTTTTCATTCTTGTGCTAGTTTGAAGCAGGCTAGAATGTTTTGGTGAGAGAAAGTAGATAATTGGCTGTGAAAGGAAAACATTGGTGATGTCTCCTTCCCTCAGAGTCTCGCTGAAGAAGAATGTAAACATTAGATAACACTTTTGCCATTTTGTCTTCACTTTCTGGCTGGCTTCGGACTCAGCTGCAGCTCCCTAACCTCACTGCCACTAACCTTGCTTCTTAACCTCTTGGCTGAACCTCCATTCTTCCTTAAGACTGGGGTAAGGTTGAGAGGGGCAGGGGGAAGGTGCAGGGGTGGTTGAGAGCCCCTCCTGGGGACTCAGGTTTCTGGGAGGGGAGTTGTGTTTCTGTATTACCTTTTACCTTGTATATTTCTGTATGTAACTGTATATACTGTAAATATCTGCTTGTATATTGTGCTAGCTGTAAATAAATAGCTTCATTTATATTCCCAGAGTCTGACTGAGTTAGCTGAGGTATTTCTAAAGTGTGTGGGGGTGGGTAACACCTAAACCACCACAATTCTTTAGATAGAGTGAGTTTATGATTTTAGCTGAAAGATTTAAGAAAGCAAAAGTACAACTTCTTAGAAGGGGATGGGGAAGGGAGGAAAAAAGGAAAGGAGTTTTCGCCATGTCTTTTGTTTTGTTTTATTTATAGGTCTCTATATGGTGTTAAGTATAGTCCTGGAGGCTACTGAGTGCTTTTCAAATAGTTTGATGGCAATATCGCTGTCTGAAAAGACGTCATAGAGAGGTTGGTGCTGGTCTCTTCTCACAGGTAAATAGTGATAGAACAAGAAGGCATGGCCTCAAGCTGTGACTGGGTGGGTTTAGACTGGACATTAGGAAGCATTCCTTCACAGAAAGAGTGGTCAGGCATTGGAGTGGACTGCCCAGGGAGGTGGTTGAGTCACCGACTCTAGATGTGTTTAGAAGTCATTTGGATGTGGTGCTTGGGGATATGGTTTATGGGTGAACCTTGTAGAGTAGGGCTATCAGTTGGACTTGGTGACCCTGAGGGTCTTTTCCACCCAGAATGTTTCTGTGATTCTGTGATCAGCTGTAGCACCATTCAACATTTTAAAACGTTAATTCAGCTTTGCACAGTTTAAAATATTCCTTAATTCTCTATGAGTTGGAGCACCAGATTCTGCTTCATATTTTCTTATGTAGTATGAAGTGCAGAAAAGATTGACTCTGCAAAAGGAAATTTTGATGCAGGAAGGTGGTGAACAGCTGAAAGTCACAAAAGCTCTGGGGAGGTTTAGAGCTACCCTGATATCCTCAGGATCCAGCCATCAAACAAGTAAACAACAGCTCATTGCATCCCATAGATTTCCACACTGTTCTATTTAAACTGTGAGGTCATTGAGAAAGCACAGATTTCACTTACATGGCTGAACTTAACCCAGGTGTCAAGATCATAATTAAAGGGCAGCTCAGGCAAAGTTATTTTCCTCTAACTTCCCAAAAACTACAGCAAGTATGTAGTCTTCAGCAGCTATATGGCAGGGAACTTCAGGTGATCTGTCACATTCCAATCAAAACGTGAAACCCCAATGTCTGGCCCAATGTAGACCCCAATGTCTACAAAGAAGTGAGTGGTTGAAATCTGGGGGTAATAGAGGTAGGACTACTGAATGTGTGCATGAATGTGGATTCATGCACAAGGATGCACACAATGTTCTGCTTCTCTGGGCTATAGTTTTACTTACATCTAGGCATTCTGCTTGTTCAGAAATTTCTTTGTACATCCCTCTAGTCATAACAGTGCTTATAGGGGAGCTCTTTCATGGCTATTGCTGCCTTTTGAGGCCATGTGAAGCTCCTCTACATCTTCCAGCTTCCTCCTTCCTATTTCAAAGACTCACTGCCAAATAGCATCTTTTGCATTTAGAATCTGTAAGGAAACACTTTAATCTCCAACTTTTATCAAATAACCTAGTATCTACCCAACAACTTCCTAAGGGAAAAGTAATATAATTGAGCCAGTTAGACAGCTCTTAACCAAGAAGAAGCAGGTGTCATAGTGCCCACTTCTCAATCCACATTTCTGCCTGCACCTACTCGTGATTGCACAATTTTGCCTCTCATCTCCCAGGAGCTGGCTCTAGAGTGACAGGAGGTGAGCTAGGGCAACCCAACTCCCTAATTCAGCACAAAACATTCACCTTTTTCTCTCTGCCTTTTTTCTTTATTTTTTTTTCTATTGGAGTTAGTCATCTACTGGGTTAATAAGTTGTGACCTCAGAGAGGGTCAGATGTGGAGCAGTGCGAGATGAGGGCAAAGATGGGAAAGATCAAGTAAGAGAAATTTTTTCTTAGTCTGGTTCTTCCCCTTCATGTACCTAATGTTACTCAAAGTCCAACGCATATTTGTTCTTTCATTTGTGTGTCTCTCCTATACAGTATCCTTGAATATAGGCCTACCAAAATGCATTTATACTGCATTCTGGACACAACTGGTCTAAGTGAGTCTAAGAGCAATTAAGCCAGAGATATTAGACTGAGGAACAAAAATACAAAAATCAAATAGCAACAAAATTAATGCTGATTCTATTTGGAATTAATATTCACAAATGTCTGATGCACATAAGCTTGGATTATATAAGAGTTAAAAACTCCTACAGGCAAAAATGGTAGGCAAGTAAATTTTCCCTAATTGGCTTTTGAATTGATTCTTCCATTAATGAGAACTTAATACTAAGATCAGTATTCATTTGGAAATATTAACTAGGATTGACTGAAAAAATATTTCTCCTGTGTAGTCTCTTTACCACTGTTACTCAGCCTTAGCACACAAATATCCTGCAGAGAAAGACTAGTATGTTCTCAGTATGAGTAATTATACTCTATTAGCAGTATTCAATCTAAATAGTCTTTTAACTTAAGATAGAGACAAAGACTTTAATTCTGGGACACTTTCCCTAATCTTTTTATTCAGTCTTCAGAAACAGTCCCCATTTTTCAACAGTTATTGGAAATATGATTTATGGCACCTTTGCCAATGGTCTGCAGAGACATAGTTGATCACCTAACAGCAAAATTCCACTTTGTCTGCTGCTGCTAGTTTGCACTAAAGAAAGTTGAAAATAAATTAAATGTTTTCTACTTCTGAGCTACATAAATATTTGCTGTCTTAGTCAAAAGACTCCAGAGTACAAAAAGAAGCATCCTGTTTGTGAGGATATGATTCACTCTGTGTAAAGTCTGACAGTCCTTCTCCACTGACTGAAAATCCAATTCCCAGTTGTCAAATGAGTGTTTCATGCCTAAGGAATAGACAGATTGCTCCCCATACATGCACGAGCTGACATCAGTATCACCATCATCAACAACACCAACCATCATCACATATATAGGATCTTTGGTCTTACCTCATTCACTTTGTACTTGCAGTATGTTTAGACATCTTTTAACCAGAGTATAAAACCTTCATGTAAAGCAATGCATGCTTCAAATATGTGCCTTGAGGACAGGCACTTGTTTGGTCACCACATTCTCAAAGGTCAGTCGTTTAATTTTGAGAGTTGTTCAATCATTAAAGCAGAGGTTTACCCTGGAGTCATCCTATTTATTCCAATATTAAACCGAAGTGCTCTGTACTTTGACTTTTACCACTGTTCCATGAAAGGAAATTGTTAAAATGTATTAATAAGGCTTTGCTTTGCCTTTATCCAAATACATTTCAAACATGTCAGCCTTTGGCAGCTTGGTTGGTTTGTAGGATGAAGGGCACATCTTGTAACTTTATTGTGCTACATAAACATGTAGCACAGTTTCCTGTCAAACAATGGAATTAGGGACAAAAAGGATATAGACATAAAAAATAACACTGCTATGAACATTGGAAATATCACATGATTATGAAAAATAAGCAACAAAGCTGAACTCTACTTGAATTCAAGTGAATAAAGTTGAATGACAAAGCTTTTCAAGTGCAATTTTAAGTTCCCAACTAGCCATTCAAGCATCAGTCAGAGCTACTGTGCTACTAATTTATACATTATTGATAACTAAATTTGGAGAAGCCATGCATGACATGATATGTGTCTTCTTGAAACTGCTGAAACTGCTGCTAAGGACTGGGGGAAGTAAAGCAACTGAGCATATGCTGGTCACGAACCATGAAGGATAAACCTAATAGCAACAGGTGTTAATGTGTTATAGAAAGTGGCCTTAATTCACCTCTTTGGGTGCAAGTGACAGAAAGCACTGTCTGAGGAGGTGCCCACACTGCAAAGGTCTCACGTATATCATCTAAGGCTTGAGGTGAGGAGAAAGTTCTTCACTGAGAGAGTGATTGGACACTGGAATGGGCTGCCCGGGGAGGTGGTGGAGTCGCCGTCCCTGGAGCTGTTCAAGGCAAGGTTGGACGTGGCACTTGGTGCCATGGTCTAGCCCTGAGCTCTGTGGTAAAGGGTTGGACTTGATGATCTGTGAGGTCTCTTCCAACCCTGATGATACTGTGATACTGTGATCTTCTTGTCAAAGAAGGTGTCCTCAGCACAGCTGAGCAGGGAAGTTTGTTCTAAGATCTTCACCGCCCCCCTGTGGCAATAAGGAAATAGTGCAGGCATTGCCATGCCCTGGTTTGTGTCTGGGACATTTTAGTACTGTGCTCTGAGGGTAAAGGAGGACAATCTGCAGCAATTAGCTGCTCTACTTGAATGAACCTCTGCAGCCAAATTAACCTCGCTGCTGTGCTAATTGAGAAGAAATGAGAGCCACGACAAAGAATGCATTTCTTTTCACCTGTTAGGCACCATTTTCTAGCACTTCAAAAGTTTGAGTCTTTGAAGAATAGCCCACCCTGCCAGCTTGGTGCTGTGCCCTCAGTGATCTGTCCTGCCATGCGGAAATCCTGGGCTTCTTGATGAACCTCCCTGGCTGCAGGGTGCTGGGAGAGCTGGCGGCTCTAGGGGAATAGCATAGGGGAGGACTTACAAGGTGCGGCACTCACAGTGGCAGGTCCTCCTAGGCTGGCAGAGTCCTTGCACTGACCCAAAAGAGGCTGTGAATCTTACAACGCAACAGTCATGATCTGTCTATCCCAATCCTGAGGTGAGTATGATGTAATTCATTAGTTACATCTATCTTGATGGACTTTAGAGTTAGTTTGGCTTAATACCTTTTCAGCAGAGAACCAAGAAAACTGCTGTAGGAATGGCCTTAAAGACAAACATTGCCATCAGCTGCTTTTAGTGAGCCTTGTTTCATCACAGAACAATGACTTGGAAATCATTACACAGTAGCAAAATTTCATAATAACCTCTTAAAATGTGTTTCATCTGAATGGCAGTTTCCAGGGGTTTTAAGTTGGTTGTTGTGCTAAGTACCTTTTTTAGGAGCTGAATATGGTCAACCATCATGAGATGGATGGGCAATAAAAGGAGATATACCCAACCCTATGTATTAGAAAGTAATAATCGTTCTGAATTATGAATATTATTTTCTGTATGAATATTATTTTCAATTCATATTCAACAAATCAGAACAATTCCCTGAGATTCCTTGGATTTTCAGTTGACAGGAAGTAACTGCACAGAATTAAACGGTTTATACAATCAGAACTTGGAAAATAGTCATGTGACAACAGGAAAAGTTCTAACTATGCTTACAGAGCCTTGGCATTCACTCCAGCATATGTACTCACGACACTGTGGTCCCTCAGTAAGTCTCCTGTATCAAAGACGCTTTCAAACTCGCGATAATGATCCCAGGGCAGCATATAAGATATTCCAGGCAGAGGAAGGAGATGCTGCTGAGCTGCTCAGCTGGCAGGTGTGAGCTGCATGCACGTGGCCACCTTTAACAAGCAGCAAACAATGTAAGGTAGGAAGGCTCCTGCCGAATGCAAACAAAGGCTGATGCAGAAAGGCAGTTTCTAAATCATCCCCCTTTAAATACTTCCTTCTGAAAATCAAACTGGCCAATAGGCACTAGCACCATTGTTCTGGCCAGTGAATTCAGAGCTCCCTGCCCCCCAGTAACCAAGAGGCACAACAATTGTAGCATAAACAGAGGGAGGGTGTAATAGTAGATGTAGGATCACTTGTCTGGGGCAACCCGCAGTAGAAATTATCTGGGAATGTCATATAGATTCACAGACTCATCAATCGCATCAGGTTGGTAGGGACACTCAAAGGTCATCTTGTCCAACCTGCCCTGCAGTAAGCAGGGACATCTCCAACTAGATCAGGTTGCTCAGGGACACATCAAGTCTCATTTTGAATGTCTCCCGGGACAGAGCCACAACCACAATCCTGGGCAACCTGTTCTAGTATTTTACCACTGTCCTTGTAAAGAATTTCCTCCTAATGTCCAACCTAAATCTACCCTGCTCCAGTGTAAAACCATTACCCCTCATCCTATTGCTACAAGCCCTTCCTCAGCCTTCCTGTAGGTCTGCTTCAGATACTGAAATGTAATTACAAGGTCTCCCTGGAGCTTTCTCCTCTCCAGGATGAACAGCCCAAACTCTCTCAGCCTGTCAATACAGAGTCCATAAGGGGAGTGGAATATGTGTGTGTAAATATATGTGTGTATGCAAACATACACATACACACACACTCACACACATGCACACACACACCCCCTCTGCTGTTTTGAAACCAGAGCCTAAATACCTAATAGTGGGAGTATGTGAGTTCTCAGCCTTAGGTACTCCACTGGACAACCAGAAGTCAACTGTAATAGTTTAAGGCTTATTGGAATATTCTAATGAGAGAAACTGTGACTTTCCCAGAAGTACCAATGTAGAATCTAACTAAATTGGATCATTGGTTGTAGAAGAATAATCAAGTGTCTATCATCCAATGGTATAAAAAGCCAATATATAAACAATTTTTGCTTCTTGGCTCTTGGGTACTGGCTGTCTTTGCTTCCCTCTCTCTAACTGACCTTGACTGTCCAGATAACACATAAGCTTTTCTGGTTGTTTTCTATCTGGGGAGAGAGAGAGGTGTTGATCCCTCCTGGGCTTTCTTTGTCTGGAGGAGAGGAAGATTTGATTTCTGTATTACTTCTAACTTGTATATAATTGTAAATATGTGTAAATATATATTGTATATATGCTTGTAAATTTATCTTTGCTGTAAATACAGCTTTATCTTACTTCTAAGCCATCTGAGCTGGTCTGGTAAATTTTAACTGGGGAGGAGAGGGAGAAATTCCAAACCAAAGTATCACAGTATCACAGTATCACCAAGGTTGGAAGAGACCTCACAGATCATCAAGTCCAACCCTTTACCACAGAGCTCAAGGCTAGACCATGGCACCAAGTGCCACGTCCAATCTTGCCTTGAACAGCTCCAGGGACGGCGACTCCACCACCTCCCCAGGCAGCCCATTCCAGTGCCCAATAACTCTCTCAGTGAAGAACTTTCTCCTCACCTCCAGCCTAAATTTCCCCTGGCGCAGCCTGAGGCTGTGTCCTCTCGTTCTGGTGCTGGCCACCTGAGAGAAGAGAGCAACCTCCTCCTGGCCACAACCACCCCTCAGGTAGTTGTAGACAGCAATAAGGTCACCCCTGAGCCTCCTCTTCTCCAGGCTAAACAATCCCAGCTCCCTCAGCCTCTCCTCGTAGGGCTGTGCTCGAGGCCTCTCACCAGCCTTGTCGCCCTTCTCTGGACATGCTCAAGCATCTCAATGTCCCTTCTAAACTGGGGGGCCCAGAACTGAACACAGTACTCAAGGTGTGGTCTAACCAGTGCAGAGTACAGGGGCAGAATGACCTCCCTGCTCCTGCTGACCACACCATTCCTGATGCAGACCAGGATGCCACTGGCTCTCTTGGCCACCTGGGCACACTGCTGGCTCATGTTCAGGCGGGTATCAGTCAGCACCCCCAGATCCCTCTCTGTCTGGCTGCTCTCCAGCCACTCTGACCCCAGCCTGTATCTCTGCATGGGGTTGTTGTGGCCAAAGTGCAGCACCCTGCACTTGGAACTATTGAAACCCACCACATCAGTTCTGACTGCACTGAACTAAACCTAACGCAGACTTAAGATTAAAAAACTCACTGTGTTGTGCTGACAGTTTTGGCATATTCTCACAACTGCATGTTCTCCAGCTGGTTAGAATAACCAAATTCTGAAAAATCATTGAGAAACAGACTAAATATTCATATGTTTTCCTTACAGACTACATGACATACAATTTTATATTGCTTTTTCATTTCTCCTTTAGTACTCTAACAAAAAAGTCTCTGTTACCAAGCTGAAACCATCATGTAGCTTCTAAAAAAAAAAAAAACCAACAAAAACAAACCACAAAAAAACCCAAAACCACCCAAAATATACACAACAGACACAACCTCCCCCCCCCCCAAAGAAAAAAACCTCCAAACAAAGCCAAACACAACCAACAAGACAAAATAAACCCCAGCACAACACAAGGAGTGCTATTTCTGCATGAATTAAAATCTGCACTTGATAGATCAGTTCTCAAATAACTTGAAAGCTGATGGTGTAGAAAGATCTTCAGGATTTAGCCTGACTGCCAGACCCTGAAATGAAATACACGAATGAGCTCACCGTGGCCAGATGTATCGCAGACTCCTTAGAGAGCCTACTGATCACAGTGTCCCACTCCAGTGTTTGCTCAGAGTATGTTTTTCAGCCATCTGATCTATTTCACTAAGTGCTCAGACTGTGCCTTTCACTTTGATATTGGAGCACTCTGCACACATCCCACTGCAGCAGCAGCACACAGGAAGCCTGGGAAACTCAATTTTGAGGTGAACCAAGAAATAGAGATAATAGCTTGGATATTGGAAGAGGGGGGAAAGAACTGGCAAACCTAAGCATTCTGCCAGCATTGAGCTTGCCAAAGTATTTTTGCTGAAAAGATTTCAGCAAAGTATGTAATTTTGGTAAAGCTAATGAACCACAGTGAAACACTATTTTTAACACAGCCTTCAGTAGGAAGGACACACACAAGCCTTTCAGGTGTGGTTCCCTGCTCTGTCAGAATAACAAGAAACTAAAAACTCCCCTGAATCAGAGCAGTAAATTCAATCTGCTGCAGCGTTGGGCGTTGCGTGCTTAGTCCTCCTTAGCTAACCGCAGTATTTTGGTCACCCTTCTCTGATAGCTGGAGATTTATTAATACAGTGCTACAGGCTGGGGACAAAGTGGCTGGAGAACAGCCAGAAGAAAGGGACCTGGGGGTACTGGTAGATAGTAGGCTGAAGATGAGCCAGCAGTGTACCCAGGTGGCCAAGAGAGCCAATGGTATCCTGGCCTGTATCAGGAACAGTGTGGCCAGTAGGATGAGGGAGGTTATTCTTCCTCTGTACTCAGCACTGGTCAAGCCACACCTGGAGTACTGTGTCCAGTTCTGGGCTCCTCAAGAGAGATGTTGAGGTGCTGGAACGTGTCCAGAGAAGGGCAACAAAGCTGGTGAAGGGCCTGGAACACAAAGCCTATGAGGAGAGGCTGAGGGAGCTGGGGTTGTTTAGCCTAGAGAAGAGGAGGCTCAGGGGGGATCTCATTGGTGTCTACAACTACCTGAAGGCAACGACCAATAGAACAAGGGGACACAGTCTCAAGTTGTGCCGGGGGAAGTATAGGCTGGATGTTAGGAGGAAGTTCTTCACAGAGAGAGTGATTGGCATTGGAGTGGGCTGCCCAGGGAGGTGGTGGAGGCACCATCCCTGGAGGTGTTCAAGAAAAGCCTGGATGAGGCACGTAGTGCCATGGTCTAGTTGACTGGATAGGGCTGGGTGCTAGGTTGGACTGGATGATCTTGGAGGTCTCTTCCAAACTGGTTGATTCTGTGATTCTATGATTTGCATTTAATTCCAAGGAGGACTATGGGAGCTATTTGCTAGCAGAGTGATCACAGATGCATATGGCTGGATAATAACCAGGATGGGTTTTGTCTGAAAGACTTTGACCCCAGAATCATGTTTAACAGTTGCTGAAATGATCTCGTACTGGGAAGTAGTGCAGCTGTTACTGAAAAACCAAGAGAGGAAGTTGTGACTTTTTTGTTGTGAATTTTTTTTTAAAGACAGTTGATACATTTTTGCATCACAGAGGATATTTTGTAGATGATTAAAAAAAATACCTCACAAAAATTTAAAACTGCACAATAAAGTTTTATAAGACACAGCTGAGGGACTTCAGCTTTGGACATTATTTAATTCAACCATGTACAATAATAACAGAAAAATAATGGGAATGTTAAGTTTGTACTTATTTCCAGAAAATAGATTCATTTGACAAACAATGTTCCAAGAGTAAATAAACCTTGTAATGCAATTACATCAGAACAATGCACATCAAGCTACTGCAGTCCTATACGTTGTACTTCAGCCGTCAACAGCCGCTTAATCCATCTGCTCTGTAGCCAGGATACTTCAATTACAACATGTGTAACAACACACAGATGGAAAGACACACAAAGCAATGCACGGAAGATGAAACGTTACAAAACACTTGCCCAAATGAAGCATCTATATGCAAGTCACCCCTGGTATTTACAACGAGTAGTTTTAAATTAGAGATCGTTCAGAAGGCATCTCCTACATACAAATGACACAGGAAAGGGGGAAAAAAAGCAGAAAGGCAGTCAAAGAAAGGTACTGTGTTAATTGTGGCTAAAGACCTTTGGCTCTGAATCTCTGTCATAATTATTTTCCAAAGACAACTAAAATGTGGAACATTTGAGTAGTCGCTCTTTGAACTCCGTTATTACACTGACCACTAAAACTCAACATGAAATTTAGCATGGCAAGAGCCACTTGTAAAACAATCTTATTATTTTATACATCAAATGCTTTTGAGTTAGGTGCAATTATGGTCTGGTGTTTTCCTAACTCAGTGGGAACACAGTTGAGGACAATTATATTTTACTGTGCCTCATGCATGAAGCTTGAGGTTATCTGCTCAGCAGCCCATTGGAAAGGTTCTGGCTATGCTTTATCTGAACGAGGCACAAATGTGCTTAGAAGTTGCCATAGATTTTTTTTTACAGTAACTTAAAGCATGCAAAAGCAAGAGGGGAAGAACAGATGTTGCTGTCACACCTTTCTGATAGAAGTTTTGTCATCAGAAGGAGGATCAGGGCAAGACTTGCTAGAATACAAACTTTTATACTTTAGTTGCAACTCTTTTCCAACAGACTATAAAATCAGGCTGAAACCCAAGTATTTGTATTTGTTGTGTTTTCATTTTTCCTTTAGCTGTGTTTTAAAGATTATGGTGTAGTCTAAATTTGACCTGTTCTGTTTTATTTTGTCTTAATCTGCCACAAAGTCCAATTGCAAAGAAGAACACAGAGAATGTTACAAACCAACCATGTCTATGTGTAGAATGCTGTATGTAAAACTGTCCTGAGTAATCTGCACCATGAAACATTTGCTTTTTATCTCTCTCTGAAATTCACTTCTTGAGAAAAAAAAAAAAACCTGCTGCATCCAAAACCATGTGCAAGCATTTCTGTTCATTTTTAGGGCTAAGGCACCAGCACTACTACATGGGAACAGGCTTTGTTAGCAGTGACATGTCAGGTGATACATCCTAAAACCTCCTCTTTTTCCCAGTACTCCACAGAACTGAGCCCTGTCAGGAAGTATGTTTTATCAAAGCCACATAGGTAAGTGTGGATCTCATAATATCTTCAGGTCCACCTGGGAAAATATCTGGGTAAGCACTGCCATCCAGCTTCAGACTTTTGTTTGCATCTACAATAAATCTTTCAAAATGCAATTATAAAAAACATAATCTCCATTTAGACAGTACAAGCATCGCTTTGGTTTGCAGGCCTGAATGTGGCAAGTGCCCACAAAAATGGGCATGTGGAAAACACAAAAGAGTTACTCATTTGAGAGGAAGGGCATGTATCCATGCCTGCATTTGGAAGTCTGCTCCTTGTGGTTAAACTGAGCATTTAGAATTATCTTTAAAAAAAAATCTGCGCAGAGATGGCTTGTTTTAAACATCAAAAGAAAAACACAATCCAGCCAGCTTTTCCCACTAACTTTCCTGTGCATTTTCTTTAAGCTGGATCATTGAAGATGTCAGTGCATATTTCCAGTTCTTAACTGTTTCAGGTCATCCTCCATTGCTATTGAAAGCACAAGCAATGAAGATCACTATGCAGACTTTGCATTATTGCTGAGCTATATACACAAGGCATTTGAAATGTACAGTTGTCTAAGTATGTCATTTAAAATCAAAACCACAAACCTGGGCTTTGCAGAAGTTGCCACCAAGTTATCAGATCATAACATCTAGTGACTAGTGGACTTGACAACACTGATGATAAATAAAAATATAGAGGTAATCGTAGTAGGAACAAATACATGTCTGAAATAAGGCATTTTACATTGTTGTTAAGATGCCTGGCCTCTAGCCCCTTGTTTGTTCTTCATATATTACACATTCATGACAAAGCTAATTGTGTCTATTGTCAAAGATACCCTTGGATCTGTCCTGATCAGATAATGCCCCTAATCAGCAGCACAGGATATAGTACTGTGAAGACATTCATAGCAAATCAGTTCTGAAACATACGGAGTCTTTCTCTCCTTCCGTATTACGAGCAGTCTTATCATCCTTAACGAGACCTATCAAGCAGAAAAGATAAGTGCTGCAAATATCAAGATCTTTTTTCTTCCTGGTGGCTTTTAATAAGTTACTCTCCCAAATCAACTTCACATCACTAGGCAAATGGTTGCAATGCAAATCATCTATTGCATATGCTGGCCAGAGCTGGCCCGTTAGGTCCTTCCCATTCCAATATTGTCTGACAACTCTGAGACAGAAATCCATCTCGGGTCCACACAGTTTCTCTCTGTCCCTTCTAGTATGATTTTCTCTTTCTTTGTGAAGAAATAATTGGTCACAACCCACTGTCAATTGACTGCATAAGAAGCATGGATCCAGGCTGTGTTGCTATATTTACATCACCATTCATCCATTTCCTAGGTCAAACTATGTGAATACAAGCATGGGGACTATGTAACGTAGCCAGCAGTCAGCACATACTGTCTCAATGCTGACTTTGTACATTCACATTATCACTGTAAGAAAATTAAAAAAAAAAAGGACATTTTACACAGAGGAAATAAGCATCTTGGAAAATACAAAGAAGCATCTCTCAGGCAAAGAAGTGCGCAAAAGGTGATATAAAAGCTCTACACTGAAGAGCATACGTGCATGCAGTATATTGCTGTGACTGAAAGTAATCAATCTGAGATGCCCTGGGCTCCTCATTTCCACTTGTGTGCAATAAATGCACAAATCTTTGCAGTCCATTTCACACTCTGTTCATGTTTCTACATGACAGAATAAGATTTCCCTGTTCCAATCTGGAATATGGTAAGGCCTTGCGGGATGTTCTCCTGCCATTTGGCAATTTAATAGAAGAAGACAGGAAGGATTAGGGTCCACTAAATTCTGCAGCAGCTGGTTAATCACATGTCTCCAGCTGATATTAATGGATGATCTCTGCTCAGTGCTCCAAAACGAAGGAGAAAAGTCTCCTAAGATTCCTTGCTGATATACCACTTAGGAAAAGCTCCTCCCTACTTGGCCATCAATATAAGGTTAAGAGAAATGAAATGTTACAATGACCTGCATGAGTCCATCACTACTTCAACATAACTAAGAAACAGAGATCAAATACTGCTGCTTCAGAGTAACAGCAGTAACAGCAAACTGTCTTTGTCAGAAGGGAGACTGCTCTTCATCAGCAGTGGTGGCAACACTGACTTCAGAGCAGCCTTAAGGGAGTTCCTTCTTCTAGACAAAGGCGGTATTTCTGGCCCAAGGGAGCCCACGGTTTTCCTCCAAAACTGGAGACTCGCTGAGCTCAAATGAGCTTAACCATATCTCCAAGGTCTCTCCCTGGAGTAGGTATGCCTTCATGCCAATATCCTTCCCATGTCCTTGGTCCCTCACTTCTTAAAGGGGGTGAGTTTGTTGAAGGTATGCCAGAAAAGGGATGGCTTCCTCTTGGGTTCTGCCAAGGCAAACACCTGTT
Source organism: Pogoniulus pusillus (assembly GCF_015220805.1). Classification (NCBI taxonomy): domain Eukaryota; kingdom Metazoa; phylum Chordata; class Aves; order Piciformes; family Lybiidae; genus Pogoniulus; species Pogoniulus pusillus. Next base: position 21,301,615 of record NC_087266.1, read on the forward strand.
GCTGTGGGATGCTGGTAGGCACAGTGATGTGGCGCTGATGAATAGGATGGAGGCTTTGGTGTGGAGGAGGCACAGGGCACCCGTTATAGCTGACACCTATGAAGGAAAGTGTTTAAGAACATGTATGAGTGAGCTAGCAGAGCAACCAACACTGGGAAAATAAAGATAGGTCCATGGGACAAATTCAATGGTCAAGAATGCCTGTATGAATTTTGTCATGGTCTTGAATAGAAGCACTACTGAAAAATTACCTTTTCTGATGTAGGGCTTTTTAATTGCTGCATGGATTTCTCTTCAGAGAATCAGACCAGTAAAAATAACTTCACAGAATCACCAACATTAAGCAGCAGTTTCATATAGCTTAGCTATGTTGATTGCATAAGCAAATTTTGGTATTTCAAAGATATGTCTTAACACAGTAGATACTCATATTTTAGTCAGTCCTCAGAATAAGGCTGAGTAAAATATTGCTACCAACAAAAATGTTATTTCTTCAATATGGAAAATAGGTTTCCAGGCTGACGTTCTCAGACTTTGACCTTTATGTAATCTGAAGAGAACCTCCTGATCAGAGTTTTCTGCCACTCCCCTGAAAATCTAGATAGGCTTCACAGGTATCTAGCTGTGATAAAAAAGTATTTAATAGTATTAATCCCACAGTGCAGAGGACTACCTAACATCAACTCCTCTACTCCTAAATTCAGACTTCATTTATATTCTCACCACACTAGAGATTTACCCAAATTTGCCTTGAAGATGAAAAAGGACAAAATCACAAGACTTTTTTTTTGAGAGAAAAGGAATAAAAGAACTGATCTCATTCCTAGTTCATCCTTCCTTACAGTCTAGGCCAGAAGGAAGCCATTTTAACTGTGTCACCGTAAATGCAACAACAGGTGGCTTTCAAGAAGATCTTTAGGATATTTTAAATGAAGCACAGAATTGCTAAAGAAGAACAAGCTATTTGAGAAAAAGCAAAGGAAGGAATTAGTAACCCTCATTTCTGCTTTAATCTCTGCATGCACTTTCTTATGTCCTTAAATAAAACACTTGCCTTTCCTCTTGAGTTTCCTCTCTAATAAAGAAAATAACTTGCCCATCTGAAGGAGGCTGGGGAGCTAATTTAATGTAGCATTTACAAAGGCATTGGGATTTGATCTAAAAGTACTGATTGATGGAATTTATTTAAACTCCATGTAAACCATGAACATTGCTTAAAAGACTGAAGAACTCAACCATAGCCAGACTATGCTACTTCCTAACACAAAGAACACTCAAACACAGTAAGAATGGCTCTGAACACTCACCTTTCATTTTTCCATGCCTTGACTTACGAGCGTTCTGCATGGCTTGTTTCTTCTGGCTTTCTGAGATTTCCATTCCTACATCAAAGTGTAAATTAGGGCACTGGTATAAAACTACTGTTATCTAATACCTGATTACATTAAAATAACAGTAAATAATATATTAAACAATTTTGTAAATCTTAATAGTAATGTATCTGAATGTTATAGAAGTGTGTTTTACTCTGTCACACGAATTTAAAGACCATTTTTCACTAGGATAATAATGGTGAAATTAATGTTACTAATTTTACTGTAGATTACTGGGGAAAGTTGCTTTCCACTTCCTGTAAATGGCAGTCACTGGGGAACTAAGCACAGTGGAAGTTATTTTTATAGATAAGTCCAGATAACAAGAGATTTTTTTTATGTGTAAATTAATACCTCTGAAAGCTACAACCCACAAAGTAACAGATCACTCACTCTGTTTCACTCACTCTGAGCTAACCTGGGATAACAAATTGAAGCCACTGGTATTGCAGTAGTATAAATTAGGGTACCTTCTACTCAGAGGAGTCATAATCTGTCAGGCACCAAAGCAGGCTGTGATGTGGCTGTGGCTGCCTCAGACTGCAGCTGGATCTGTCACTCCACTTTCTCATGTACTTACTTGCATACTTGTATGACTTGCATTATGCTATAGTGAGTGGTGAACTCTGTGCTAGTCACCATCATGCCAGAGGTGCATGACTGGTGTGTGCTGAGTATAGAGGTGCCAGACATGAAGGGTAGCTATGAAGGGTGACACCAGTGACCAGTCTGGAGCCCATGTACTCCAGTTTCCCCTCCCTGCCTACATGACAGTTAAGATACCTGGCTGGGTTACATTGCATAAGGAAGCAATAGGGTGCAAGTGATGTCACACATTTCACACACATGTCTATAGAAGTTGTGACTGAAATGAGTGTCCTCTTTGGTTCCATTTTGCATCTTCTTGCACTTCCCTGTACTTTCAAAATCCTCTTTACTTCTTTACCTTGAACTTAAGAAGTTATTACAAATCAGCCTATTAACTTAAAACATTGTAGCTGTGAATAACAGAAGTTTAGGTTATTCATTGGGACTTTTGTTCTTTGTAGAAACATGGAAACACAAAAAGACAAAAGGAAAGCCGTTTCATCAAGAGAGATCAGACCACTTTCCTAGGGTTACTATTAGTGGTTTGGAGAAGGATTTTCTGGCTGTGGCCTGTTCTCCCATATATTCATAAAGGCTAAGAAAAGCTAGATATGGTTTGACTCGCACCAAAGTGTCTTTGAAAATAGAAGTAAAATGCCATTTGCAGTTCTGAATTGGAAGAGTATGTATTTGTTTCCTGAGTGGTTAGAAGAGAGGCTTTGTGTGAAGTCCAGCAAGATAGCTTACAAAATCAAGAAGATAAATTTAAACCTGAGGTTGAGAATACTGGTGCCTTTCCATTGGTTTTGGCTAGAGGAAATGTTCAATTATGCCCCAAAAATGGAGTTCTAGAAAAGAAGCAGTCTTCTGGGTAATGGAGGAAACATCCACGCTACTGTGACTCACAAGGCCAGATGAACATTTGCTGTTACAACTCAACTATCTTTCCTGTAGTTCATGATACCCATGCCAAAGCAAGTACACTGGAATAATGAGCTGTGACATTTGAAAAGCAAGTTTCCAGAAGGCTGGATGTGACATGGGCAGCAAAGTCTGCATGTGCTCATGTGCCATTATGGAAAATACAGTTTCTCATTATACTGAATTGTCTTCATTATACTGCACAGTCCCTGAAGAGCAGCAAGCACAATGGATCCTCCCTTGCAACCCTTGCATTCAGCACAATAAGTGCCATTGTCATCTCTACTACTGCCACTGCTGTTAAACTGTTGCACTTTTGAATTTAATACATGGACTTTTCTGAGGTCCCAGTAGATTCCACAATGACATTTAGGGCTGTAGCTGTTTTAGTTTGCAGTTTCTTCATGCCTGTGAATTTCTGCAGCAGTGTCATTTAAACAGAATGGTAACACCCCACTGCCTGCACGACACAGACCTGCTGCTGCCCAGGGCAAGCACTAGTGTGAGCCTCAGTAGTATCCTGACTTACAGCATTTAGCCACATACAACATATTCTCCTGGTGCTCCATAAGGAAGCCACTGCACAAGGAGGTGTAGGTATAGATTTGAAGAACACAGGAATGCTGCTCAGGAAGGACAGGAATGGGAAGCGTTCACATTTTAACCTTTTACTCAGTCCTGACCAGAAAAGTGCAGGAGCTGTTATCTATTCTGTATCATTCTTCCATATGACTACAACTGTTCTCATTGTATGCTTGAAGGGGAGGCTTTCTATGACTTTATTGCAGCAGGAATTGTTTGGACATTCCTCTGCATTGATTCCCTACTCATCACCTTCACCCTTTTGCAATACTCACTTTATTTTAGAGTTCTGGTTAGGTCAACTAGGAAAGACAGCCACCATCCATCCCCAGGAGCACAAGATGACTGAATGAGCTCTACACAGAGCAACTTGTGAAAGCCATCAGTGTGGATAACAGGATCATAATGTCACACCAGGATGTTCAGCACAGAAGAAGAGTTTGGTTTGGAAAGCTTGACAGAAGCTAAGCTGGGCTGCTTCTTTGTTTACTCAAGACAGGAGGTGATTTGGGTTACTTGCAAGAGCTGGTGCAATAGGGACAAGTTAAACCTGGTTTTAGAGTTCTTCAGCTTAGGAACTATATACAATACATATGGAGGAAGCTTTATTTTTGTCATATTAACAATATCAAATGAGAGAAGGCCACTAAGATCAAAAGGTTTATATTTGTCATCTCAGGGTTATTCCTTTCTTCCTGTTTTTCTGACTAGGTGAACAAGGAATATGAGATTTGGAATCCTGTTTAAATGTTAATAACTTCTGAGTTTTTTCACTCAGTTGCACTTCCAATTTTAACCTGCTGTTATCCAAAGCCTAAGCCTGGCAAGTGTTATAAAAAGAAGTTCTTATACAGTCAACACACATGGATGCACTAATATTTTCATTACTGATTTGGCAATATGGAAATTGTTTCTTATTAGTGTTGCTGTCTTCTTTATGCATGTTTTACCAATGGAATTTTGCTGGAGCTTTTCCCACTGATCTTAAAGGAAGTGTGAAACTATGAAAAAAAAAAGGCAAAATAGCAATCCTAAATATACATTCACACAGAAAACACTGTCCTTAGAGTGTGCCACAGGCTATGGGTCTAAAGCTGCTCCTAGCATTTGCTTCTCTTTTTTTCCCTGCTCACTCAAGGTTAGGCTTCATTTCTCTTTTTTATTATTGACTGGTCTTTATGAATTACATCTTGTCATATCTCATTCTGCTCCATAAAACACCACAATTACATGGGCTACCCTGTGATACAGATGTCACAGCTAACCGCCCTGGACCTTTGTCCCACAACAACATGGCAAACACACCCAAATAGGCTTCACTTACACAGCTAAAGGTCATGTTGGGTAAGAAAAATACACCAAACCCAGAAGGCTGAGTACACATCTGCACAAAGCATAAAGAAGTGTAAAAGCAAGAGCATTCACTTTTGTTTTTACCACCTTGTAAAAGGAAATCCTTCTACTCACCCATCTCCTTGTCTTCCTGAACTCTTCTTCTTTCACTTTCACATGCCTCCATCCATCTCTTTTTATCCTCCTGTTTTTTTGCACAGAACAAATGAACCTCTTCTGTTGCTCTGTTTATTATCTTAAAAGCATTCTTGATATTAATGTTAAAGTCTTTGTCTCTGCCATCTTCAGTGTCTACAATTTCCATCTCATCCATGTCAATACGATCCTTATAATACAAGATGTCCCTTCTCAGTAAGTCCTTCTTGCAGAACACAAGCTGATGGTCAAAAAGGAAGAAAGTCCTCTGCTGGCTTTTGCCTTGCTTTGATATTTTGGTCAGTTCTCCTGAATGGATCAGTTCTGAGCTTCGGGCTAACACATCCGGCCCCTAAGAAGACACACATGTATATATATGTGGTTAGTAAATAATATTTTAACATCTTCCTGTGTGCCTAACCAGTTTTATAATCAAGTCTTAATTTCATTTGTTTTTTACATATGTTTGTTATTAGATTTGAAATTGTCACAGAATGTAGATAATTTCCATGCAGTCAAACTCAATGAATGTGATTCTGCTGTCCTTTATTTCTGCATAAATCAGAGGGAAGCTCATTAAAACAGGTTTGAGCTCTGACACAACTACTAAAAATCCAAAGGAGATTCTACAGGTCTAGCATTTTAAAAACATCCATTTTTGCCACCTCAATCTAGTGTCATCTCAAAGACAAGTGTCCATGTTAAATATGTGCTGCTCTTCCTCATTTACAAACAAGGTAATCAGTAACAGAATCGCTGCAAATGAAGCAAATGGACTTTTAACTTGGCAATGTCCAGTTGGAAAGTAGACACCATAAACTACTTACTATGCAGAAAGACATATCCTGGATGTCATAGACAGGACATGAAGTACTGTACACAGTACCTTTGCCCAGGAAAGGGACAGGCTCTTACCTCCCAGTCTACGATAGAGACTTGCCAACGTGCAATCTTGTCTATGCTTTCTAGTCTTCGTTTTCGCTCGTTGATCAGGCATGCTACATTCTTCATAGCCTCATATGCAGCTTTTATGTTGTTGTAATCACTGTGAAATGTAGGCACTTTTCAAAGATCACTTATGCAATGGATATGATGCAATCATACACTGTAACACAGTACTTGAAGTGTTATCCTGCACTACCTGTTTATCCATCTATTCAGGGTACTTGAGCAAAATAAACCTGATTCTCAGCTATCCTGACCCTTTCATAGAGTCTGTACTGATAGGGTCTGCAAATAACTGGTAGAAGGAGGAAGAGGAAGTAGGTTAACTAACTGCAGTACTGTCTCTACTGAAAACAATGGCAAAATTCCCACTGACCTCAGTGATACTTACATTTCACCAAAAGAATTTGTTTTAAAGTGATATTCTTGTAGGATTTTCTTGGGAAGGGCATTCCGATAGTCAGTTTTAACAACTGTGGTTTTATAAGGTCTTGTTTCCAATGGCTGTGTCAGCAAATGCAAATAAAGAATGCTATATGGACAGAAAAAAGCTATCCAAAGCAATCTCAAACAGGGGAAGCACAAGACCAAGAATGCTGCATCAGAGAGGAATTAAAGGAGACAAAGTGGCCTGTCTTCATGGAACAAGTGTGTGAGAGCCCAGACAGTCACTTTCTTCTGCCTGCTCCAGGTCAAATGCAAGCCCCCTGCCCTTTCTCTATTGGTCTGGTCCACTCCTTTCCCTGACCTTCTCTGCATACTTATGGATCTCTGCAACCTGTAGGCAGGTTTTTGTTCCCCTTTGAAGAGCATCCATCACTCCTTCTCCCTCCTTAAAGGGAGTCTCTGAGAAGAGAGAAGGAAAGAGATGTGTTTTTTACATCTTAAGAGTCCCAGCAGAGCAGCTTCCTTCTCTCCTTTATCACAACACCTCGTGCAGAAAAGGGAGCCAGACAGCACAAGCCAGAAATAAACCCTGCAAAGGGGTCGGCCTTGCTGTCCTTTTTATCTGCTTCTGTCTCAGTTCCTATTTTTAACAGCTACTGCTGATACAGCTGTGCTTCCCTTCTCAATCTCCATCCTGCTCTCCTGTCTATATCTGTAGAAACTCTTTTCTGTCACACTGCATACAAAAAATGAGATTAACAGTAACAGGAGCCCACTAACATCAGGAAGACGTCCTACAAGGTGACTGCACAAGATCCATGCTGCTACTCTTGCGCTCCCTTATCTCAGTTCCCTCTTTCTCTGTTAGTGTGTACATAAATCCACACTTGCTGCCTCTGCATGTCAGACCTTCAAACTTCTAGGAATACAAACAAAAAAACACTAATTTGGCTGAAGGATTACCAAGACTCTGTGTGGCTATAGGTCTGCCTGTTTGTGAGCATCTCTCTATGCTGGGGGCCTGTCTGTGCTCGTAGGCATTTCTGGATGCTGTGTTACAGAAAAGGAAAGCAGGTACTATTGGTGGAAGGTGGTAAGACCTTGCTGTCACTTCATCTGCAGGTTTAATAGCTCACAGAATCATTTGCTAAAATTAGCAGAGGTACTTGCATTAGTAATTGTTATTGCAGGACTTCCCAGGCAGCCACAAAACTAGATGGAGGCATTTCACACCTGAATACCAGTACTTCACATCCCATATATTTTGCCCCTGGCAAAAATCCCAGTCTCCAAGAAGAGTTTTCTCAAGTTTAAGAAATGCACACTGTGGCCAGGGAAGAATCACCTCAGGCTGTGTTTGAATTTCAAGCACAGGGGTCACAATGGAACATTTTTCTTACAGTTGTAGATGGTAAAAGGTAGACATTTAAAGATAACATCTTGATTTAGTCAGATTTAATCAGCTATGTGATATGCTAGAAATTATAATAATCTGTAATTTCATTTATCCCATCTGAAAATCTAGTCTCTATATTTTATTGCAAACAAAGGCAGTATTTATTACTAATCCCTTTCTAAAAAAATTACTCCCAAACTTGCTCAAAACTGTTTTTTTCTAAGGCACTCTATTCCTTGTGTCCACATTTATGCAGCTTCTCCCTTTCTTCTGTGGATTTCCTTCCTCTTCATTTCTTTGGCACACTGGCTTCTTCTCTGTTTTACATCCCTCCCTGCATCCTATTTAAGTACCTTCTTCCTTTCCTCCTCCTTCTCTCACCTTTTCCTCATCCTATCTTAAATCCTGTCAGTCCTCTGTACTACATTTTCAGATTTTGTTAATACTTGTGATGGTTTTAAGATGCCCTTCGGGTTAGGAGCTCCGGTCTGTAATGGTCAGTGGGAGTTTTGTTCCTGATCTCAAAAGTCTCAGTGCTGTGGCATCCAGAACGTTTAGGTGTTACTAATATTATGAGATTTGGGTTTTTTCATTCTCTCACCTGTGCTCCTGAGTGGTGTATTTGAGCAATTCTGCGAGCTGCAGAGGGTACTTGCAGATTTTCTGCACGGGCGTGAGAAGAAACCCATCAATTGCAATGTCAATCATCTGCTGAAGCAGGCGACAGGCCTCAAAGAAGTGACGATATTTGCCCTGCTTCATTAGTTTGGAAAGTTCAATGCAGGCACTGGGATGATTGTTACAATACTCTGAATAAATAGCAAAGCCTTCTTGCTATAAAAAAGAACAACAAAAAAACAAAACGACCAAAGTTTTAATAAAAGATTTATCTATAAAGGGAAGAAAGGCATTTTTGTAACATCTCTCATATCTAATTAGATCAATTAATCCATTTTCTATGTTGTTTGTAGGTTACATTGTTTGAAACTATGCAGCAATCTACTTTATAACTGTAAAAACTGCATACCTTCTGTATAAGGAACACAGAAATACAGACCTCTGTCAAATCAAGATAACTAAACCCACTTGAAGAAGAACTTTTCTTTGCAGAAAGCAGCTACAGGCTTAGCAAGTGTCTATCATGAACTCACAGCCTCCTTCCCCACAACTTTCTCTTCTTATTTTCTTCAGAATGTTTTTGCATGCCCAATGTGAGATCACTGCAAAATAGCCCAGCTCACCTGTGGCTATTACAGTTTTCAAAAAGAAACTTACAACTGTGTACAAAGTTACATACATACAAGATGAGGAGAAATCAAAACCAGTTAAATTATTAATCATAGAATCATAGAATCAACCAGGCTGGAAGAGACCTCCAAGATCATCCAGTCCAACCTAGCACCCAGCCCTAGCCAGTCAACTAGACCATGGCACTAAGTGCTTCATCCAGGCTTTTCTTGAACACCTCCAAGGACGGTGCCTCCACCACCTCCCTGGGCAGCCCATTCCAATGCCAATCACTCTCTCTGGCAAGAACTTCCTCCTAACATCCAGCCTATACTTCCCCCGGCACAACTTGAGACTGTGTCCCCTTGTTCTGTTGCTGGTTGCCTGGGAGAATTGGCCCCCCCCTACCTGGCTACAATGTCCCTTCAGGTACTTGTAGACTAATGAAATAATGCTGCATTCTAAAGTGCTGTCTATACATAATTTAGCATTTGATAAGCTTATTTTTCACTAAAATCCCTTCCCAATATGGTAACTCAGCATTTCTGTATCCTATTTTTTTAATTTCATAAATAAAACTGGTCTTTGCTACATACATGTTGAAGAAAACATGACCCTATTTCGCTTAGATGAGGTTCCTCTTTGTTGTACTGTTTCTCAAGATCCTTCAGGAACTTTCTTTGGAACTTGTAAATGTCTTCAATATTTCCAAAAATGGTGCTTAGCTGAGCTGTGGTGAACATTCCTGTATGTTTGCGACACTGACGAATATAACCCTGGAAATGAAATTTAAGAAAACTCTTTAGTCTGAAGACTCTGTCCTGAGCAAGCACATCTGAGCTGGCAAATGCCATGGGCAGGTGAGTGGTTTTCACACAGTATCACCAAGGTTGGAAGAGACCTCATAGATCATCAAGTCCAACCCTTTACCACAGAGCTCAAGGCTAGACCATGGCACCAAGTGCCACGTCCAATCCTGCCTTGAACAGCTCCAGGGACGGCGACTCCACCACCTCCCCGGGCAGCCCATTCCAGTAGCCAATGACTCTCAGTGAAGAACTTTCTCCTCACCTCAAGCCTAAATTTCCCCTGGTGCAGCCTGAGGCTGTGTCCTCTCGTTCTGGTGCTGGCCACCTGAGAGAAGAGAGCAACCTCCTCCTGGCCACAACCACCCCTCAGGTAGTTGTAGACAGCAATAAGGTCACCCCTGAGCCTCCTCTTCTCCAGGCTAAACAATCCCAGCTCCCTCAGCCTCTCCTCCTAGGGCTTGTGCTCAAGGCCTCTCACCAGCCTCATTGCCCTTCTCTGGACACACTCAAGCATCTCAATGTCCCTCCTAAACTGGGGGGCCCAGAACTGAGCACAGGGAGGCCCAGAACTGAACACGTAAACATGGACAGGCAATTTCAGACTTGCATCTGAAATGTTTACACATTGATTCCTGCAGTCCATAAATGCATCAGGGAACCAGAATCCTGCAGCATGTGTAAAGCTCATTGACGTGGGTTAGGAACTTTCTCCTCCCCATTATTGAAATCTTTGACCAGACTAGCTCAGATGGCTTGGAAGTAAGAGGAAGCTACATTTACAGCATGGCAAAAATTCACAAGCAGATATACGCAATGTATTTATACGCATATACAAGTACTTACAATTGTATACAAATAGGGAATAATACAGAACTTCAAACTCTCTCCTGGACAAAGAAAAAGGCTCAAAGCTACCCCCTCTTTCTCCCTCTCTATCTCCCTTCCCAGCTAGACAAAGAAAAAGAACCAGCAAAGCTTACGTTGTTATGTGCTAACCAAGATTAGAGGAGAGATATTAGATCAGTGTTAAGAGGAAAAGATTAGATCCAGCAACACAGCCCCAGGTGAGAGTGAGGGCTTACATTTTGGCTTCTTATCCCTCTCAGCAAACCAGTGAATGATATAGGCCTCACCATTATTTTCTTTTCACAACCAATGATCTAATTTCTCTCATTAAAATATTCCAATTAGCCTCAAACCAGCACACCCATTTGCGTCTCCTTGTTGTGATTCCTTGCCAAGCTGGAGATGCGCCCAGTGCAAGACTCCATCCATGCTACTACTTCAGCTGCTGAGCTTTCTCATGGTCATTTATCTGTGCCATAACAGTTCTTCCCTATGTAGATAAGAACAACCCTAAACCTTTTAATTCAAACACAATTTCTACCAGGGCTAAAGTACTGGTTCCTTAACCACTACTCAACTATGTCAGAGTCTAAGCAAGGGAAGCAAAAAAACAACATTATAATGCATTCAGAATGCTGTTGTTTGGCATAATCCATATGGTATTGTCAGGAAGTAATAGTATTGGCAAGACTGCACACAAAAATACACTTTTCCGTATGTTTTCTCTTTACTTGCAAGAACATCACTTTATCATATCCACTGTTAAGAAGAAACACAACTGAGCCCTCCAGTTTCAAAATGCCCTCAGAGTAAATTCTGCTCTGCCATCAGTAACCAGCATTAGATCTCATCAGCGTTCACATAGCCTAGAAGCAAGTGTACAATCCAGGGCCTCTTTGCGCTGAAACATTCAGCAGCAGCTGCCAGACACAGCCAGCACAGGTAGCTGTTTCTCAAAGATCAGCATGGGTGGAGGAGCACAGAGGCTGAGGATGCAGGAACAGCAGCTGTGCTCATGTTCTCATACCAGCTACATGCTGGGGTACAGAGGAGTGAAATGGTTAACTGGTATGATAGGGGTTATCTGCCAGGCTCCTTCTCTTGCTGCTCTCAGGCAGCCCTCCCCCAAATCAGTTTGGGAGCAAACAACTGTAAAAAGCCTTGTGACTGCCCCAGTGAGGTTTACCAGGAAGCAACTCTGAATATTGCTTTTTGTTATGAATATTCCTGTCTGCTCCACAGCCATCTGCTCTGGAAGCTGTGCAGTGGCAATGTTGCAAGCCAGCTACCACATTTACTACTGTTAGGAGAATAACTGCAACAAGGAAGACTAATTCCTGTGCGGCTCTTGTAATCTGGAGTGCAGACATTTCTTGAATGTTTTTCTGGGTACACTCCAACTTCATGATCCTAACTGCAGCATCCCTAGTGATCCACTTTAGTGTAGAGCTTGCATTTTTTGATTACTATCTGCAATAGCTCTTCTGGCTTAGTCTGAGTGTATTTTCAGCCCTATGTCCTGTTTGGACCACTCTACAGATTCACTCTGAGGAAAGCAGACCATCTGTACCTCATATGGACATGGAGAATCACTTCTCTACTTGGAAATGTGGTACTAAACTCAGAGTTATGTTCAACTTTTAAAAAAGGAGGTGTATGGGATATATGTATTAGTTATTATTATCAGTTTAAGAATTAATAGGTAAGTAAAATCTGAAAGTCATGCTCTAGAACTTGGCTGATCATGGCAGCAACATGGCTTTGTGTTCAAATTCCATTCTGACCTTTCAGTCACACAGAAAAGCTTACTAGCTGAAATAACCAGTGAATCTAAATGATGAAACTTAGATTTCATGTTTTGAAATTAGCCAATTAGAAACCATTTTTTACTTTTTAATTTTACTTTTTCCTTTCTTTAAAGTGCATAAAAACCCACTGATCTAAAAAGAACCAAACCAAAACCCAATGCCATCTTGTCTAATTTGCTGTCCATGAAAGAATCTAATGATGAGTGGTGGACATAACAAGCAGCAAACTAAGGGTACAAGGAACATTTTTTTGTAGGTTGCTTAGCACCCTTCCAGATGCTAACAACAAATACAAGTCAAATACAGGTCAAGTGCGTCACAGTCCATGCCAGAACAGGCAAACTTCAGTGAAAAGTATTAAGAAACTTCCAAAAAGCAGAAATCCCCCTCCACTTTATGGTTCAAACAAGCAAGGCAGTTTTAAAACCCCTTTAAAGATTTCCTCATAGCTTCCAGCAAAAATCATTGTCGGGAAAAAAAAAAACAAAACCCTTACCCAGCAAACATTCTCCGCAAGATACTTTTAAAAAGTTTTGTCCCTGAACTTTAATTATTTTATTAAAGTTATTGCAAGTTTCCTATCTAAGCCCAGTGGTAAAAAAAAGTTCTACATAAACTGGACTTCCTACTCTCATTATTATGGAAATAGCAGCCTGATAAGCAAAGCACATTTCCATCTCAAAAGTGGAATGGTGGTTTGTTTGTTTTATTTTTTAAAGGAAGTGGTTCCTTGTGGCAGTCTGCAAAGAAGATAGCCTTAAGAGGATACAAGAAGGATCTGACTGACAGCTTCAGAAACGCAATTTGGAATCTTTTGGTATGAGAAACAGCTTCAGTTGTCAACTTGGATGGGGTGTTTTGTTCGTATAAGGTCAGCAGAATGCCCTCAGGCCAAAGCATGTACCTCACAGATGTCCTTGAGGTGCTTGATATAGACTCGTTCTGTGTTCATAATTTCCTGTATAACATTGGTTCTCATCTGGTCCTTGTTTTCAGCTATTTTCTGACGATGCTTGCTTATATCTGCATCTTGTTCTTCATCCTGGATACTATTACAACTTTCTGGCACTTCCTCCTGATTAACTCGCAGCTGCAGCCAGAACAAACAAAGCAAGTTAGAGTAGCAAACTTGTATAAAACGTGATAAAATGGTTATGAACTTCTAACAATTCAGAGAGAACTTGGTACAGAAATGTTGCCATTCTCACCTTACAGAAGGGAGTCCACAACTGAATATCTCACTGTAGCAACCGTATATTCAAATAAAGCGTTGAGATTTCTGACTGGTTAAGTACATGGCTTCCTCCTCACCGTATCTTATACATACCGTGTTGTGTTGCCTCTGTGTTTTTCAGACTTAAGCTTACTTTGAGCCTTACTAACAGTTTATGTGCTATTTTGGCCAGCCAGCATACAGACAAAAAAATCACAAGTACAGACAACTCAAACACTTTTCAACAGTCTCCCTCTGACCCATTTGCCCGGTCTATATGATGTGGATAACAGCATCTCCTTTTCCAGCTTTTGTCTGCTTTCTCATTTTTGGCTGGAGATCCAGAAACTGAAAGGCAGGAACCATTTCTTGCATGTAGTACTTCATACAGTGTAGGCAAAGCTTTACTACAAGCTCTCAGAAAGTACTTTAATTTCTAAAATATGGTTCCATTTTATAGTAGTCAAGAGTTACACAGTCATTAATCTGGCTGAGTTCTGACTGGGATCTTCAGATTGTGAACCAGATTCCTATACAGTGTTGTGTAAGAAATTAAGTCCTATTTTACCAAGAAATCCCTGCAGCATAGCTTTCTCCACTCCCATCAAGAAAACGGCTGTATCTTTTCTCTGTATACACTGAAAAACAACTCAATATGAGCAAGCAGTGTGCCCAGCTGGCAAGGAAAGCCAATGCCATCCTGGCTTGTACTAGAAATGCTGTGTCCAGCAGCAGTAAAGAGGTGATTGTCCCTTTGTACTTGGCTCTAGTGAAGCCACACCTCGACTACTGTGTTCAGTTTTGGGTGCCTCATTACAAGAGAAATGTTGAGGTGCTGGAGTGAGTGCAGAGTAGGGCAATGAAGCTTGTGAAGGGTGTGGAGAATAAATCTTACAAGAGCAACTGAAGGAGCTGGGGCTGCTTAGTTTGAAGAAGAGGAGGCTGAGGAGAGACCTCATCACTGTCTACAGCTACCTAAAAGGACATCATGGAGAGGCTGGTGGTGGTCTCTTCTCAGAGGTAAACAGTGATAGAAAAAGAGGGAATGGCCTCAAGCTGCCACTGGGTAGGTTTAGACTGGACATTAGGAACCATCTTTTCCCAGCAAGAGCGGTCAGGCATTGGAATGGGATGCCCAACGAGGTGGAGTCACCAAACCTGGATGTGTTTGGAAGTGGTATTTGAGGATACGGTTTAAGGGTCTACTGTGTAGAGTATGGCTATCAGTTGGACTTGGTGATCCTGAAGGTCTTTTCCAACCGGAATGTTTCTGTGATTCTGTGATTGCTCCTAGTTGAGCTTCCTGCTGCCCTCATTTCTGCTTGAGAAATCCCTTTAGTTACAAAAAGGACCACATAAAAGAAGAAGCCAGAGTAAAAAGGTGTTACAGGGGCTAAGGTATATTGAGGTGTGACTCTATTGCTTTTTTTCTCGTGAAGCCATTAGGAGTTACGTCACTGATGTTCAGATACAAAGAAGCTGCAAATCAGGCCCTTCACTTAAATGTAATGCCATGACCATTGCTCTTGTCCTCTGCTAGGAGTCTTAACCATGTGAGTGGTTAGCTACTCACCCTGACAAAGCTAGCTGGAAACCAGGCTTCCTTGTCCTCATTTCTTCCCCACCACCAGTCTTTGTTGGAAGCTTCTAGAACTCTAATGACATCTCCAGCTTTGAAGGCCAGCTCTTGATCATCCATAGTCACATGGTCCCAGAGAGCTTCTGCATAGACAATGCTGCCATCGCTTATCAGCTGAGATGGGAAGAAAATGAGGTTGTGAAGGACAACTAAATAATGAACTGCTTCTAAATTACTAAAAGATCAACATACCTCAGTAGAGTGCCCATGATTACTCCTACCACAGGATAAACTGCAATTCTGCATTTTCAGAATTTTATATGTATATTTATTACTGAGAACAGAGTCCTACTCCAGAGCAGTTACATAGGCTAATGATGAACATTTCCAGTGAGGTACTAGTCTTTGTGCTCTTCCCTTGGCAGTTGCTCATGAGCCCTGTCACAGACAAGACACCATGACTGCTGGGTTCTTTGCTATGCTGGCTACTGCTATTGCACTTTTTATTGACATGAAACCTCAGACCTGTGAAAAACAGACAACCCCCTCCTGTTGTTACAGCAATGCAAGGCTCAGGACATTACCTCATTAATTGCTAGCTGTTCCCCTCCAGGCTGCAGGTACCTGGGAGTGGTTTGGCAGAGTTCCTCGTAACTGTAATCTTCCTCGCTACCATTATCATCCACTAAGGCTGAAGATTCAGTCCCACCATCTGCAGCAACTGAAACAAAGGTGCAACAGCTGTTTGCTTCATCATTTTTATGATTAAGAAAAAAAAAACAACAAACAACAATGCAGGAGGAATCACTAAGAAGTTGCCTTTTTTGTCACTAATACAACAATAACAGCAGGAGAGAAGGGCGGCAAAGCTCTCAGAAAAATCACTTTTCCACCATTAACCACTTTTTACTCTTCTTTAGAATTTTCTCCCTTAGCATCTGATGAAAATGAGCAATTCTGTCTCTTTTTGTTGTTGTTGTTCATGAAAAATAGAACTACAATCAGTATTTATTTTTTACCCACAGAAAATCTCAAATGCTCTGAATCCATACTATTTCCCACATGGCAGATGAGAGAGCTCTGATGGACCACTGGGAGTCAGAGAGGGCTGCTGTCAGCCCCAGACTGGGTGCTGTCACATGTCACATCCTTTGCAAGGGACTAACCACCCCACACCTCTGTGCCCATTCACCAGTGAAGAGTGTCAGCCCACAGAACACAGCCCCTTCTCCAAGCCAGCTGTTTCCACCTCTCCCATGTGCCTGGGAGGCTGTGTCAGGACTGATACCTACAGGGAGGCCTTAGGGGACAGAGAGGCTGAAATGAGCAGCGTGACTGCCCGAGTTAAAACTTGTTCTGAATGCCCCAAACCACAAAAAAAAGACCAACAAAAAAATCTTGGTTTAGGCTTCATCTTATCACACAGGTACATAAACCAAGAGAAATGCCATGGAAGTGCCTGCCACTATGCACATGTAAACCTGCAGCTACTGTAATACTCATTTAGGGTGCATCACAGGGTGGCCATTCTGTTTGGTGATCTGTACTGGCAGATGAATAGGACTAGGGATTGATCTCAGGATCAAGTAATACTGACTCACATTGACACTGCTCAGGGACAGACCTTTTCACAGGAGGTTTGCCTTTGAAAGCCAGCTGTAGTGTTCAAATCCATCAGGAGATGAGCTAATAATCAAGAAGCATTATGACCAGCAGTCAAGTACTGGAATGCACACTCTGGTCCATGCTAATTTTTTCTTAAAGATTTATCCCTAGGACAGGCCCAATCTAGGGATTCTGGAGAGCATAATTGATTTAAAGTAACAATTTTTTTAAAAAGTAAAAAATCAAATGAAAAAAAAATCTGAATGGGCTGCAAGCATTGAACCCCTTTTCTAATGGTTTGTGTGTCCCACATAAGTTGCATGCAGTCTACAGAGCATCTCTCTCACTCCAGAGAGCCTGGAAATGGATGTATAAATGGAGTTATTGAAGCTTTCCCTTCCACCTAGGAGCAAGGCTGAGCTGCAGGCCTCTTACTCTGCTTCTTCTCTGCTCTGCTTCAAGCCTGGATGTTGCCAGCATGTCGAGCTCTGGGCTCCACAGGGGTGAGATTCACAAAGAGGTAACTTCTGGCTTTACTCCACAAGCCTACACAATTAACAGGCACCCCATTGCCTACCCATTATTCACCTTGTAGGAAGAAACACTTCAGCTCTCTTGTTATGAGTGTTTGCACCATCACTAGCATCTTTTGTCATTTGGGTGCTAATTTCCATGAGATCTACTCCCCAGCATTTCAAATACACAAGCATATTAATGGTGGTATCACCTGCCTGCCTAAGCAGGAGGTAGAATCCCCTTGACTTTTTTTTTTAAGGATATTTTTTTCCTTATAGAATCATAAATCTGAGCATGGATAAACTTTTAAAATAGACCTTGTGAAACTCACTGAGACTGCTTTATTAAAAAAAAAAAAATCCAAATATAAAGCAACACTTGAAAAAAAAAAATACTCCTTCATACATCTTCCCTGTACTGCCAGTGCTGCCTATTGGTTTGTTTCAGTAACGGCGACACAGCAAAATAACCTCATTCATTTGGCTCCAGATGAAACATCACTGATCTGGGGACCAGGATGGGGTTCATTATTCTGTACCAAATCAACAAGATTATATTGTCTTTGTAGTTAGACTCAAGCAAAAAAAAAGAGTTGCTTGTGCTCTGCATCCACTCTTCTATTGTTTATAGACAGAAATATCAGAGGTGGGGGTAGGCTTTCCTGATCGCACCGAAGGGATGCAGAAGCTTAGGAGACAGCGTGGGGTTGATTCTGATCTCCTAGCAGCTTTGTCACTAGTGTAAGGCAGCAGACTATCACGGAGGACGCTGTATAGGTGTGATCAGAATCAGGCCCCCTGACTGCCAGTTCAGCCTAAAAACGCTGTAAAAACGAGAATTTGCTCTACTCACACGCACCCATCTGAAGGCTCTCCAGACTCCAAAATCGTGCCATTCCCCCCCTGGCTACCATGCTGCCGTCAAAGTGCCGGTTCCAGGGCAAGGGCTTGACCTCTAACAGGTGATGCTCGGTCCTGAAGGGCTGGCAGAGGATCACAAGAGGCTCTGAGCTACTCAGAGTGTGCAGAACCAGCCTGTTTGCTGCCTTCAGCTGCCGGCTGTGCCTGGGAGGCTGAGCCTGGCTGGGAACTGCCAGCAGCGTGCACTCAGCCTGGCCACCGCCAGCTCCTGGCTTGCTGACATCATGGGGTGCCCTTAGGGAGGAAGTTCCAGCAAAGAAACAAAAACCTGGCTGCCTGGCTCTGGCCACACTCTGCCTGCAGCCGCCCCGGAGTGCCCGAACGTCTGAAACGCAGCGAGCCAACGCGTACATTTGTTTTTCATTAAAGCTGCCTGATGTGATTTCAATCTATATTCAAATGACTGCAGTTCAAAGGGAAAGACTGTTTGGATGGGAGCTAGGAGTTCCTTCTATTACAACACTGTTCCGAGTATAAGGCTGGCTGGGTTACATTTTACTGGCTAAAATTCTAGTAGAAGCACACAATGAAGGTACTTTCTGCACAGCTATTAAGGCTTCCCTTGCTTCACAGGCAAATCTGCATCACTATTGAGGGCACAAGCAGCTAAAGCGTTAAGGCTACAGCAGACTGCTACCAGGAAAAGAGGGTAACATTTTCTCAAAGTAAAAACTTAATTCAGTTGCTCCAGAAAATAAGGAATGAGGCAAGAATGCACACCAACAGTCCAGCTTTGACTGGGAATGACCCAGTACAACCTCATTCATTCACCGTGGGCCAGTATTTACCACCTTTACATCTTTGTGGTTCTGTGGTGAAGCTGGATCAGTTCCTGCACTGGAAGGAAAGGCAGGGTGCAAAGGCTGATGCAAGCTGTTCTTGTACAAAGCACTACATTTAGCATTTGGAAAGCTCCATAATCTTAATATCTCATTCTTCACCTGCAAACCCTGTTGCTCAGCTGTGCCTGTAATTTAACCGGGGACTGCATCCTCCAGATATGTGTTCACAAAACCCTGGAGGCATTTCTGCACACAGCAACCTCTCAACACCCACTGAAATCACATGGTTTTCTCTAACACTGCATCAGACAAGAGAAGAAAAGGCCAAACATCGCCCTGAAATATTAATGTCCTCTTCCTACAGAACTCCAAATTGTGCTGTACTGCACAGGAGACTGATAGGAATTCTCTTCTGAATGCCCAAACACACCTAATATTTCTTGCTGCAAGGACACTTTTTGGAGAGTACAATATAAACAGGCTACTACACATTTTAAGATGTTTATACATAGCCCCACACATTTTTCTAGACACAAATCTTTAAAAACAAGCAAACCAGCAACAAGAGGCGATGCTGAAGTGCTGGTGGTCCCGGGACCCACAAGTGAAGGCTTCATGCTTTAATCAGAGCAGAGCACAAGTTCTCTACGTCAAACCTCTACCTGCATGGCAAAACCTACTGAACTGACAAAGGAAAACGAGATCAAACCCCATATAGTTCTTCCAAAAGATACATTAAAAGCTATCTCTTACAAAGTCCTTTGGTTTGATTCTTGCAGAACGGAATGGACCGTGTGCTTTCCGCCGGATGACTAACACAGTGCCACCGTGGGATGCTGCCTGGGGGGGGGAGGGTGGATCTGTTCTCTCTCCTCTGCACAGGCATTTCTAGCAACTGTGCAGCCACAAACTGAACCACCACAGAAGTACTCGTTTAGTGTGAGCTGGTGGTGGGTTTGTTTCCTCGCAGGATCAGAGCGGGATAGGAGGAGGCACTAGCTGTCCTTTGTAGTGGCAGTCCACAATGACCCTGCCCAAATGCACACTGAGCTGGCTTACCCACTACACAGGGCACTCTGAAAAGGCTGTGGGTAGCACATACTAAAATACTAAAAATAAAGAGAGTCTGCCCGCTTCAAGCAAATCTAGTTCCAGATATCCCTGTGGGTAGGTAACCCTGGGCTCAACCAAAGATCCCTCCCACTCACTGCTCTGACAGCATCCAAGCAGCAGATGCCCAGAGAAGAACATAAAAGTAGATGAGGCGTGTAATGGTTTTATTCTCATGCACTTTCCTAAATTCCAACTATCTGCAATCAGAGTCAAGCCTCTCTTGGGGCAGCAGTGATATATTTGTGTCTACTGAAGTGAGTTTTTCAACCCACTGCGTGAATTTCTGTACACTTTTGAGATGTGAAATGTCATGTACAGCAATTAGTTTCATCGTTTAATTTTATAGACTGTGAACACTATCTTTTATTTTCTATTTGCTACCTGATGATTTCATTTGGTGCCTTTTAGTTCTTACACAGCTGGAAACAATAAGTATTAATCTGCTTATTTCTCTTATGCCAATTAGACTTTTACTCCCCTATTGTGCTTTTCTCCAAGCTGCAGAGCCCTAACCATGTTAATCATTCTTCACACAGACACTGAATAGGTTTCCTTGTCCTTTTGTCTTTCTCTGTATTGTCCCCTGTAAAAAATGCTTTCTGAGGTGGAATGAGGAAGGGGGAGATGCCCCCCACACGGCACACCAGTGGAACAATTGGGCTTTCTGTTTTGTTCTCTATTCCATTCCTACAAATTCCCACCCTTTTATTTACTGTTTTGACTGTTACTATGCACTGAACTGACACTTTAGGATTGCGAGATCTCTTCCTGAATGGCAATATCCAGCTCAAAGTCCATCGCCCCTGCAAGCATACCAGCTCATGTTCCTCCATGCGTGCACTACCTCGCATTTATCAACACCCAACTCACCTGCTGCCGGTGCAGTGCATTGTGTACTGTGAACTCCTGCTGCAACTCTGTTCTAGCAGCTTGTGCACTTACTACCATGAATAATTTAACACACAAGCAAGAATTACCATTTCATTCTGCACCTCCATTCCTGCATTATTTGTGAAAACAATGAGCATCTGACTCTAGTCAGGAGCTCTCTCCTGAAGAAAACAAACCACTTTCTTCCTCTTACTCAGTGCTTATTCACTTGTTTAAGCATGGGAGGATCTTCCCTCTTATCTCAGCTCCCTATTAAGAAATATTTGTAAGAGATCTTTATGGAGGCCTTTTAGAGATTCAAGCAGTGTATACCTACTGATGCGCCTTAGTCGTTTCCAGAAAACCTAATCCATTTGTGGGAAACAGCTTTTCCTCTACGTAGGGCACATAGAATCTTCATCATCTACCAGTCCTGTTACTGATGTTACTCTCTCCAAATCCTAAACATGTTCTTTATACACTGTGTATGTTATCACATCAGTCTGTTGCTCACTGGATCCCTCATGATACTTCTTTATAAATTGTTATCCCATTGCTGCCTTCTTCCTTGTTCTGAGGCCATTTTTGAGGAATAAATTCCATGCTGAGGCAGTAGCTCAGAAATTCAATCATTAAATCATGGGATCACAGAACGGTTTGGGTTGCAAAGGACCTTAAAGATCATCTAGTTCCAACCCCTTGCCATAGGCAGGGACACCTCCTACTGGAACAGGTTGCTCAAGGCCCCATCCAACTTGCCTTTGAACTCTTCCAGGGTTGGAGCCTACACAACTTCTCTGAGCAACCTGTTCCACTACCTCACCACCCTGTATGGAAGAATTTCTTCAGAATGTCTAATCTAGATCTAGCTTCTTTCAGTTTGAAGCCATTACCCTTCATCAATTCCTGGCTCCAAGCCTGATGCTACAGGCAGGACTTTGGTTTTTTCAATCACAAGTTGGTGTACAACACACCAGGCCTCCTGGCAACAGATGGGATACAGACAGCTCAGAGAGGGAAAAGGATCCTTGGGCAAGAATTAACAGGATTCATCAAAAGAGCTTTAAACTAAATTAGAAGGGGGAAGGGGATATAACTGGGCCTGCTAGAGATATGCCCAGAGGAAGCATGACAGTGTTTGCAGGATCATTCCACCATCTCTGTGATTCTGTTATCTCTGTGGAGGTAGGGGCTAGAGACACATGGAACAGCAAAGATGCAAGGGTCATTGATGGGTTAGAAGCCATGGAAACACCTGAGGATGATCAGGTAGGAATCACGGCTTCCACCCACAAAAAAGTGTGGGGAATATTAACCCAGCTGAAGTGCATCTACACTAATGAATGTAGCATGGGCAATATACAAGAGCTAGAAGCCATGGTGCAGCAGAAAAACTATGGCATAGAAGCTATCACACAACTGGAGTGATACAATCAATGGCTACAAGATCTTCAGAAGAGATAGACAAGTAAGGAGAGGTGGTGGGGTAGCCTTGTACATTAGGGACTGTTAGGAATGTTTAGAATGCTATAACAGTGACAATACAGTTGAGTGTTGTCATGGTAGGCCTGATAGGCCAAAATAGGCTTATATGTGCCCTGGCTTCCCCAGGCATGTTTTTGTGCTCTCCCTCCTTCTGTTTTGGGAAGAAGCAACTGTGGGAAACAGGACGAAGAATCTGGAACCACTGATTCTCAGGACTCTGGCCTGCCCAGACTTGTTTTGCTCCTGTAGTAAACAAGGTAGACACACATAGTTTTTCCTGCCTTGTGCAAGGTTTTCCCCAGATTTGGGTAAAGGAAGCCTATAGCTTCACCTAATGCGGTCAGGCTTGGATAACTGCCAATCTGACTGGCTACTCTGTCCAAAGGCTCATTAGTCTTGGGCTACGCTGATAAAAAGAGATACACAGGTAAAGGCAACCTGCTCTGCTGTGCCCTGCCCTTGTATTCATGCTTACTTGTCTGCTGCTACCTGCTGCTATTGCTCTCTGCTTCTGGCAGTGTTCTGCCTTATTGTTTCCTGAAATGCCTGGAAGCTGCCTGCCTCAAGTTTATCAGGGACAGGCTCTAAATGCCTCCATGTGATTGGTCTGCATAGCCAGCGCGACATTGCGCTAAGACATCCTGCCTATGCCTGGAAGACTCCTGCCAAGATGGGAAGTCCTGGAGATATACAGATCATCCAGAGGAGCAAAGATATAAGGTTAGAGATTGTCTGGCTCCTTTCCCCAGCACTGTGAAGCCTGGGAAGAATCAGAAGCCTCAGCAGCTGACAAGTAACAGAATGCCCTGTTTGGGTACTGTTTGAAGCTATATCTAGGCCTGCAAGTCAGGAGACAATTTTGTGAGTAAATGCTTAAAGCCTCTTGTAATTCACCATAGCCTTCTGCCATAAACAGAAAGGAGCTCCTTGAGTCCATCTAGTGAGCAAGCGGTATTTGACTGCAGGAACCTTCTCTTCCAGTTCAATTAATGTTTATACTTTTGCTAGCTATTACTAGATCTAGTTATTCCTCTGTACGTTTCCATGACCGTGTGAAGAACCAATTATTGTTAAAATTAGAGGTCAGGGGTGGCAAGAGTTCTGAATATCAAAATTAATAAACAGTATTAATTTGGGGGAAATATCATCTTACATTAATTAATTACCATCTCTCATTTAATTGCTTAACTATAATCTTGCTTTAATTAATTAATATGAGTGTCTATGGCTCAGAGTGAGGGGGAGAGGACAACAAAGATGATACCAATCAGGACAGAGAAGCAGAAGAAATATTTCTTTAAGCAGATGGGTGAAGTCTTGTGATTGCGCACCCTTGTTCTTGTGGGGGACTTCTGACTTCTCAGATGTCTGCTGGAAGAACAACACAGCAGAGACAGAACAGTTCCAAAGGCTCCTAGAGTGTGTCAATGATAACTTTTTTATGCAGCTGATGAACAAATCTACCAGGAAAGGCACCCCACAGGACTGACCTGCTCTTTGTGAACAGAGAAGGACTGGGTATCACAGTATCATCAGAGTTGGAAGAGACCTCACAGATCATCAAGTCCAACCCTTTACCACAGAGCTCAAGGCTAGACCATGGCACCAAGTGCCACGTCCAATCCTGCCTTGAACAGCCCCAGGGATGGCAACTCCACCACCTCCCCGGGCAGCCCATTCCAGTGTCCAATGACTCTCTCAGTGAAGAACTTTCTCCTCACCTCCAGCCTAAATTTCCCCTGGCGCAGCCTGAGGCTGTGTCCTCTTGTTCTGGTGCTGGCCACCTGAGAGAAGAGAGCAACCTCCTCCTGGCCACAACCACCCCTCAGGTAGTTGTAGACAGCAATAAGGTCACCCCTGAGCCTCCTCTTCTCCAGGCTAAACAATCCCAGCTCCCTCAGCCTCTCCTCGTAGGGCTTGTGCTCAAGGCCTCTCACCAGCCTCGTCGCCCTTCTCTGGACATGCTCAAGCATCTCAATGTCCCTCCTAAACTGGGGGGCCCAGAACTGAACACAGTACTCAAGGTGTGGTCTAACCAGTGCAGAGTACAGGGGCAGAATGACCTCCCTGCTCCTGCTGACCACACCATTCCTGATGCAGGCCAGGATGCCACTGGCTCTCTTGGCCACCTGGGCACACTGCTGGCTCATGTTCAGGTGGGTATCAATCAGCACCCCCAGATCCCTCTCTGTCTGGCTGCTCTCCAGCCACTCTGACCCCAGCCTGTATCTCTGCATGGGGTTGTTGTGCCCAAAGTGCAGCACCCTGCACTTGGAGCTATTGAACCCCATCCCATTGGACTCTGCCCATCTGTACAGGCGGTCAAGGTCCCACTGCAGAGCCCTTCTGCCCTCCAACCCAGCCACATCTGCCCCCAGCTTAGTGTCATCTGCAAACTTGCTGATGACTGACTCCATGCCCTCATCCAGATCATCTATGAAGATGTTAATGGTTGGAGGCCATCTAGGGCACAACATAAAATGACTGAATTCTCTGTTCTTAGAGAGGCAGGGAGTTGGGGGGGGAGGGGTAGGGCAGGCAGCAGAACTGCCACTAGGGACTTTGACTTGTTTAGGAGACTGCTTGACAGAGTTCCCTGGGAGGCAGTCCCGAAGAGCAAAGGAGCCCAGGAAGGCTGGACACTGTTCAAGAAGGAAGTCTTAGAGGTGCAGAAGCAGACCATTCCTATGTGCTGTAAAGATGCCCCAGGAGCAAAGAAGGGAGGGAAGTAGGATCTGGGGAACTACAGGCCTGTCAATATGACTTCAGTGCTGGGGAAGCTGTTGGAACACATCATCCTGAATACCATCACACTGTACATGCAGGACAACCAGATGATCATGCCTAGTAAGCATGGGTTTATGAAAGTGGGTTCTGCTTGACCAACCTGATCTCCTTCTACCAAGATAGTCACCTGTTTAGGGGGTGAGAGAAAGGCTGTGGATGTTTTCTATCTGGACTTTATTACATCCTTTGACACCATTTAGCACAGCATTTTCCTGAAGAAACTGGCTATTCATGGTCTGGATGGGTGTAAACTTTGACAGACAAAAAAATGGGTCCAAAGAGTGTTGGTAAATGGAGTTAAATCCAGTTGTTGGCAGTCATGAGGGGTGTTCCCCAGGGCTCAAAACTGCGGCCAGTCCTGTTTAACATCTTTATCAATGAGGGCATCAAGTGCACCCTAACTTTACAGATGACACCAAACTGAGTGGAAGTGTTGATCTATGTGAAAGTAGAGAGACTGCAGAGGGATCTAGACAGACTAGATTGGTGGGCCAAGACAAATTGCCTAAGTTTTGATAAGGCCAGGTTCTGCACTTTGGCAGTACTACAGGCTTGGGGAGGAATGGCTGGAAAGCTGCTCAGCAGAGAGTGACCTGGGAGTATTGATCAACAGCCATCTGATTATGAGCCAGCAGTATGCTCAGGTGGCCAAGGCCAACAGCATCCTGGCCCGTATCAGGAACAGTAGGACTAGAGAAGTGATTGTGTCCTAGTACTTGGCACTAGGCTGCACCTTGAATACTGTGTTCAGTTTTGGGCCCCTCACTATAGGAAGGACATTGATTTGCTGGAGCATATCCAGAAAAGGGCAACAAAGCTGGTGAGGGGTCTGGAGAACAAGTCTTATGAGGTACAGCTGAAAGAATTGGGGTTGTTCAGCCCAGAGAAAAGGCAGCTGAGGGGAAACCTTATTGCTCTCTACAACTACCCGAAAGGATGTTATAGAGAGCTAAGGGCCAGTCTGTTCAACCATGTAATAACTGACAGGACAAGTGGAAATGGCCTCAAGTTGCTGTGCAAGGGGAGGTTTATATTGGACATTAGGAAGAATTTCTTTGCTGAAGGGTTATCAGGCATTGGAGTGGCTTGTCCAGGGCAGTGGTGGAGTGCCCATCCCTTGAGTTATTTAAGAGTCGTGTAGGCCTACTGCTTAGGATATGATTTAGTCACAGACTTGTGTGGTTGTAGGCCTGATGGGGCAAACATGGACTTATCCATGCCCAGATATGTTTGCCTGCCCCCCTGCCTCCTTCTGTGCTGGGGAAGCAACCTCGGGAGGGGAGGGCAAAAGCCCTGGCTTTGCCTCACATGGTAAGGCCTGGCAAAGTGCCATTCCAATTGGCTAATCGATGTCCAATGCCCCACTAGTTGCAGGTTGGATATTGATAAAAGGGATGAGCAGGTAGCAGGAGGCTGCTGCCGCCGCATTCTGCATCCCAGATTTGCCTGGAGAGCTTACCAGGAACAGGCTCCAAATGCCTGCACTCAGTTGCCTTGCATAGCCCCCAGCGTGACACTGTGCTGAGACTGTGCACACTTCAAGACATCCTGCCTGCCCCTGAAAGTCTTCTTGCTAAGACTACCAGTCCTGGAGACACACAGATTGTCCAGAGGAGCTGGGGACAAGGTTAGGGATTGTCTGCCTCCTTTCCAGAAGCCTGAGAGAAATCAAGTCTCAGTGGCCAATTGGACAGACTTCCACATGCTTTGGGTACTGTCTGATATATAATTTTGTGAGGAAATACTTAAAAGCCTCTTCCAGTATAATATTTGCATTTGCCACTTTAAGAAGTGCTTTAGTTTTGCCTGTGCCCTGTGTGTATGAATTTCCAACCTGTGCGTTATTTGAACCTGGGAATAAGTTTCTGGTGAGCTTTAATGTTAATAAACAGGTTTTATAGTTATTAACAATCACCACCTGGATATAAAAATTAATACAGATTATTAATTTTGCTGCATAATCCTTCACAACTTGTCATTGTTATGCTAATGATTGGACTCAAAGATCTTAATGGCCTCTTCCAATCCAGGCAGTTCTGTCATCCATCCTATCCTAAATGCCATTGTAAAAAGTCCCTTCTCCAACTCTCCTGTATGCCCCCTTCCATACTGTTAGATTGCTATAAGGTCTCCTTGAAGCCTTCTTTTTCCCAGGCTGAACAACCACAACTCTCTTAACCTGTCTAGGAGGGGTTCTCCAGCCCTTTGATCACCTTCATGGTCCTACTCGAGACCCACTCTAACAGTTCCATGTTCCTCTTGTGTTGAGGGCTCCAGAGGTAGACACAATACTCCAGGTGCACTTTCACAAAAGCCAAGCAGAGAGTGAGAGGTCAATCAGGACAAGGTCCAGAATTAGTGCCTTTCCTCACTGGCTTCTCAATCACCTGGTAAAGGAAATTGTCACCAGTGCATTCCAGGAACCTGCTTTAGAAGTCTTGGTTCTGGCAATTTGTTACCATTCACTTGGTCATGCTAAAACTTTTACTGACATTTTGCCACAGATGCTTATGTAATTTGAGCTCAGGTTTTACTTCTCAGTCACTTACAACGCCTACAAACTGTCTGATAGTCTACTAGATCCTCACCTCTTTTAAAAAGGACATTGTTTTTATATATCCTGTAGCATCAAAATGCTAGAGGGTTATTTTTTCTGTTTGGATACAATTCAGCAATCTGGAGGATGCCCTTTTTTTCCCCAAGAGATTGTTTCCCCTGTGTTTAATGACAGAACCCTTTTCTGGTGTTCACAAATTTTGTTTTGACAGGTGACCTGAATTTGGTCTACACATCTAGTATGCTGTCCTTGAGCATTTTTGTGCTGCCTGCAAGCACTGACACAGGCTGCCCATGGTCGTTGTGGAGTCTCTCTCTCCGGAGATATTTAAGCCTCACCTGGATGCATTTCTGTGTGATCTGGTATAGGTGATTCTGCTCTGGCAGGGGAGTTGGACTAGATGATCTTTCAAGGTCCTTTCCAGCCCCTGACATTCTCTGATTCTGTGATTCAATACAATTTTCTGCTCCTTTAAGTTCCTTTTTTGCACAAAGGACTTTACTTTCCCCTCTTTGAAATTTTTATACTCTACTGGATTTTCTTTTTTTTCTTTTAGTTTTGTCACCCCTGCAAGAATGTTTGCTCTGGGCACAGAAGGCAAGATTCACTATCTAGCTGTATTTGGCCAATAGACAGCATCCTAAATTATCCATGTTTTCCAGTCAAGGTCACCTAGTTAAGCTTACAAGGCTGTACAGTCAGATGAGACACATTCCAGCCATACAAAACGGCTCTATGTATGATCCTGCACATAACCAGCAATGGTTCCAGAGTTGTTTCCCTTCCTGTACATCTCCTGATTAGCTGCACCAAGGATTCATTTATGGCACACCTAAGAATCATAGCACTGCTCCCCATGACAATGCTTAACCCACACAACAGCAGTTTAAGTCTCATTGTACTGACTGTGTTGCTGCCCTTGAAACTTCTCTGGTGTCCTTGATGTGTCCCATTTACTATCAGCATCCTGGTGATTTTCAGTGGTTCAAGATTAAATTCTGTCATGATAGATTTTTCCTGTATAGACATGGCACTCTACTCCCCATATCTTGTGACACTTGATGATCCAGTCTTTTCTTTGTTGGGTTTTTTTTAATCTGATTTGGCTCTTTGTTTGTCTTTAATAGATTCAAGATTGCAGATGACACCAAGCTGGGAGCAGGTGTTGATCTGTTGGAAGGTAGGAGAGCCCTGCAGAGGGACCTGGACAGGCTGGATGGGTGGGCAGAGGCCAATGGGATGAGATTTAACAAGGCCAAGTGCAAGGTTCTGCACTTTGGCCACAACAACCCCAAGCAGCACTGCAGGCTGGGGACTGAGTGGCTGGAAAGCAGCCAGGAGGAAAGGGACCTGGGGGAACTGATAGATAGTAGGCTAAAGATGAGCCAGCAGTGTGCCCAGGTGACCAAAAGAGCCAATGGCATCCTGGCCTGCATCAGGAACAGTGTGGCCAGTAGGACAAGGGAGGTTATTCTTCCCCTGTACTCAGCACTGGTCAGGCCACACCTTGAGTACTGCGCCCAGTTCTGGGCTCCTCAAGAGAGATGTTGAGGTGCTGGAACATGTCCAGAGAAGGGCAACAAAGCTGGTGAGGGGCCTGGAACACAAACCCTATGAGGAGAGGCTGAGGGAGCTGGGGTTGTTTAGCCTAGAGAAGAGGAGGCTCAGCACAGACCTCATTGCTGTCTACAACTACCTGAAGGGAGGTTATAGCCAGGTGGGGGTTGGCCTCTTCTCCCAGGCAACCAGCAACAGAACAAGGGGACACAGTCTCAAGTTGTGCCGGGGTAGGTATAGGCTGGATGTTAGGAGGAAGTTCTTCCCAGAGAGAGTGATTGGCATTGGAATGGGCTGCCCAGGGAGGTGGTGGAGGCACCGTCCCTGGAGGTGTTCAAGAAAAGAGTGGATGAGGCACTCGGTGCCATAGTCTAGTTGACTGGATAGGACTAGGTGCTAGGTTGGACTGGATGATCTTGGAGGTCTCTTCCAACCTGGTTGATTCTATGATTCAAGCACCTCTTTCACTGGTATGATCTTCTCTGTAATCCCTATGCAGCTCGCACAATGGTGACAGGATATGCTGGTTATACTCCACTGATCATCTTCCTTCAACCAAATGATGTGTGCCATCTAACCTCTTTAAAAACATGTTTATTTCTCCAACTTACATTTTAAACTTTCACTACTACTGGTAGGCTTGCCTGTTTTTCTAAATCCTATTTCAATGTTTGTCCCACTGTTCCTGAATATTTCTTGCTTAAGTTGTCACCTTCTGCCTCATCCTCCATGTGGGAATGCAGTGATTACATGAGCTGCAAAGGGTGTGCTGATCTGTGTTGTCTATTAGTTCACCTTGCCAGCTTCCTCCTAATTCTTTGTGTAGACATTACTCCATAATCTTTCAATTTGCATGTTAGCAGTCTGCCTCTGTCTTGGTTTAGAAAACAAACCACCTTTTTTAATTCAAACGTTCCTCCATTTGTAAATAATCTGAGTCACCCTCTTTTTTAATACAACTTTCTGCATGAGGGTGCCTGGAGGTTAAAAAGGTCTCTCAGTCTGACACTGAATGTGCTATTGGCAGCACTTTGAACAACTTCACCATTGGGCTGGTGTTTTAGCTTCTTCTACCTGACAGCTTCAATTTTACCTCCCTTCAGGGCTTGCCTGCTGTCCATAACACTCTCCCTGCCACCCACCCATCCACAACTATCACCTCTACTCTGGAGTCCTCAGGACTGCATACATTCTTCATTTGAGGCACCAGTTGCTCTCAGCACACTTCTACATCCTCTTTGCATCATCAAGCCCACCTATCTATGTGACTAAATCCCTTTACCCACCAGCATAGTTTTAATCTTTTCCCATCAGCTGCAAGTCCCATTCTTCAAAGTATCACATAACCATCACACTGCCCAGAGCAGTCTGGGACTGCTTAACCTGTGGTAGTGAATTTCACAATGCCCCTTCAGGTCTTCTCAACGACTGTTTCCTCTTCCCTAAGCTTTTAAGGCACTCTCATCACAGAATACAGTACTTGCCATGGAGCTGCTTGCAACATCAGACATATTCTATCCACTTCATGGTAATTACAAATACAGCACTCAGCATGGTAGCCTGGTAATTTATTTCCTGGATAACATCCTCACTTTTTGGGGTGGAAGAACAGGGACAGGGTAGCAAGGAAGTGGGAGCCTAGAGGAAGTGATCAATAACTTCTCTTTGTTCACTTCCATGGCCAATAAACTACCCAAGGTGGAGTTTGGAGGTGATTTGTGATAGGAATGGAGAACCTGAAAATCTGCTCTCCACAGCAAACAGTTGGTTTGCACCTGCACCTCAGTTCTCGAGCTGAGCTCCAAACACATGCTGAAATCTACTCAGTTACCCAGCTTTGATGAACTGGAATAAATGTCATCACAGGTTAATGTTGCAGGCAAACATCCAGGACAGGATATCTGAATTAAATTTATTCATCTAAATGTCAGAATCCACATTTCAATGAACCAGCAGATATTTGTGACAATTAAGACAGCTGAGAGAGAAATCTACCTCATCCAAAGGCAGTTCATACTCTAACCTCCATTGAGTGCAATGGCTAGGTCCTCAGAGCTTTAAATGTACAGCACTATTTAAAGCATTATGGATATCCTGCTGGCCTCCAGCTGCTACTGAAGAAAGGAAGAGGCCTCCCATAGGTCCTCTGTCATATCTGCCAGCTGCAGGCAGATGCTCTGTTACTCCACACAGCACTGGACCCTGGGGTGGGTAACTGAATCATGCCTTCACTATCTGTCATAGATGTTCTAATGGTTAACTCTTATGTAAGTACTGACATTTAGACTAAATGTAGGTGATTTAAACATGAGCTGAATCCCACCCCGCCTACTCCAAGCTCAGACTATCTAAAGAAGTTTACCAATTAATGTAGCCCAAATCAAGTCCCATGCCACAGGGTGCAAAATGGATGGGTTAGTTTTTAAGACACTTTAAAAATTGCTCTCCTGTGATAAGTAGGTAATCTCTTTAAGGTAATCGAAAACTTTAGGCACAAAAGTAACATTAAGCCTTCAGGGAAGTCTCCCTTGCATGTTGTCCTGGTTGTTATTCTGTCTCCTACAATATGATGATTTTTGTCTTGTACAAAATTCTAAAAGTTCACACCTGCAATTCTATTGTTATAAAAGCAGCCATGCCATGTATCTGGCTTTAGCAAGTAACTAAAATAAGATACCTCTGGCTTTCAGTGCTTGCGTTTAGAATTTCTTTCTACAATAAAGGGCTTTTGTGCTTTCAAATTTCACTGTACATGAGCAAACAAAAAACTCTCACATGTTCAAAGACAAGGAAATGCCTTGTGAATTTAAGAGAAAAAGGAAAGAGATCAGAATATGTGACACCAGTCACTTCATTATTTTCTACTGGAGCTACTTAACAAATCTTCACAACTGCTCTCGAACTACAAAGTCCACAATATTCCCAACTTGCCTTCAGGCTTTGATTTCAGCTTTTCCTGCCTATACAGTTTCCTGCCTATTACAGTTCTGTATTTACCGTAATGGATCATAAAGGTTATATTCAGCATAATCAATATCTCTTCAGCTTCATGGGCATGCAAAGTGGCAGGAATCTTACTTTGTGTATTTGTTATCCTGGTGTTTATGTTTAGGAGACCAGTTAATCAAAAGCTAAATAGCTGGAAAGATAATACTCTCAGGCAGTCATCTAGGTACCTAATATTGTTTCATGTGGTTTCCAAACATGAAATGGAAAGGATAACTAAAAACCAGGAAAATAATTCCCAGCCCATGATACTTAAAGAGTCTCCTGTTTTTCAAAACTAGCTCATGGTAAAATTGTTTTTCTGTGAGTAATGCTTCTGGAATCAGGGACTGAGATACCCCATCACTTCCTACACAAAGGTGGAGTGAAGTTCCCCAGTACTGTTTTCCTCACTATTAACAGTGAAAGATCATTCATGTTTATAAATATGTAAGGGTTAAGTGCCAGGAGGATGAAGACAGCCTCTTCTCGGTGATGCCCAGTGACAGGACAAGGGGCAATGAGTGGAAGTTGAGGCATAGGTTCACATTCCACGCGAAGCTGAGGAGGTATTTTTTTCACTGTGAGGGTGACAGAGCACTGGAACCAGCTGCCCATGGAGGTTGTGGAGTCTCCCTCTTTGGAGACATTCAAGAACGATCTGGATGCATTCCACTGTGATCTGCTCTAGGTTATCCTGCTCTGTCAGGGAGGCTAGATCAGATGATCTTTTGAGGTCTCTTCCAGTCCCTGACATTCTATGATTCTGTAATTTTTGATCTCTAGGCACTGAAACATTAACAACTATTGAGATTATGTTCACAGAGGTCTGAAAGAACACAAACAGTTTTAGCCCAGGTTCTTCTGGTCCAACGTGCTGGAAATGTTCCACTAATACTAGACACTACTTTCTATTAACCTAAGAGAGTGATGCATGGCAATAGTAAACAATTACAGCAAAAAATACATGGAGGACATCAGAAACTGATAAAGGGTAATGGTTCCAATAAGACAACCTTTCCAAGAGCCTGTTCATCATGTGCCAGAACCCTGGTGGGGCTACACTCACCACTGAGTACACAACCGCAATTGCATACAGTTCTCTGAAACAAGCTGCTTCATTATTTAAGGCTTTTCTATCTAGGCAGCTAAGCTGTATGCATGGCAAACAGAACATGAAATTGTATCTTACTTTCTTCATATTCTGTCATCTTCAGGCATGTGTATAAACAGACAGTGGAAAATACAGGAGTGTAAATAGTACAGAAGAATAAATCATAGCAGTGTCAAACAGTAGATGTGAAAAACACACTTTACACGAATGAAGCAGCTACTAATGGGAAACTCACTAAACAAAGGAACTTAGCTGAGCTCTACTTTGTCACTGACTGGGATTGCAATCTTTTGTGATCCACACTACAATCTACCTCCTGACCAAGATGGATTCTGAAACTGAGATCCAGAAAGTTAAAAAAGGCTTGTCTGTCATACCATTAGGTGTTCTCATCTGCCGCCGTCGTCCAACGCGGTCCAGGCCAATCGGAGTACTTTGTGAAAAGGTAAGCGGACGGAACCTGGCGGAAACAGCTTTGTAAGGGGGAACCTGGTGTGCTGGAACAGGTGGCCGTGCTACAGGCTACAGGGAAAACAGGAAAATCCAGTATTAGTGGAGCTACCAGCAAGTTCAACTGAGCAGTCTGATCTCAGATAGTTAACCTAATTACAGGGACAGTAAAATCCCCCATTGCTTAAATCACTGCATACCACCTCCAGCAGCACTGCAGAAA
This sequence comes from Pogoniulus pusillus, assembly GCF_015220805.1. NCBI lineage: Eukaryota > Metazoa > Chordata > Aves > Piciformes > Lybiidae > Pogoniulus > Pogoniulus pusillus. The sequence continues at coordinate 21,335,741 of NC_087266.1, forward strand.
ATATTTTATGGCATTAGAGTTCTCTGCTACATTAAAAACTCCTGAGCCTTCTGCTAAGATCAGAAACTGTATGATTTTCATCTTGTAATACTGCATGCCCAAATGCTCTATGACCTGACTACTTTAAGACCAGCCTGTGCAATGCTGGTTGGTGTTGTAAACACACACCTGAAGGGAAAGACGAGACAGAAAGAATGACCAGAAAAGCTACAGCTGCAAGTTGGGTTTGTTTCCTGGGACACTTGCTGTCTTCAAATAAATGTATTGCTTTTGAGTAAAATAAGCATATTTTACAAGACAAAAATAATTGTCTAAATGTTCCTATGTTGTTAAGTTCACAGGAGTCTCATAAAAAACAGGCAATATTAAGTTGACTCTAACCTTACTTAGAAGACATCTTCTTTAGTTCATTTGCTCAATTATGATTAGAGAACATACCCTTGTTTTATTTGCTAAATTGAATCTAACTTTATGTTGTCCCTGAACTACTCCACATTAGCCAGGCTGAATGACCTCGCATAAACATGCAACATAAACCAGCCAGACCTCAGCACAAGATCTTCAGAGAAACTTATCTTAGATCTTCTCTTATCTTTGAGTTGTTTAGTTGTTACTGTTCACAGGCCCTTCCATCAAGTACTCTGAAACATCAGGGATGGTTTTTTAATGAGCTGTCTGTTGACACCGTTACAAAATCAGTGATTCAGTATTGTTCAAAAGCATTTTCTGACACCTAAGCTCTCAAACCAAAACAAAATACAATGAAGAAGGAATGAGCATTGTATTTTTCAACCAGTGTAGCTGTACGATTTCAAATCTTCTAAGAAAATAAATCACCAATGTGAAGATCAGACTTTGAAAGCCTCACATAAAATACTTCTAGCACATGCATTCCTGCTTCTCATGAGTCCTTTTTTACGTTCCAGCTACAGATTTACTTTCTAATGTGACTGCCAGAAAAACCCTCAGTATATATTGAATATGACTTAACTACAATTTCATTTTCAAATCTTATTTCCTTAATGCTTTAGTAGTATACCAGGATCCCATCACAGAGTAGCACCACACAGAGTAAGTCAAATAGATGGATCAGGTAGCTAGCAGATGTGATGGCAATTACTATATTCAAATATCTGCCTGATTAAGCAACAAATATATTCATTTCAGGGCAATTAACATTTTCTTGTAAAGCTTTGGTCCAGATCCCTTCCCTGAACAGACAAAGATGTGCTGTTACTCAGTGGCAGGCATGAGACTGGAAATGTTCCACAGTTGTGATGTTGTCTGCAGTGATCCAGCAATATGCTCATTTAACCTCAGCCAGTCCTTGCAGCAGCATCAGAGTCAATTCACATAGCTGTTTTGATGCATTAATAAACTGATACAAGCAAGGTTTGAAGACAGATCAATTTGTTTTCAGTAGTAAATGAAGGGCTTGGAGAGTGTTAAATTGCTGACATGGTACAACAAGGATTATTTGTGTTGCCAGTACTTACTAACTCTTGAAATCCATCTACTACTTTTGAGCCTAAAATCTATAACAATAATTTTATTCTTTTTTTTCCTCCAAGATAAGTAATGATAAAACTAATCCTACAATGTTCTAGTTATACAGGGGTAGAAACTAAAGTCTTTGCCTGGTTCATTGGTTTCAATTGGGAGTTTTGCTTCAAGATGCATTTTTTTCATTAGGGAATTATAAAGAAATAAAAAATGCAATATACAAGAAAAATGTTCATGTTAAAAATTGCTTTTAGAATCACAAAATCAGTCAGGGTTGGAAGGGACCACAAGGATCATCTAGTTCCAACCTCCCCACCATGGGCAGGGACACCCTACCCTAGAGCAGGCTGCCCACAGCCTCATCCAGCCTGGCCTTAAACACTTCCAGGGACAGGGCCTCAACCACCTCCCTGGGCAACCCATTCCAGGCTCTCACCACTCTCATGCTGAACAACTTCCTCCTCACATCCAGCCTGAACCTACCCATCTCCAGCTTTGCTCCCTTCCCCCTAGTCCTGTCACTACCTGATAGCCTGAAAAGTCCTTCCCCAGCTTTTTTGTAGGCCCTCTTCAGATACTGGAAAGCCACAATAAGGTCACCTGGGAGCCTCCTTTTCTCCAGACTGAACAGCCCCAACTCCCTCAGTCTGTCCTTGTAGGAGAGGTGCTTCAGCCCCCTGATCATCCCAGTGGCCCTTCTCTGGACACGCTCCAGCACCTCCACATCCTTCTTGTAATGGGGGCTCCAGTTCTGGATACAGTACTCCAGGTGGGGTCTCACCAGAGCAGAGTAGAGGGGGAGAATCACCTCCCTCACCCTGCTGGCCACACTTTCACAGGAGACTGAAAACTCTGCCATTGTTTCAGCACTGAATTTCAGTCAGGGGAGTGCCACTAAACTTCCCAGCAGGAGATTAAGTGGCATGCGAAAGATTAAGAGCATTCAAAATCCACTAGAGTCACATTTTTTGAGGATGTAAATACTATTTTTTTTGTTTGTTTGTTTTTTTTGTTGCTTGACAATTGCTTTAGTTAGAAGTCCTCCAGCTTTTCTGGAAAGTGGGAAGCTCTTGATCAGTGCAGTGTTACAAAAGCCTGTGAGACAAAAGCACTGTAACCAACTGCAAGAAAGCATCACCACTACCAACACGTAAGTTCTACACACTGCACACACTCAGGACTACCTCAAGTGGAAAAGGAGCTATTTTTATCTTTTGGATTTTTTTTTTATTCCTCACCTAAGACTATCAGAGATGGAAAATAAGTACAGAAGTAGTGCTCAAGTCCTAAATTAACCACGTGCTATTTTCTTACAGGGCTCCTAAGTTCATCAGGTCAATTTAGTAGAGATGTTTTATTGTCAGTTTTCTTAAGACTCTTTTTCATGAATTTATCAATTTATTACTGCTTTTCTTAAGCAGTATATTAGTTTTAAGTACCCTTGTTATGTTAATATCAAGATTTTGAACACCGCAGCAATTCTGAGTGAGCCTGTTTGGGGAAAATCTGCAATGTTCTATAAATAATGTGTTGTTATTATCGTATTTGTTTGTATTCCTCTGTTCCTCAGACTCTGTACCCTGTAAGGAAACTAAACATACAGCTGTACTGCACACAAACATGCTCTTATATACCAATATGAGAGATAATAACCATTCCAAGGGAAGGAGAAGGTTAATTTACAATACAAATAAGATTATCCCAAAGTCAGCATCAGTTTTATTCCATGCTGGTTTGTTTTTTAACAAGAACACAAAGCAATTAGTGACCAGGAAAGCAGAATTGTAAGTACAAGATGTCAGCTTGACAAAAGGGAAGGAAGAGAAGGAAGCATCCATTCTATTTTCTAGGCTGAAGATAGAGACAAGGAAGTGAAAGGGTCTTTTGCAGTTTGCAGAGAGCACATCTCCTATCTTACTTGTGTCAGCAGACCTTCTATCTCTTCTTCTGGACCACTTCCATAGAAATTGACCCCACCTATTACAGAGATGGGTCTTCTTTTTCGTCCTCTGTGGTAGCCTACTGTATTGCTTTGGATCACAGGTGCGAAGGAAGCCAGCCCTGGCTGATGTTCCCCATCCACGCAGTCTGTCTGAGACTCCACCGCAACAGAATCTTCTGGTATAGATAAACTTCTAATTGACATTTGACCGTAGTCTGAGAGAGGTCTGGGACGAGATCTTCTTCCAGAGCCCCATCTCCTGGGTGTGATCTTCTGTGTGTCTGCCTTTTCTTCATCCTGGGATGGAGACCTCTTCCAGTGGTCATCAGAAACAACCTTTTTAAATGTGAACAAGTCAAATAAGCAACAGAATTTTCTGACAGTTAATAATTTGTCAGTTTTTCACATGGCAGATCAACTTAACATTGCTAAAATGAAAGTTACCAGAAATATCACAAATTGCAATTGACAATTCAGGATGAGACCAACTGCAAAGGGAAGACACTGTGATGTTTGTGCTGAGTAACCACCAACATCTCTAAACAAACATGACTAAGAACACTAAAATCTCAGCAGTACAGACAGACTGTATGATAAACACTGAATTCACTGAATGATGTCTTGGAAAAACAGCTCTGGCACTCACAGGACTTTCTCCTTTGCGTAAGTAGGATGTTAGATCATAAGGACCATAGGATGTTAGGGGTTGGAAGGGACCCAAGGAGATCATGGAGTCCAACCCCCCTGCCAGAGCAGGACAATACTATCTAACACAGATCACAGAGGAACACATCCAGACAGGCTGTGAAAGGCTCCAGAGAAGGAGACTCCACGACCTCCCTAGGGAGCCTGTGCCAGTGCTCTGTGACCCTTACAGTAACGAAGTTCCCCCTTGTGTTGAGGCGGAATCTCTTTTGCTGCAACTCACACCCATTGCTCCTTGTCCTATCACAGGGAGCAAGTGAGCAGAGCCTGTCCCCCCCCACCCCGCCAGCCTTCAGATACTTATAAACATTTATCAAATCCCCTCCCAGTCTTCTTTTCTCCAGACTAAAAAGCCCCAGGTCCCTCAGCCTCTCCTCATAAGCCATGCCCTCCTGTCCCTTAATCATCCTCCTAGCCCTCTGCTGGACCCTCTCCAGCAGATCCCTGTCCCTCTTAAACTGGGGAGCCCAAAACTGAACACAGTATTCAAGATGAGGTCTCACCAGGGCAGAGTAGAGAGGGAGGAGAACCTCCCTTGATCTGCTGGACACACTCCTCCTAATCCACCCCAGGATCCCATTGGCCTTCTTGGCCACAAGGGCACATTGCTGTGCCATGGTTAACTTGTTATCCACCAGGACACCCAGGTAACACCAGTAGAAATAATACAACCAGCATGCTGTGCTTCTGGACTTTTTAACAGAGCCTGTAGTGACAGGACAAGAGGCAACAACTTCAAAGTGATAGAGGACAGGTTTAGATTGGACATTAGGAAGAAATTTTTTTGCAATAAGGATGGTGAGATACTAGAACAGATCCAGTGGATGCCCTCTCCCTGGAGGTGTTCAAGGTTGGATAGAGCTTTGAGCTACCTGATCCAGCGAAAGATTTCCTGCCCTCAGAAGGGGAAGCTGGACTAGATGATTTTCAAAGGTCTCTCCCAACCCAAACCATTCTATGATATTCCTCAGCTTTACCTTTATTCAGTGATGAAAATAAACAGTAAGGCTGCGGTCTGACTGACTGCCAATCCCAGGTAGCTGTAAGTCAATACCAGTACGGGCAGCTGCACCCCCTCCTACCACTCACACCCACACTCCCACTTGGGTCAGATCTAGAGATTGTGCAGCCACGTGAGAATTAGGTGAGTGAGCTCATCCAGTTTAGAAAGGAGAAGCTAATTTTCAATATGCTCAAGGAGTCTACAGCCTAGGACGTGTTAGTGTATTTAGTCTGGACCTAGTTAACAGACTAGGACCACAGATAGATTATAACACAACACAGGGAAAAACCCATGTTTTGAGAGAGGAAGCTTGGAAAATTAGCATGTTGTTCCTACGTAACAGCACATCTGGCTCACAGAGGTTAATGTCTACAGGTATCATAATTGCACTGGCACTAGAAGTTCGAAAATAAAATAACCTCTATCAAAATATTTGTTAGAGGGAATATTTTTTAGGGATTTCAATACATTTGGAGTAACATTGCTGAAAACCTTTCAAGCAGTTTTTTGACCAAAAAAAGTTTTTTTTTCTATTAACTTTTCCCTCAATTTTACAAACTCTCAGTGTTTTCCTGACTCCTTTAGAATGAACAGAAAAGAAACAGAGAAAGTAAGATGGCCATTTCTGGGCTGGGTGGCAGCTTGCATGAATGTCTGATGGAGGGAATGATAAACTCCAAAGCACTGCTGAGCAAGTGAACCATGCCTCAAGTTCTCATATGAACTATGAAATAATTCTGACTTTCTTTTGAAAATAAATCAATCTACTTCTTCAGACTACCCACGTGCATCCCTCACTATGTTAAAAAACTAAGTACTCCAAAAATAAGAGGCATCATCTTGTCTGGCTGGCTACAATTTGTTCATCTGTTTCAGACCAAAGGAAGGCATTTCAGGTATTGCATATTCAAAGTAAATGTGCAGCCGGAAATCAGCTTTTTACAGTGATGCCTGTGAAAGAGAATTTATCTTCTGTCACCTTCTTCTCCATCTACAATTTTCAAACAGGTTGGTACAACCATGTCACCTGATACAGTGGACATATTTTGCTTTTTGTTTGAAAGACAGCTTAAGACAAATATCACTATATTAAAACACTTCAGCTAGTATGCAGAGTTATTAGTCAGTATTTCAATATGATTACTGCAATTAAGGTATTAAAAATTATCAATGTCATACACTGCTCTACATCCAATTATTTCACTTACAGCATAAGAGTCATTCTAAGTAGACCCCTTGCATAAATTCTGATTTCTATGGCATCACACATGTCACTCAAGCATTACCCTCTCTGCAGATCTTAGCTCAGGACCAGTTTCAACAGCACAAGCAGTTCAGTACAAATGGCTGGGGCATTGACATAACTTCAACAAAGCTGTTCCTTACACACACTCCCTGACAGGTCAGAGGAGCAAAATTGCCAGTTAAATAAGGTTCTTACCTCAGAATCAGACACAGGTAAAGGGTCTCCACATATGCAGTGACTGAGAAAGGAGTTCATGAGAGCCATTTCATGTTTTTGTTTTGCAAAGACTTCTCTGCAAGAGCTACAAATGTGAGAACACTCTCTGTGTAACCAGTCAGGCAAAGTTCATCCCATGATCCCGTACTTTTAGACTGAGGGAAGGACACGTCACATGTCATCTCCTAATCTGCTTTTTACACCCTTATCTTGAGCAATAACATTTGCAAAGAAGGACTGCTTTCCTTCTGCAGCACTCCACCTACAGTAGTGATCCAAATGACAGCAAGATTAACCGCTGCTGTGCAATAAACAGTGCTGAAGGACATGTGTTCTCAGGCTTGGCTCTATTATAAACTGCACTGAAGAAGAATAAAATAGAAAACAAAATTCTCTCATAGCAACAATTGGAGAAAACCAGACTAATGACATCACATTCCTCTAAATGGCCTACTCAAACAGGACTTTATCAGTAGCCACTTACTAGTATGCATAAAATATCCAGCACACAACTCACAGGCTCCAGTACTGCAGTCACTTAAGCATAACTGTGATTCTTGACACCAATCAAAAATTTTAAGGAATTCTAAAGATAAGTCCCAGGCTTTGTACTGGTACAGCACCACTGACCTCAAATTACCCTCTCTCGGTTAATCCTCTATAAGTGAAAACAGGTTAATGCTACATATAATTATTGGTAACATCTGCAAACATGAGTAAAGATACACATGCCACTTCACACAGGATGACAATCAAAACAGCATACACTGATGCATGCATTACAAGCACTGGTCAAAAATTTCAAGGCATGCCAAGATGGCTGAGAATGAAAGGTCTAAGCTGCACCCACATTTTATTTTCTGAATTTCACACCCACTAGTCTAGCAACAGCACAGGACCACCAGTGCTTATTAGCATTTATTTATCTTGTCCTTAAGGCTGCATCACCAGTTAGATTTCACAGTATCACAGTATCATCAGGGTTGGAAGAGACCTCACAGATCACCAAGTCCAACCCCTTACCACAGGGCTCCAGGCTAGACCATGGCACCAACAGCTCTACTTATTTATACTGATGCAAATGAATTAATTTTATCTGACATCTAAATCCCTGTGACAGAGTATTAGTTAAATTGCTGCATTTCACTCACTTTCCTTTTATCAGACATCAGCATATCTACAAATACAGCCATTTCAAACAAACATTCAATTTGATCCAAGTTACACTTTTATTTGCTGTTGTTCCCATGTAGTATGTCTCTCTTAGAGTGGGGATTCAACTGCAGATTCCCACATCTAAACTTGTCTGTTGTGAAGGTGTCTGTATGCCAGCTAGATGTTAAAGCTGGCATCTTAGCCTGTAGAAATCTGAGGTGAAATTTTATTGCCAGAACACAGGTACCCAGGACCCATTTAGAAGGTCCTAAATGTTCTACAATATCTCCACATACCATGCATGATGCAAGCACAACATAGGATCTACAGAAGGCCTGGGACACCCAGAAGCAGCCAGTGGAGGAGGAACCACTCAAGACACCTCCAGTTGAGCACCCAACAGTGTCAGCCAAGCCTACAGAGCATTATGGACAGGAACCAGGTGCCAAACCTGACTGCAGGTAGATGTAGATGGTACTACAACCACGTTGTCCAGTGTTGTGGGGAACCCTGCTTGGTCCACACCTCCTGCTCTGGCAAGGTGCAGCTTCCTCACTGGGTGCTTTCCAGCTGTGTGCAGCTGACTTGGATACCTGCCCCTCACTGCATTTGGCAGTTCTTTTTAGGTAACTCAGCTCAGCTGTACATGCCACTTTCACGTGTGCTGTTTATGGTGTGATCTCTAGTGCCCCCTGACCCACACCAATCAAGCTAGGGAAGGAGCTTTCCCAGGTTGCTCCCAAGTAAGACAATTATACTGCAGAGCCTATGCCCAGTCAGGCCAAATCTCTCCTTTGCCTGGGCCCAGACTGATTTCCCAACCCAGACACAGCAGCTTCAAGGACTTGATCATGATCTCACTCAGTTTGACCTGGCACTGGTACAACCCTGCTGCATTTAATTGCACATGACTGCTGTTGCATTCCCTGTTACTCATTAATACCAGTGTAAGCAACATCAGCATCACATGTTTACCTACTGAAATCTTAGCCTAGCCTTTAGAGCCAGATGAGAACCAGGTTCTGCAACTACTACTCAGATTACAGTGTATATTTGATAAATTCAGCACCCAAAATTGTCCTCAGAGGGAGTGCTGCCCAAGGAACATGAGACCTGTACAGTACTGATAAAATGTTGCTTATGTGGGTGCAATCTTTATCAGTGAAATGGCAAAAAAATGCCAGTGCCTGAAATTGCATGGCAGGGCTTTTGCTGGCACAGTTACGCCAGCCACACCAAACAATTTGTTCTCTACCAAACCACATTCTCCACTGCAGAAGAAACCCAACCTATTAAAGTCTAACCCAACACAGCCTGCTGCTGTTGGTACCATTGTGAAGGGTCACACACTGCTATGAGGGCAAGGAAAACAGAATCCCTGTGTGACTTTTTGTTAATGTGTTTATACCAATGAACTCCCTAACGAAAATAAAAATCACTGCTCTATAAACTTGTTCATGCCTATGTATGTTACTGAGGTTTCCCACTTACTAATTTGCATTTCAACTCCTACCATTACCTAACTGGATTTTTTAACTGTATGTTTCTGTTCTAAATGTATGGATACAGTTATTACTTCATAATCATAGAGGTTGGAAGGGATGTCCACAGATCATCAAGTCCAGCCCCCTTGCCAGAGCAGGACCATAGAACCTAGTGCAGGTCACACAGGAACACACTCAGACTGGTCTTGAAAGTCTCCAGAGGAGGAGAATCCACAAGCTCTCTGGGCAGCCTGTTTTAGTGTTCCATGACCCTACCAGTAAAGAAGTTCTTCCTCATGGTGAGGTGGAACTTCCTGTGCTCTAGTTTATACCCATGACCCCTTGTCCTACCACAGGGCATAACTGAGAAGAGCCTGTCCCCTCCCTCTTGGCACACAGCTGTTGTATATTTATAATGTAATGTATACATATAGACAAGCATAGCAGGATAAGAGGACACCGAAATCTTCTGCATGTTTGGTTTGTTTGGGTTTTTTCCTTAGCTCCACACTGAATTGCAATGCTTCTTATTTTGGTGTCTATTTTTCAGCTGTCTGGCTGAAATGCAGCCTTGCTACCTTTGGCTCCCTTTCTGTAATCTAAAGAAAGAAGAAACCCAGAATCTAATAATGCAAATTAATTTCCAAGAGCAATTTAGAAAAAAGTGTGACAAATTAAACAGATTATGATTCTGGCTGAGAATAAGCTACAAGGACAAACTGAGCAGGCTGAGTATTTTCACAACATCCTTAGTGGAAACTTCTGCTAATCAGTCGTCTTCTTCTGTAAATGACAAGAATTAAAAGCCTCACAGTATTTGTATTACATAGGTATTCCCTGTACTTTGATGTCATGAGTACACATTTTTGTGTACATTTAAGGGACTATATAAAAAATGTACAAAGTCCCTCTCTGGAGATATTCAAGACCACCTGGATGCATTCCAGTGTGATCTGGTATAGGTGATCCTGCTCTGGCAGGAGGATTGGACTAGATGAGCTTTGGAGGTCCCTTCCAGCCCCTAACATCCTGTGATTCTCACGCTAGCAATGACAGCTACATGCCAGCATTACAACTGGTGACTTATTAAATAGCTTATATTTCCATCTACCACACTACTTGCCAAATGCTACATGTCAGTAACAACATTAGAATTGATTTCTCAGTTCACATAAGCCACCAAATATATAAAGGAGCAAGTGACCATGGCATAGTGCCCATCAATTATCACCTTCAATTAACAGAGTGAAAGTCTGGACAACTTGTCTCCATGCAGGTACATGATAAAAGGCAACCTTTGCATTTTCTCTTACTGTTAATAGCAGTTGGGGAGCATTAGTTGAAATTCATTTATCATTACAACAAACTGAGGTCAGAAGCTTTTAAACATATCATGGATATGATCAATATTTTTATTTGCAAACTCCTGTGACAGAGCAGAGAGATTATCACAGTATCAACAAGGTTGGAAAAGACCTCACAGATCATCAAGTCCAACCCTTTACCACAGAGCTCAAGGCTAGACCATGGCACCAAGTGCCACGTCCAATCCTGCCTTGAACAGCCCCAGGGACGGCGACTCCACCACTTCCCCGGGCAGCCCATTCCAGTAGCCATTATGAGAGACCAGATACAATACAGCTTCACACAGAAAATGTATTTTTTGCTTTCTTTCCAGATTTTATGAAAAGATCCTAAGGGGTTATGAGAGACCAGTGGCTCCTTATTAATCCCATAGGCTAACCAATTCCAACACAGCAACAGTTATCATGGAAAGAATTCCTTTTACAGTAGAAAAAAGCACACTTTCAGGCAGTGTTTGCAGCTTCTACCACAAACTAACCAGAATTATTAAACCAACACAACTTGCTTACAAGGAAGAACCTTCCATCTATTCCTAAGTAATTGCAAATTGCATTATATTCTATTTCTTTACATCCCTCTGCCTCCTCTTCCATTAGCATATTTTCTTTTTACTTAGCCTTTGAGAAGACCCCAAATACATGCACTGATTACCTAACCCGAGAAAACACAGTGCTGTTTAAGCAGTGGTCTGCAAGACAGGAGAATACACTCTGTGAAATAACTGCAACAAAACTATTTAAGAATATATATATTTACACCACAGTATCACAGGATCACAGTATCACCAAGGTTGGAAGAGACCTCACAGATCATCAAGTCCAACCCTTTACCACAGAGCTCAAGGCTAGACCATGGCACCAAGTGCCACGTCCAATCCTGCCTTGAACAGCCCCAGGGATGGTGATTCCACCACTTCCCCGGGCAGCCCATTCCAGTATCCAATGACTCTCTCAGTGAAGAACTTTCTCCTCACCTCAAGCCTAAGTTTCCCCTGGCGTAGCTTGAGGCTGTGTCCTCTCATTCTGGCGCTGGCCACCTGAGAGAAGACAGCAACCTCCTCCTGGCCACAACCACCCTACAGGTCTAACCAGTGCAGAGTACAGGGGCAGAATGACCTCCCTGCTCCTGCTGACCACACCATTCCTGATGCAGGCCAGGATGCCACTGGCTCTCTTGGCCACCTGGGCACACTGCTGGCTCATGTTCAGGCGGGTATCAATCAGCACCCCCAGATCCCTTTCTGTTTGGCTGCTCTCCAGCCACTCTGACCCCACCTATACAAACAAGCAAAGCAGAGAGAATCAGAGTAATACAATCATATCAAAAATTAACATAAGCGTCATCTGCTTGGATGTTACAAACATTATAACAAGATAATCTGCCTTTCCTTCCAGCCCCTAAACTTGAGTGGACCCACAGCACAAAAATTAGCAGAGCACTGCTTTACAGAGGGACTCCCTAAAGGAATACCATTGAACTATACTGGTATGAGCTCTCAGAATGGATGCAAGAAATACTGTGTTGTAATAAAGTAAATTACATTAACTCTACCTTGTAATGCAGTAAAATCATTCCCCATTAGCACCACAAACTACTGTGGTAAAACATTCATTATGGAAGTTTTAAAAACTGGAAAAAAAAAATCTGGTCTTGGGAATTGTCAACACCAAAGAAACTGTGGTGTTCTAGCTAAGAAATGCACCTGCAAGATGACATTAATGTAAGATATTTAGTGAGAGAAATATATTTCTGAGGCATTTTTCAAAGCAGGTTTGCTTCATTTTACCTGATTTTGAAAGCCTGCTTTTTATAATCAACAAGCAAACCACTTTCCCTCTCAGCAATGTGCCTCACCAAGATTAGAGAGTTCACCTTCATAATATCCCCGTTTCACAGATAAGGAGCAGACACAAAGTAGTTAAGTCATACAAGTCACAGAGGAAGCATAAAGCCAAACTGGAAATGACTAGCGGATCTCCTGACTCTCAAATCTCTTCTTCAGCCTCAAGGACTTCCTCCATGCTCTCCTCTAACTCATTTCCTAAACAAAATCAGCTAACATATTTCCGACCGGCACAGGAGAGTTTGCAGGGAAATGTGTTTGCTTTGCAGAAGTAATCTCCTCGGTCATATAAAAATGCAAGCCTGCTAAAACCAGAAAGCTGTTTCCACCATTTGTCCGGTGACTGATTCCTGGGGGCGGCTGGGCGGTGCTCTAACACAGCCCTGGCCTTTCCTTACTTCAGTATCTGAACTGGGACAGCAAGCATGTAAAGCGTAGCAAAAGAGTCAGGGAGGTTATTCTGCCCCTGTACTCAGCACTGGTCAGGCCACACCTTGAGTACTGCGCCCAGTTCTGGGCCCTTCAACTCAAGAGAGATGCTGAGGTGCTGGAAGGTGTCCAGAGAAGAGCAACAAAGCTGGTGAGAGGCCTGGAACACAAACCCTATGAGGAGAGGCTGAGGGAGCTGGGGTTGTTTAGCCTAGAGAAGAGGAGGCTCAGGGGGGACCTCATTGCTGTCTACAACTACCTGAAGGGACATTGTAGCCAGGTGGGGGTTGGCCTCTTCTCCCAGGCAACCAGCAATAGAACAAGGGGACACAGTCTCAAGTTGTGCCAAGGAAAGTATAGGCTGGATGTTAGGAGGAAGTTCTTGCCAGAGAGAGTGATTGGCATTGGAATGGGCTGCCCAGGGAGGTGGTGGAGGCACCGTCCCTGGAGGTGTTCAAGAAAAACCTGGATGAGGCACTCGGTGCCATGGTCTAGTTCACTGGCAGGGCTGGGTGCTAGGTTGGACTGGATGATCTTGGAGATCTCTTCCAACCTGGTTGATTCTATGATTTCTTTTAGACATATAGGCAGAAATAATCCCTAAACAGTTTCTTTAGCGACTCAGAACACATCAGATCAAGTAACAGGTAAAAAAAACACCTCTTTTCTTTGGCAAAACAACCAACTTTTTCCAGGCTGTTGTTGTAATATCTGCTGGTGAACCTCAAGAAACAACTATAACCACAGACTCAAAGCTGAACAAAGCAAAACATAAAAAGCCATAGGATTTTACATCTCTTCAGTGTCTCTCCAGGTGGAGGCCTTCTGGTTCCCTCTGCTTTCCAGCCTCCCAGAGTAAAGCCTCATCATCACTGCCCAAGCCCAAATACAGCCACCAGCAGATCCCAGCAGCAGTTACAAACTCCAGCTTCCATGGGGTGGAACTGCCTTGGGCAACTCTAGGTCTGCATGCTATAACTTCCTGGAGCATGGAGTAAGGAAGTGGTTGCTGTAGTTGAGCTTGAAGTACAGAGAGTCAAGGCTGCTGTGCTGAATCTCCTCCAGCACCTGGTCAGTCTCCCAGCCTGCCATAGCATACTGCTCGGCATCCTGCGCTGAGCAGCACAGCACACAGGTAAGTACCAGAAGAAGCACAGCAGCCTCCAGATGTCAGTGAGGGGAAATGCAAGTTACAAGGAGGAAACTCTGCAGCTACTTCTGCTCACTGTGGACATTGTAGCCTCCTAGCATTGAGGTGGATTTTCAGTTCTGACAGTTCAACACCGCACTTGACGTTACGATCAAATGACATGGCCAGAAGAGCTGTTCCACTCCCTGTGGTACTATTACTTTTGATCCCTGGGTGAGCAGTACCTGGCATACTGAGATGGCAGAGGAGACTGACAGCAGAGTCAGCTATCACATGCTATGAAAAAGCAGAGGAGCACAAATGTAGTAAGGAAAGGGAGCAGCCTTGGATTTGCAGCAATGTGCAGTGGTTTCTGGTTTAGCTCTGTGCAAGTGCTCCTGGAAGTCACTCTCTGAGCAACTCTGGAGTAATTTTGTGAATGTATCCTGACTTGTGCAGAGCAGCTCAGAGTTTATTGTAACATCAGACCAACATCACTTGCTCTAACTGAAACCTCAGTCTGCTATCAGAAATGGTGTGGAGAACCTGTTTCAGTGCTCTGCTGCTCTGTCCTCAGGCCCTACTGCCAGCAAGACCAGAGTGCCACTGGAGTGGTGAGCCCTTCCTCCAAATTACAAGCCCTCCTTATTTACTTTACCTAATTGTACTTCACAGTTTAGCACTTTTTCAGTTATACAGATTAAGCCACAGTCTAAATTACATGGATGAAACAGGGTGAATAAATTAAAAAAACAAATAAATTGCAGAGCTGAAACAAGCTATCTCCCAGCAGCTGTGATAATGCTTGGTCCCACAACACTCAGGAGCCTGTGGTAGGTACCAAGGATGCCCATCCTCAGCTTCTGGCTGCTGCATGCTCCTTATAAGTACTGACCATGACCACATCCAGCCACTACCCTTTGATCCTTTACTGTGAGGACCCTTTCTGAAAGAAGAATAGGTAGGATGAACTGTGAGGACAGATCTAAATCCTCCCCATACTCCCACCTCTACAGAGCTTCTTCCTCTTCTCCATAAGCTGTCGCCCAGGTTAAGCAATCAGTGCTCAATATTCACAGTCAAGACACCTGTACAGGACACACCAGCTCAGCTCTGCCAGCAGCTGAGTTCTGGGGAACTGCACAATGTGAATTAGCTGGGACCACCAATTTTCACGCAGCACAAACATTAAGTGAGTCAACAGACAGGTCCTTAGAGCACCGAAAACACAGTCTGCAAACAAAATGTGACTCAACTCTAATTACAACAGAGTTACCTCTTCACTGTAATTTATCATTCACTTCATCATGCAAATAAGATATTTAAGTAATAAAAAGTCTGGTGTATTGTGAAGGCAGATATCAGCAAGGCAACTTCAATAACAGGTGCTCTAAGGGGTTGTGAAGGACTGGCTAAAATGCCAAATAGCTCAATTTGTCCTT
Organism: Pogoniulus pusillus; assembly: GCF_015220805.1. Taxonomy (NCBI): domain Eukaryota; kingdom Metazoa; phylum Chordata; class Aves; order Piciformes; family Lybiidae; genus Pogoniulus; species Pogoniulus pusillus. The sequence goes on from NC_087266.1 coordinate 21,351,203, forward strand.
TTTGCAACAAATTCAGAAGTGTTTTGCTTAACCAGCCTTCATGGCTGACACATGCCAGTTCAAAGCACAGCATTTAACTTTTTATTATCTACAGCACCATGGGGCTCTCTTGCAGGAAAGACAGTTACAAACTCGTACCTAATCACCTCACGATGCTGTCGAAAAGCAGTATGTGACAGTGGCATACAGCAGAGACTAGGAAGGCACAGGCTGTCACAGACAAGCTTTAGTGACTCACACCTCTGCAGCTTAACAAGTGCTGAGGCATGGATTTGGCTGTACTTAATTAGTTCCTCTCTGGAAAGCAATCTCTGGCAGGACCAACAACAAAGGCAGCCAAACACCTTCCCTGCTTCAGTCCAAATTTTGCATTTTGGTGAAACCATCGAGGTGACAGAGGTGACAGGATCTCATGACTGAATCTTACAGGAAAAAACATCCCCAAAACATCAATTCAGGTAAATGGATAGACATGCTTCTGTGAGTACTGGAAATACAGCTTTACAGCATCAGGGAAAGGGAAGGTAGAAATGGGCCAAGTTTCACAGGTTTCATTGGCCAATTAATCAACTAGGTGGCACTTGGTGCCATGGTCTAGCCTTGGGCACTGTGGTAAAGGGTTGGACTTGATGATCTGTGAGGTCTCTTCCAACCTTGGTGATACTGTGATACTGTGATACAGGTAAAGGAATAAACTAGATTTGCTCCAGCTGTGGCAGTCAGTTCTGAAAGAAGAACACTCTTGAACCTGATTGCTTAGCATCCTTGTAGTGAAATACATCTCCAGGCCACAGCGATTTTAGTGGCTGTACTGGAACACATACTTTTGCCTTAAATCCATACAGAAAAGAGGATACATGAGAAATGAAAACTGTTTCTGCACACACTGTGTTTAAGATTCAGACAAACTGTTAGCACTTTGGAATCTGCATGGCTCAGCTTCATGTCAGAAGTGACTGTTGAGAATGAACTAAGTGCTTGACCATCACAGCAACAACTTGCTGGGTAGGTACAGTTCTGTAATACAGAGGTGTAAGGTAGAGTTCAAAAAAGAATTGTAGTCAAAAGTTCAAACCTCAGTGACCTCATTGTGCGAGTATGCAGCATTCACAGAAGTGCCTGTGGGCTGAATAAACTCCAATTAAAACATAACTTGGCATAGGTATCTTTAGTACCTCCATGCTGAGGGCAGCATGCTGTGAAGAAGGAGGAAACAAGCAATGAAACCATGCCACCCTCTCTGTTTTGTAGCCACTCTTAAGTGCAGCAGCTTTCAGATAGTACATGGGATGAGAAGCAGGCGTGGAAAAAAGAGTAGAGTTTACACCCCTTGCGCAGCACAACAGAAGAAAACTCTGTCCTGCATAGCTCCTGCTTCCAATCCACAGACAACACTTACAAAAACTTTGCTTTTTTTTGGATCACAACAGAGGTCAAGATGCAGCTGCACCGTCTGAGTGGTCGTAGTTATTTTGCTACACACAGAAACTCCAGGCAGTGCTCACAGCAAAGGGAAGGGAGAAGGGGTCTAGTCCCTCTGCTGCTTCTCTAGCAGCCAAGGAGCTTGTCCTCCGGCCAGTATTTTCTTCATCTCCTACAGGGCAATATCCCTCACTGACCACCCGCCCACTACCCAAGCCCAGAGCTGCCACCAGTGCACACTCGGTATTTCAGACACCTGAAGTGAGCGCTGGCAGGCACTCACAATTAACATAAAATAGGTTATAATATAAAGAGAAAGTTGCCATTCCGTGTTAGATTATAACAGAATGTGGTGTGAAAACTAAAACTGCAGTAACTTATGCGCTCAATGTACACACTCACCTAAAAATCTGTACTGGCTTGCTGGAAGCCAGAAGGAGAGGGATCAGTTCAGTTCCTCTTGGGTCATGATCGCAGATCACCACTAGATGGTAGATGAGCAGCATTCATCCTACTGCCCTCGGCAAATTTATTCCCGAGAAGTACAACAGACACACACCCAAGCTAGGGCTCCTGCCTCTTCTGGCAGTGTGAAAGCATCCCCTTGCATATCCTCTTAAGTGAGAGTTTTGGGGGAAATGGAGGGCTGAGGCAATACTGGGACTCGGAGAGAGCAATAACCTCAGAGTCCCAGCATTGATACAGACAGGGTATCCAGTCTTAGAGTAACAAGCACTACAGCAGACAAACTTGCTTTTCTCCAGCAGAAGGACAATATTCAGAAGCTCTGTAAACGCCTTCAGTTAATTTGAAAGAAAAATGTGCCACGGTTTTGAAAGTAAGAAGGCTTCAGAGATATCCTAAGACTTTACAGCATGGAGTGCTGAAGTCTGTGCAGCCACAACAATTGCCTTTGTCTACCTCATACCTAAGGCATAAGATACCTCTAGTCAAGCCAAGGTAGCTTAAAAGCTATGTCAGCTTTATTTTGTAAACGGCTTCTTTATTCATACAGACTAAAAGAGATTTTTGCCTAGGTGTACTTTTCCCAGTGAGTAGCAAACCTTTCTATGCTGCCTCCTCATCTAGCTCAAAACCCCACTGATGTGCAGCTGGGGCTGAGGTGAGCCACATCGTTTTGAGATGGGTGCAAGATAGGTCTGACAGCTTTTCACCAACACTGCCAAATCACCACAGCTGCTCCAGTGTCAAATGTTCCAGTGCTTTAGGTAAGGGCACAGGCTTATTCTCTGAACTTACTTCAAAGATGCTGCAATACAGCATACTTAGAGCATGAAACCATGCATTAAGTGCAGCAAAACGTTAGTCTTCATCAAAACATCACTTAAAAACCACTCAGCCCAGCACCTAAAGTTTGAGATTTGAAAGCAAACAAATAACCAAACAGGTAACCCTCAGCACAGCCACTGATGCACACTGAAAACACTGGATACAACTGAATGCTTAAACCTCTACATCTTTCACACCACACTGCTCTACAAGTATCACCGTGTTCTGCAAGGCTTTCACAGGCAAAGGGTTTTACATTAAATCAACTCCACTTCAGAATATACAGACTCTTTAGAGACCTTTCAGCTTGCAAGGAAACACAGCCAGACCCTGCTCAGGCTAGTCAAATCTGACAAGACCACATGACAAGGTGGTGTATCTGCAGGGTGCAATAAGCTGCCCTTGAAAACAAGCATGAATAGCTTTGCTGCCAAAATTTTCTTTGATATTAATGTATGAGAAAAAAAACTAATTTGGTGTTACTATCCAAAGAGAATATATTAAAGGAAATAATTGCTGTCAGCATATTTTAGTAATAACGAGCTGCAACAGCCATTAGCATTCAGGTTATTTTGCATTGTTTGCATTGTTTTACATTAATAAAGACAAAACACAATAGATACCTATTACTTCTAAAGGTTTTTTTCTTTCCTCTTACCTCTTCCTTTTTCTCTTCAGCACCAGAGGCTAAATTGAGGCTCAGTTGAGAGTGGCTGCTTATGCCACTGTCTTCATTTCCATCATCATAGTACACAGTTTGCACCGAGTCCTGGAAGCACACAGGATTCTTGCCCAGCTTCATCCCTGGTACCTCAGCTCTCTCCTCACTCTCTGAAGAGCTCAGCGACAACGTGCTGTGATGGTTTGGACACTGGAAATTAATATTGCACTTTACCTTCTCTGCAGTGGGACTTTGAGGCTTTGGAGTAGTTGGCCTGACCGGAATGTGAGGGTTTTCAGCTTCATATGTAAACTGCTCAGTAGCTTTTGGTTCCTCTGAGTCTGAATAAAACACTTCATTGGGAAATGGACTAATGTCATTCAGTGTGGGTGATAAGCTATCAGAGTCTGGGATACCTGATGATGTCCTGAGGCTTTTGTCTTCAGCAACGGCTACATTCATTTCAGTCTCTTTATCCTGAGCAACTGCAGGGCTTTGCAGACAAGGTGTTCCCGGCAAGGAAGAATCTGGACTAGATACAGGGGAAATGCATCTCTTTCTGTCTTGATCTGTGCTGCTGGAAACTCTGCGGGAGTAGTCATCATGCAGTCTGCTGTTTGACCTTGTTCTCTGGGACTGTTCACTGGGAGTGGGAGCTGTAGTCTTAGAGCCATCCTTCCTCCATGCAGCATCTGTAACATTACTGACAAGTTTCAAAACTCGGTCGAAATCCTTTGCCCTGATAGGGCTCTTCCATCGTTTGGATCTCCTCTCAGGATTCCCACTGGTTTTGTCTGAGTCAGCAGAAGTAACACTCACAGTCCTCGCTGGTAGTTGTTTTTCACTTGCAACCTTGAGGTCAGTGAGGTTTGAGGTGGACTTCCGTTTGAACGAGCTCTTTTTCAGAAAATTCAAATTATCTGAACTTTTGCTTCTCCGATAAATGATCCTGTTGTTTTCAGAGTCTTTCACCAAAATTTCACACATCTTGGCCTCTGTGATGACAGGTGATGTTTGCCTGCTACAGTTCTGATGACTCTGAACTTTATCCGTGTCTACCAAGTTTATGCGGCCGGCACCATAAGCCCGCCTAATGCTGCGTGAGCGATGAGTATTCCTCAGGAAAGACTCATCACTCTCCTCTGCATCGGAGCAGTCAGAAGCTAAGCCATCCACTGCATTCTGGAAATCGTGCAGAGGCCCTGAATAGGAATACCTGTTAGTCTGGACTCGTGTCACAGCCCCGTTTGAACTAGGTTTGCCTACACCATTCTCATTTAAGAAGTCTGAGCACTCCCTTGTTTGAATTCCTTGGAAAACTGAAGATTTCAACTTCTTGAAAGATCCCATTTTTCGGATGGAAGACAAAGCATTCCACGTGGATGGGTTGCCCATCAAAACCAGAGAACGAGGCCTGTCAGAGCTGGAATTAGCCCGCTTCCGTGGGGTGGTGAAAAAGCGCATGATTTTGGAAGGGCTGAGTTTATCCTCTTGAATTTCCTCCTGGTGACTGTTGCTGGTGCCGTATCCCCCATTATGACTGACATAAGTAGTCTGGGTTTGGGGATCTTTGTTATCCATAACTAGGCAAGTAACAGTGGTGCCGTTTCCACAGCCATTTGGAAACGTTGTCATGCTCTCGATGCTGTATGCATGGAGATGGAGGCTGGGGTAGCTCAAAGCAACAGCACTATCTCCAACAGCTGAGCTCGCTGCCTCCCCTTCATTTGATGCACCTTGGTTTGTCTTGCTTTCACATCGACCAGGTGAGCTAAGCTCCTCAGAATGCACAGCCTGCATCAAGAAAACAAAAGCAACAGTTAGAGAAATCTTACGAAATCCCCAACTAAGAGAACTTTGAACCTCATTGTAGGAAATAAAGACATGCAGGAAAAGAAGTCCTTTTACACCAAACAACTCTGCATTGCAGAGGTGAGAAGCCACTCATAACTCCCTCAAAGTATAATTGCATTCATTACTTATTTAAGAGACCAGAATAATTTCAATATGTACTTGCTGCTCTAATCAGCTAATAAATTCAGTATGACTACCACACCTACCTTCTAACATCAAATATAATACACATATACTCTTAGAGAGACACCCCATCCCCTGCAAAAACAGCAATCCAGTCTTCCTCCTCACAGAACTCAGCTAAGGCACACAAGAATCTTTCATCCAAAAAAAATTGAGCACATCCATCAAGTGTCACCTAATCCTCAAACAGCAGGCAAAAAATGAGGAAAATGTACATATGTCTTCCTACATTTGCTGCTGTCAGGAGGCTTGCAGAACGCTCAACCGTCTGGTCTGTTCCCCAGCAGGTAAATATAAGAGTCACATGAAGTGCAGACCTAAGCATTTTTGCCTAGCCAAAGAAAACAAGAGCCAGAAGTACATAAGCCCAGAAGCCCTCCTGTGCTGTTGTGACATGACGAAAACTTGAATTTGGAAGTGACCAGTCTCTGTGACCGGGATGTGCTGGCTCCAGGAGCTGAGCATGGCAGATCCAGCAGCCCACACCACACTCTGGCGCTGGAAGAGAGCTAGGAGGGGGTACCACTGGCCAGGGCCTGCTCTAGGAAGGGGTCTCTGATGGGCAGGCAGATGCTCGCATCACTATGCTATACGATGCACAGAAACAAGTGGGATGCCCACTCCAAAGACGGCACTTAAAAACTAAAGTCATGACACGGTAGTTTCTGCAAGAGCCAGTGAGATTTTCACAAGTGTCACTGCCTGGGGGTAATTCCTTCTGCCCCCAACGAGGAGAGAAAACGTACGGCAGTGCCTGAAAGAGAGGTAGCCCCGGCCCCTTTTGTCTCCTTCCACCCGAGCAGCCGCAGGGCAAGTGGGGGTAGGGGTTGGCTCCTGGCAAGCAGAGGGGGTCGGGCCAGGAGTGGGACCAGCTGCAGAGCGTGGCAGGATCTGCAAATCCTGTCGAGGTTTTTCATCTCGGCAAGGCTGCAGCGCGCAAACCCCGCACACGAAAAGCCCGACCACCACGTGAAACGCGGGAGCTTCGGGGCCCGTGGCCACTCGTCCTAAGGCTGCTTCCTCCGAGAGCACTTTGAAAGTTTTGTGAGCCTCTGTCCCCATGGGGTTAAAAGGATTTTCTTGTGCTTCATGGAGACGCCTGAAATCTCCCTCACCGCAGGTTTTTAATCCCCCTCATTCAGAGGGTCCCAGCGGGATGCTGTCGGGCTGCAAAGCAGAGCTGAGCCTGCCCGCACCGCCGCGGCACCAGGAGCCGGACAAAGCCCGCTAGGCTCATAAACTTCGGCCTGCCCTGGTGCCCTTGTACCGCTTGCGAACTTCCACGCCAACCAAAATACGTCTAACCAGAACGAGACACTGCTCTCGGCAGAGTGCCCTGACAAAGCAGCTTTGGGCGAAACTGCACCTGAGACGGCAGAAAGGGAGCCGGAGAACGAACACAAGGGCACGCAAGCACCGGGCCACAGCGTGAAGCGCCGCGGCGCTGGTGCTGCCGCTGCCGGGAGGCGACTCGCGGAGCAGCGCCTTACCTGGGGGAAGCGGGAGAACCCCGCCAGCACAGCCCGGCCCCGGCGCAGCCCGCTCCCGCATCGCTATGGCAGCGGCCGCCGCGGCGGGGCGGAGAGAGGGCGGCGAGCGAGGGCGGGGAACGCCGCGTACACGGACAGCGCCGGCCGGGGGCGGTGGCCCGGCGGAGCGGGGCGGGGCGACTCGGGAACCCCCAGCTGCTCCGGCCACCCCAGCACCGATCCTCCCCATCCCGGGCAAGTGTCTGCTCCTCTCCTCCGCCGTCCGCCCTAACCCTAACCCTAATCTTGAATATCCAACTTTGGATCACATGCATATAAGCACATCCCGACATCAGAAATTTAAGATGGGGAAAGCAGTAGGGCAAAAGCAACGTAGTACAGCGGCGGTCTCCTCATACCTTTTAGGCTAAAAGAGAGGTGACTCCCGCCGGATCTTGGCTTGAAGGAACCTCCCCACCACCTATCCTGAGCCACGGTGGTGCCTCGGTAGAAAGTATCTAGCAACACAAGGATGATCACATTTAGTATCTTCAAGATGTCATGTGTGTGCATCAGTGGGTAAGGGAAGACCAACAGGTGCCATCAATCTGGACTTTTGTAAAGCCTTTTGCACAGTTCTCCACGATATCCTTCTCTCTAAACTGGAGATGGATTTGACTGGTGGAATGTTCAGTGGATAAGGAATTGGTTGGATGATCACATAGGAGTCAACAGCTTAATGTCCTGATGGAGACAGGCGACAACTGGTGTCTCTCAAGGGTCTGCATGGGGACTAATAGTGTTCAGTATCTTTATCAGTGATATAGACAGTGAGATTGAGTGCATCTTCAGCAGATTTGCAGACAATAGCAAGCTGAGTGGTGCAGTTGATAAAACTGGAGGACAGGGTGCTAGCCAGATGGACCTGGACTGGGTGGAAAGCTGGGCTGAGGAGAATCTCATGAGGCTCATTCAATAAGGCAAAGTGCAAGGTCCTGCACCTAGGTCAGGGCAATCCTCAATATCAATACAGGCTAGGGGATGATGAAATTGAGAGCAACTCTGCAGTAAAGGGCTTGGGTTTACTGGTCAATGAAAAGCTATACATGAGCTAGAAATGTGCACTTGCAGACCAGAAGGCCAATCACATCCTGGGCTGCATCAAAAGAAGCGTGGCCAGCAGATCAAGACAGGTGATTCTGCCCCACTAGTTTGCTCTGGGGAGACATCATTGAAATGCTGTGTCCAGCTATGGGACCCCCAAAATAAGAGAGACATGGCCCTGCTGGAGCAGGTCCAGAAGGTCATCATCAGGCTGAAGAACCTCTCCTATGAAGATGGACTGAAAGAATTTGGACTGTTCAGCCTGGAGAAGACACAGCTCCAGGGACACCTTAGAGCTGTATTTCAGTATTTGGAGGGAAGCTATGGGAAGGACTATTTAGAAGGTCTTGTAGTGGTAGGATGAGAGGTTTTAACCTGGAGCAAGGTAGATTTAGGTTGGAAGTTCTTTAAAATGAGGATGATAAAACACTAGAACTGGTTGAGGCCCTGTTCCTGAAGACATTCAAGATCAGACTTGATGTGGCACTGGGCAACCTGATCTAGTTGGAGGTGTCTGAAGGGGCATTGGACAAGATGAGCTTTGTGGGTCCCTTCCAACCCAGTGCAATGCATGAATCTGTGAATCTGTATTGTCCCACCTCCTATCACCACTCACAATGCATTTCTGTGTGCTCTGCTCACCCTTGCTTTTGTTGCAGGCACAGACCAGCTATTGGCCAACACATGTACCAGTCCTAACTCCTTCTGAAACACAAGTTTATTTTCCCAGTTATAATCTGTGCATTCACTAGTCCACTTCCTTTCACAGTAAAACTGATCCTGCCAGTAAACCAAAAGCATTTGGGAAAAGCCCCAGATTATTTAGCATTCTTTTTTACCTTATCAAAGTATATTTAGCAACTAATTAATTATTTTATAGCAAACCAATCTGTGACATATAAATACATTTTGAGTTTTTAGTGTTTGCATCATGCTGGGGCCCCATTGTGTTTGTGATGCTAAACACAAATTTCTCACTGCTGTGAAAATCAACTTATTTCTCTAAATGTGGTTTTCTTTATTACACTTAAAGACATGAATGCTGGAAAATAAGCACTTGTCAATCTGCAAGTTCTTTCAGATACTCATGCTTGGTTCTCAAGGCTGTCCTGCTGCCTCAAACCCAGACAACTTTTTGGATTGTCCCTGCTCCTCAGATTTATCAGCAACAACAACATTTTATGTACAATCTGAACATCTTTCATGTACTGTAAGGAAAATTTTGTGAGACAGTGTCTTACAGCCTCATGTCATGACTCCTGACAAAGGCATGTAACGACTGGTAGTACTTGCTCAAATAATTTGTTGTCTAAAAGTATTTCTTCATTTGGTCTGGAGCAGTAGACATAATTAAAACTGTTTTAATGAACTCAGGTAACAGGTAAAATGAAATGGGACACAGGGTGGATGGCAGAGCAAACTCCCTAAAGAATTAACAAAGGCCATCAGCCCCACTGCTTCTCCTCCAAGACTGGTGTGACTGTATACACTGTAATTACTCCTCTGGAGAGCAGTATAGATGTGTTCTCAAAGGCAAGGTGTAGTTAGGGAGTGAGGCAAACAAATGGGCTTAAGGGATGTAGGTCAAACGAGGCAGCAAATAACTCTGGGAGTGACCACAGGATCCTCCAGCAGTCAGCAGCAATGTACCAGCCCAAGTCTTGCTAGCCTTAACTTTCTGGTGTGCTCCATGAAAGGAGTGAGTTTTGAAGAATGACTCAGATGAGGCACTAAAGTGGTTGCTCTGCAGTGTTGGGCATGGGAAGAAAAGGGAGATTGGGAAGCAGTGAGCACAGTGTGGAGAGGGTCCATATAGACCATGGCTGGTGATCTGTGTTAGCATAGGGCTAGCTGGAGGAAGTTTTCAGGTCAATGCAGACAAGAATTATCTGCCTCAGACTGTGGGAAAAGGAAGTCTCTGAAGGGGGACTCAGTGAAGGCACTGAAATGGCCAAGAGAATGATGTCAGCAGCATCACTAAGGGATTTTTTTTTTTTCATTTATATTAGACAAGAGGTGTATCAGAACTGCAAACACTTTCAACAGGTTGTAAACTTATCTCACGGCTTCCCTGGTATCTCTGAAGCGTTTGTGCTGATTGCTTAAAATCTCCTCACTATTCAAACCTGAGTTTTAATGCATTTATGTTCCTCTGTTCCTGCATAAATATCCCAATGATATCCATTACATTAATTTTCAACATCCTTTTTAATCCATCAGGCCCCTCAGAGAAGGGAACTGCCATTTCCTCCTGTGTCCTCTGTCTACCAGCTGGACAAAAAGACAAAGCAGGAAAAAAAAATTACTGAGTTGAACTGAGACACTAATTTGGATCTCTCCTTTTTCCAGCCAGCAGTGTCAGAATTCAGAAATTGTGATAACTTTGAGATCTGAACTGTCCTTTTAAATATATTTGAAGCTCATCAGCAGGTTGAGGAGACAGAAGTGACATAAGCAGATACAAACAACATGCTTGGAGGAAAATTCCTGAAAAAGGCCATGCTAAAAAGCTCACTTTAGATAGTCAGATAAGAATATATTCTATGTTATGTCTCTTAAATGTCACTACATTTTAAAAAGGAAATACCTCAACAATTGCCATTACAAAGATAACAGTATTTAGTCAATCAGGTATTTGTCAGGTTTCTGAAAGTAAAAGTTTTAATGTTCCAGACTTGCTTGTCTTAGGATAACTATGACACAGTACCATGCTTAAACCTTCTTCTAGCTCGTGCAGCTTCGCTGAGCGAGTCTTTCCTTCCACACATGCACAGTGTTTAGCAGAGCACAGACACAGCACACTAAAGAGTGGGTCTGAGAGCAAGATTAACTTTCTGGTCTGGAGACCAATCATTACTCAAATGTTTTCTTAGGCTGAAATACCCTTTTCCCTCTTTTTTTGACTTTGTAGCAAAGTTTAGTAAAATGATGCAAAGCAAAATTTACCAACAGGACTACCATAAGAAGGCACATCTTAGTAGAAGCAAAATTTATGAACAGGGCTGCCATGAGAAGGCAAATCTTAGTATAAACTTTGCTTATACTATTTGAAGAAAACCAAACCATCTGTGTCCTCTATCTACCAGCTGGACAAAAAGACAAAGCAGGAAAAAAAAATTACTGAGTTGAACTGAGACACTAATTTGGATCTCTCCTTTTTCCAGCCAGCAGTGTCAGAATTCAGAAATTGTGATAACTTTGAGATCTGAACTGTCCTTATTTGAAGCTCATCAGCAGGTTGAGGAGACAGAAGTGACATAAGCAGATACAAACAACATGCTTGCAGGAAAATTCCTGAAAAAGGCCATGCTAAAAAGCTCACTTTAGATAGTCAGATAAGAATATATTCTGTTATGTCTCTTAAATATCACTACATTTAATAAAGGAAATACCTCAACAATTGCCATTACAAAGATAACAGTATTTAGTCAATCAGGTATTTGTCAGGTTTCTGAAAGTAAAAGTTTTAATGTTCCAGACTTGCTTGTCTTAGGATAACTATGACACAGTACCATGCTTAAACCTTCTTCTAGCTCGTGCAGCTTCACTGAGCCAGAGTCTTTCCTTCCACACATGCACAGTGTTTAGCAGAGCACAGACACAGCACACTAAAGAGTGGGTCTGAGAGCAAGATTAACTTTCTGGTCTGGAGACCAATCATTACTCAAATGTTTTCTTAGGTTGAAATACCCTTTTCCCTCTTTTTTTGACTTTGTAGCAAAGTATAGTAAAATGATGCAAAGCAAAATTTACCAACAGGACTACCATAAGAAGGCACATCTTAGTAGAAGCAAAATTTATGAACAGGGCTGCCATGAGAAGGCAAATCTTAGTATAAACTTTGCTTATACTATTTGAAGAAAACCAAACCATAGTGATTACTCCAACTTACAAGGCAAAGTTTCAGCAGATTAGTCCTTTCTGAAGTCTTTTCTACCATCCTAAAAGCCCAAAATGTCATCTAAATTTCTGATCAAAAATAGTGCTTTTGAAGTGGCATTCCTAGCTGGGTTTTTGGCGGGGGAGGGGGGGGGGGGGGGGGGGGGAGTATGTGTGGAGGGGGGGTGTTTGGGGCTTTTTTGGTTGGTTAGTTTTGTTTTGGTGGGATTATTTTGTTTAGTTTGGGGGGGAAGAGGGTGGTGGTGTTTGTTTTTTTTTCCGTTGGTTAGTTTTGTTTTGGTGGGATTTTTTTGTTTGGTTGTTGTTGCTGTTGTTTTTGGGGGTGTTGGTTGGTTTTGTTTCTTTCTTTCATGAAAGGATTAATGCTATTTGCACTAAGAATGCTTGAAAAGGTGTAAATAAAACCAAATGCATAGCCCTTTCGTAGGTATTTTGGGGAAAGTGAGCTATATACTGTTTTATGTGCAGAGCAGTAGTTTGGCTCTAGATGAGTAACAAAGGCAGCTGCAAACCGAGAGGCGATGCCAGCATTAAGTGTTATGGCTGACCAAGCACAGTAATTCCTGAAGAACTCCAAGAACAAATTCCACATTGGCATGAGATTTTTAACAGTGATTCCACAATGGTCATCACACTCACCACAACAAAAATTAAATGCTTGCTTTGGAAGCTCTACGTCTGTCATTTAAAAAGAAGTTTAGCGCGCATGTGACCAGGAACGAGAAGGATTATTCTGAGTGTAATACAGGTGGGAAAGGATTACAAAAAATGTGACATGGGAGAAAGAATAGAGAGTCTTAAAGATGAAGTTACATCATCCTCCCAACTTTTGCTAGGTAGTGATACACCTCTTAAGTTTTTTGAAGAATAGCTAAGGACACATTTACGTAATAAAGTCATTCACTTAAATCTCAAAAGTCTAAATGAGAATTCTTCTTTCTATTTCATTTAGAAATCCTCTTTTCCACTCCACAACTCTGCTATTTCTTTAATGATTCTTTTGTAAATACTTTCTAAAAATGTATTTTAGAGTAGTGATTGTTTTAAAAAATAAGTTCTCTTAAATGAGAGTACCAAAAAGGAAGAGCAAAAAAAAGAGTAAATTCAGGGAAACATAAAAGTATCTGTCTACTTCAACTGCTATTGGACAAGATGGCAAAAGAAGTAAGTCTTTAAGACATACTTTAAATTAATAAGTGCCCAAATTTACTTATTAAGATCAGGATCAGAGAGCTCTTTTCTTTCAATGACAGTGTCTTTTCCAGCCTGCAGTACATCGCTAATGCTCCAGCTTTGCAATTTGCACCTTCCTTTTACATCCCAGGCAGACTCTACTGCAGGCAATTAACCTCCAAGGAATCTTTACACATTGGCAGGTCCCACAGGGGGAACTGAGCTGAGTCATGTATCTATTAAAGTTAAAGGCAACTCCCTCACCGACCTCACTGACCGAATGATCAAGATCTCAATTTATGCTGTTCAGAAATGAGGGAAGGGTAGCATGTTTGTGTACACAAGCTCAAACTAACATAGGCTGCTAATTATTTGAATGTTTCATAAAAAAACTCTGTGATATTTATGTTGGATTTTCCACTCGTGTTTATCTGCAACTAAACTAGTAACAATAAATTGAAGGGGATTTTCCGAATTCAAGACCTCTGTCATTTGGCACTGAAAAAAATCCATTCCAGAAAATGAATCATGTTGCTAAGGAAAACACCAAAAGGACAGCTTGGATTAAGTTGCTGTATGAGCTTCTTAATTTGCTCAGTGAAAGTCACCACTGACTTTACACAGTAAGCTGGTATGCTACTTCCAAAAGGCCAGATCCTGTTGCATTTACTTTGCTGCTGATAAAAAGGCAATTACTGCCCAAAGCAAGAAAAGTTTATCACGATTTGGTCTAAATCACAACATGCAACCAACTGTTTTTCCCTCTAATCTTTTAAAAAGTGCTTTGCAGAGGTTATTTCGCTGAGCTTGCTCAGCTCTGTTAAACACAGAGACCTAATTTAGGGAGAGCACAATAGCCCAATGGAGTGACGCCATCAATGAAAAATGACCCTTGTGTACCAGGTTACCATTATCCCATCTCTGAGCTGCTCTTACTCACCCACCTACACCACTACAGCTGCATGCAACTTAATGATGGCTTCAGCCTTTCAGGCTGCCAGAATGTTATTTATAACCCCACGGGGTCTGACTGTGATGCTATTCTTTCTCCCCACCCTCAAGAGGCATTATTCAGACAGCATGACATGAAGGGATGGCTGGTACTACAGAAGAGCAGTTTCCAATAAACAGATCATTGTGTTTAAACATAAAGAAGACTTCCAGTTACCAATTAGGAAGGCTGAATTCCACCTTCAGTTTGTGTCTCACAAAGTGTAAGATGTAGGAAGGAAAAGGACTGTGTAGATGTAAACTATACAGAAATAGGAAGGAAAAGAGATTAGTAAAAAAAACTCTTTTTTTTCCCCCTTGTTTTCTATATAGGGTGATTTTTTTTTCCCTTTTTGCTTAGGAAAAAAAAAAGTTACATTAGATTTCTGTTAAATGGATGGACTGGTTGGGAGGAAAGGATGTGATCTCAAAAATGTAGTTGGAATTGTCCTGCTCTGCAACCATTTTCTTTCTCTTCTATGCTCTGCCTGTCATCCTTTCCTATGTCACACCCTCTCTGAGGAGTGTGATGGCCCTACAGCCATTCTGTATTTATTTTCCTTGCTCAAAATAATAGCATGTAAAAGTGACTATTAAGAGCTCTTTATCAACCTTCTTCCCCACCCACCTTAATTACCCAGCCATGTAGTCCTCTCTATGCAGAATTGTCCTTCCAAAATTACCTGAGGATATGAAGGTGCCTTGTTACGCAACCAGGAGGTCAAAATAAATCAGTGGAAGAATAAATACACAGAGAAAAGATCCTGAAGAGTTTGAGGACTGAGAATTACCTGCAGCAGGTGTTTACACTGCTCAGACCAGGAACTGAAATGACAGCAAGGAGCTGGCATATGTCGTGCATTTTCACATGAGCTGTAGTGAGAGTCAATTTGATTTGTGAGTGGTGTTGCTTCTCTCTGGCCTTGGGAAGGAAGCACAAGCAGCATCTAACCCTCACTTAAATCATCCAGCTGTCCTGAAGGGAGTAGGGCTACATCCATGCCACAGAGATAGTCCATTGGATAGTAGAAAAGATGGAAATGCTTTAAGAGTAAAGCAGGTAGTGGACTTCATTAGGAATTATGCTACATCAGTAGAAATTATGCAATGTTAATTAAAATTACCTTGCTTTTAATGCTTATTATAATAAAATAACAGGTCTCAGTAGAATAATTGGCCAAGGATGATGCAACAGAAATGCCCAACTCATGATAATGCAGCTGCACACCTTAGTTAACTCCTTGGTGGCCAGGACAAAAGAGAGGTAGCCCTAAGATAATAGCTTTTGAACAGTGGACATCTCTTAAGATAAAGAAAAGGACAAATAGGCAGCATCTGGGAGGAAGCACTGGAGGTTGTTAGGAAGATTCTAGGCTGGGGCTTTTTTTTCAGTTAGTATCAGTACTCTTCTTTGTTTAGTCCCTTTTTACAATGACAAACTTGCTGTCTTTGTTACGGTCCGAATTAAATTACCATTCACGGACACATTTGTTGTGGCAGAAGATTGAATTACCCTCTCCACCATTTTTCTCTTTCTTTTTTTCAGGTCAAAAAAAAAAAAAAAAGGAATCTTTCTAATTCTGCCTTTAGTGTGTCAACAATTTCTACTTTTTAAATTTACCCTGTCAAAAATCCTGTGGAATGGAAAAGCTACACAAACTCAATTTAGACTAAATGGATACCAATGAAGTGCTACAACAACATTTACATGCTGGGCAGTTTCAATAAGATACGTGCTCTGAATGTAGCCTGCCTGAAAAGTTCAAAGCATTGATAAGCTTTTAACTAGTGGTTATTCTTTTCCTTCTCTGGTGCTGTAGTATCTAACTATTTTCTTCTTTATTAACACTAAAATCAAGAGATTTGGGTTTTGGTTTTTTTTTTAACATGGATGATAAAATTTAAGCAAATAATCTGTTTATTTTGGCAGGAAAAGAAGATACCTGCTTTTAAAGATACAGAAAAGCACAATGCTGCTCATTTGAAAACTTATTTGTCTGGTCATGAAATCAGACACATACAAATTTATACATTTTGGGGTATCTTACTCATCCTGTTGAAAACAGATATGCACACTAAATTAGATCTTTTAGCATCAAGCTACTCAAGGAGATCTCCTCTTAAAGCCTTGGATTGTTTGTAATATTGCAATTGTTCCTGGAAAGCAATGCAAATAATGCCATGGTCTAGTTGACTGGATAGGGCTGGGTGCTAGGTTGGACTGGATGATCTTGGAGGTCTCTTCCAACCTGGTTGATTCTATGATTCTATATGCACTGACTGCCTCTATTAGGTGTTGCAGCTGCACGAGTTTGGCAGATTTTGGTGGGAAATCAGAAGATTAAGTTCAGAACATTGGAATCCTGTGGTTGGCTTCCTGTTAGAACAGTGTGGAAGAAAACTCATTAAGTCTGAAATGGAGTTAGTTATGTATATCTGAGATACCAAATGTCATAATTGTTTGAAATAAGGTGGACCAGAACCAGTGCCCCATAAGAACTTTACATAGAGCTCATAAAACCATATTCCTGTGAGAAGAGATTCAACAATTCTGGATTTTGCAAACCTTGAAAGTAATTGTAAATCATCTGAAAACAGTGAAAATCCATCTCAGGTGGGAAAGATACCTTTAATGTTGAGGCTGGAGAAGAGGGATTCTGCATTTTGATTCTCTCTGACCTTGGCAGTTCAGCACAGTTTTCTCAGCTTAAGTGCCACGTGTGTAAAATAAGTGATGATAGGACTAGCATCTTAGAAACTGTGGGACTGAAAGGACAAATCTGTCAATGCATTTCTGGCATTTTGATGCTTACAATGATGAAAGATAAAAAAGTGTAGGCACAAGAGTGTAATCCATTATCTATCCATGAAGAAGACAAACCCTAAAGTCTAGGGTTTTTTAGAGGAGTTAAGAATCAAGTGCCTGTTTCAAGACTAAATTGCCTGTTTTGATGATGGTCCATTGATCTTCTAAACTGGAGTTTGCACTCCTGACTAATAACTTATGTCTTGTCAGAGTAGAGGGCATCTCTGAACCTTTAAGATTACACATTTCCTTACTACAAAAGTTAATTTACCCTAGTGAACTGCATTGGCCTAAACATTGCAAACAGCAAACCAGACACTTCACTTTCTGTCATGCTGTCCTTTTTATAAAGACCTTGTCAAACTTCAGGTTAAGAAAATCTGACAAGAAAAACCTTATGAGACACTCCCTGAACATGCTGAGGTACATGATTAAAATACTAAGGTGGAGATGTGAGCCATGTTTCTAGCTCCAGTATGAGAGACCACTTGCACCAATTCTGTCTTAGGGTTGTCTTTTGTCTAAGCAATATTACATACCTAAGTCAGGTCTTTTCTTGTCTCTCTATTTTCATGATATAATTCAGCAAACTTTCTGTTTCTGTCAGGAGTGAAATGGTTGCTTTGCTCTCCCATTACCACATGCTGACCAAGACATAGAATCATAGAATCAACCAGGTTGGAAGAGACCTCCAAGATCATCCAGGCCAACCTAGCACCCAGCCCTAGCCAGTCAACTAGACCATGGCACTGAGTGCCTCATCCAGGTTTTTCTTGAAGACCTCCAGGGACGGTGACTCCACCACCTCCCTGGGCAGCCCATTCCAATGCCAATCACTCTCTCTGTGAAGAACTTCCTCCTAACATCCAGCATATACCTCTTCTGGCACAACTTGAGACTGTGTCCCCTTGTTCTATTGCTGGTTGTCTGGGAGAGGAGACCAACCCCCACCTGGCTACAATGTCCCTTCAAGTAGTTGTAGACAGCAATGAGGTCCCCCCTGAGCCTCCTCTTCTCTAGGCTAAACAACCCCAGCTCTCTCAACCTCTCCTCATAGGGTTTGTGTTCCAGGCCTTTCACCAGCCCACCTGTGATCTGTGTGGATGAAAGTAGAAGTTATGGCTTGAGCCAATCTGAGAGAACGCCACCTTATAAAGGGAGAGATGCTGGAGTGCCTTCTGCTTTTTCCTGCCAAGCTGTGAGTCAAACCAGCTCCCCTGGCTGCACTCAAGCTGTTGCAGGGTGAGAGGCAGAAGTAAGCGTACAAGAGCAAGGAGAAAAGCACACAAAGGTGAGTGGAAACTCCTTCTTTCACAAGCAGCAGGACTCCTGAAATGACTGTAGACTCAAAACTTGTCTCAGGAACAGCCCAGAAGTGCTGTGAACTGGAAAGGGCCAGGAGAACACGGAAGTGCCTTCAGCTTCTTCCTTGAGCATTGTTTCAAAGGTGCAGGGCGCCAGGACACGTGGGCATGAGAATCATAGAATCATAGAATCAACCAGGTTGGAAGAGACCTCCAAGATCATCCAGTCCAACCTAGCACCCAACCCTATCCAGTCAACTAGACCATGGTACTAAGTGCCTCATTCAGGCTTTTCTTGAACACCTCCAGGGACGGTGCCTCCACCACCTCCCTGGGCAGCCCATTCCAATGGCAAATCACTCTCTCTGTGAAGAACTTCCTCCTAACATCCAGCCTATACCTACCCTGGCACAGCAGCTTTACAGAAGAGGCACAAACATAAATTCTGTGGCAGCATGCCAAACAGAAAATACTGCTAAGCACCTCCTCTTAGTAGGAAAAGTAGGAAAACACTTTCGTCAGAAAATGGTTAAATGAATTTGTTCTGAAGGGCTGTTGTGTAAAAACAGTAGATTACAATCAATCATTAAGGTAAATAGAGATCTGAATCTGCTGTACATTCCATCTGTGATTCAGTTTCAAGTCCATCCTTAACCACAGACATAATGTAATACAGTCCCGGTGCAAGGATGCTGCAATTGCTCTGTACCTCCAAAAAGTGCCATTTGTAGAACAGCTCAGTAAAGATTCCTTCTAACTCTTTTCTGACGCAAAAATTGTTGGCAGGCCAGCCTATGCTGGCCTCAATTCAGTCTCAGTGGTAGGATGAACACTGCATAGAGCCTAACATTTATTATTGTGCCGAAATTCGTTGGTTTAAAACCTGTTTTCATCAGTCTGTGCAGCAGCAGGGAACAGGGCCGCCCTGTCCAGCCCTGCCGCCGAGCCAAGTGCGGCATATGTTCAGCTGAGCCGCTGGTGACACCCCCTGTCAACGTCTGCCAATTCCCTTAGCAGGGACAAGATCTATATGAAAGCTTCAACTCAGAGAGGAGCCACAGACAAATACATTCCAGAATAATTGTTTCAACTGAAGAGTCAGAGGTGCACCTTTATAACAAGCCCATTTCAGCTGACTGCAGTCTCAGCTTTATACTTTACCATACCAGGTCAACAGAAGGTACTTAATTTATCAGGAGATCCTGTGTGCTAGTTTGAAGCAGGCTAGAATGTTTTGGTGAGAAGAATTAGATTACAGGCTGTGAAAGAAAAACAATGGTGATGTCTACTTCACTCATAGGCTTGCTGAGATGTATAAGAACAAGAAATAAACCCACAGATAACCACTCGCACTTCTGCTTCTGGTGAGCTCTGAGCTGCATCTCACTCTCTAACCTCACCCTCCATTTTTTTGGGACTAATCCACTTTGCTTCCTAACCCCCTAGACAAACCTCTGTTCTTCCTTGGGACTTGGGTAAGGTGGAGAGGGGTAGGGGGAAGGTGAAGGGGTGGTTGTGAGCCCCTCCTGGGCATTCAGGTTTCTAGGCTGTTGTGTTTCTGTATTACCTTTTACTTTGTATATTTCTGTATTACCTTTTACTTTGTATATTTCTGCATATACTGTAAATATCTGCTAAGCTGTAAATAATAAGCTTCATTCAATTTCCAGAGCTGGCTGAGTCTAGTCTGGGTGATTTCCAAAGCTGGGGGGGTGGGGGGTGGGGAACACTCAAACCATCACATCCTGCTATCATTCAGCTGATAAACAGCTCCTGTTCAGTGTTCAGCCCTGGGAGTCACAGGCATTGCTGCCTGAGAAAGACTGAAAGAACAGCCATCCTGCACCATGCCACAAAGTCCCACAGCTTGATTTGCCAACACTTAAGCGAGATGCCTCATAGAAACACTTAGCAATAACTCAGAAATTATTATTACATTTTACATTGTTCTGAAGTCTGTGCAAAAGGGAACAAAGGGAGTTCAGGCTCTCCAGAGAAAGAAACCCTTCCTAAGGTCTGCAATAAAACATAGCAACTTCTACTAAACCATTCAGTATCCTAGTGAAATATATTCCCTTCTCTCACCAGTCTTGCTTCTTTCGTTGCTACACCACTGTTACTAGTAAAAACGAGCATGTAATTTTTAGCCAAATCTCATTTTACTGGAACCTCTAAGCTTTTGAGAGCTTATTAGTCCAGATTTAACCTGATATTAAATGAGAGGAGAGTGAAATCCGAGCTTTACAGCAAGTATTAAACAGATTTGCTAACGCATAGTAATGAAAGGGAATTAGCATACAACCAACCCCAGGCTCATTTCTCCTAAACCAGGAGCTGTTTTCCCAGGGAGGATATTGAGTGCTTGTGACTGCTCTCTGCTGTGATATTCTTACATGGGATCATGTGGTGCCTTCATCCAACACTGAAAGTTTTGGGGGAAAATGGCATCAACAGTCCAACGTTTGTTTTCCTAAACTTCCACCTATTTCCTCACTTTCTTTTTATTGGGTAAACAACTCTTAACTGCTCAGTCTTGCTAGCTAAGCTAACTGTGCTTACAGTTCCACGGAAACCACTCTGCTTTACTGAAGGCTTCTAAAAGCTCAGAGCTTTTTGGGGTTGTGTTGGTTTTTTGTTTTAGGTTGTTGGGTTTTTTTTTTGCTTATTCCCCAGAAAAGCACAGCAGCCAAGGTCACATTACTCCAAGAGAATTGTAAGTCATCAAGTTACTTCATTTTCAGTCTGCTGATTTCATATTCTGATTTCAGCTACAGTACATCACCAGAGCTGAGATCTTGTAAGCATTTTACATATAAAATCCTTTTCTATTGCATGCTTAAAATCATGCCAGTCTCAAGAAGTAATCCACATATAAATGCAACAGATAGCTAATTTGTGGAAGCGTAGGCAAAGGCCAGCATTGTGATTACTCTTTTTGAAAGGAGATGGCTATTAACACAGAGATGTGCCTGAATTAAAGTGAGGTTCCTCCAGCATTCCCATAGCAGACCTGTGCCTTGCTTTCTGGCCGATCTGAAGTGTGAGTCTGAATGCAAAGTTCGGGTTTGGTTTTCAGTTTCTAATTACCACTAATTTACAGGTGATACTAGGACCAAAATCAAAGAGCACCTCCTTGCTTGCCTATCATGGCAGGGTGGTGAATAGGGAAGGCAGGAACTGTGGTTTTGGTAAGTAATTTTCCTTGTTGGTATATGAAGTTGAGCTGCCTGTCATGGCAGGGTGGTGAATAGGGAAGGCAGGAACTGTGGTTTTGGTAAGTAATTTTCCTTTTTGGTACATGAAGTTGAACCCAGTTGCTTAAAGACTTCTGACCATATATATTTTTTTTGTTTTTACTGACAAACAATGAAAGATTATGGTCTTCACCTGCATATAAACCAGGAAGAGCAGCTTTTCTAAGAACAATGTTACAGCACTTTTTTCTGTGCCAAATACCTCTGATTTTACAATACACACGCAATTCTACCAAAACAAGTTTCAGAGAAAGAGCAATAATTAATACTGTAGTTTACAAAAGCTTCACCACGTCTTGGTTCCATTAAGATACATTTGACTACTAAATAATAATCCTGGCTTCCCAAAATGTAAGCAACAAACCAGCTTAGTTTCCTTTGGTGAAGCCTACCTTTCAAAATGCCCAACTCCAGCGCAGTGCCATCAGTGGCAATGCATCAATGCAGGCACTGCAAGTGGCTCAGGTCTCTGGCTGGGTGGGCTTCTGCCCACAGGGGTTCCAGAAAGCTGCGATTATGCCAGGGAATGTGCCACAGCCTGTGGGATCCCCTTGAAGCTGCAGTGCACAAAGCACTTTGTTGTACAGTGCATAAGCGCAGCGATGTATAAAGCCCAAATGTCTTTGCTAGATGAACTGCAGAGATTATCTGCGAGTCTAAAAAAGCACATACAGCTTAACAGAGGGGCAAAGCACACCACAGCCAACACACAAAAGATTAAACATTAGTCTCAGTCATGGCTTTGTACTTAATTTGAACAACTAATAAACCCATAATTGCAAAATGTAATTAATTACCACCACACATACCTAAATGTTTATGTCTTCCAGCAGCCGTTGACTACGAGATCTGTTTTTCTGGATAAGATTTAATCTAAGTGTCTGAAAATCCATGGCACAAAATATTGTCCCGTTACAGTATGACCCTTGTTCCAGAAAATCTGCTTGGTTTTTGAAGAAAGCTTCTTGTTGCCTGGATTCAGGGCTCAGTTCTGCGAGGTGCTGAGTACCTCCTAAGCATTTGAACACCACTGAGAGGGAAAAGGACTCAGCATGATCCAGAAGCAGTCAGTACCTTGTGGGTTTGAGTCCCAGGTTAATATATAACAAATGGCTGCACAGCCGTGTGTGAAATGAGCAAGTTAAACATACACTTAAAATAACTGTAACAAGAGAGAAGAGAGCATATTTACAGGAGCATTTAATTAAAATCTTTGTGCTGAAAAGTCTCCTGTGCAGAATTCCTTCATAGTTACCATATGAAAGCAAAGGTTTGAGGAGTGTTCTAGTGAAAATAAAATTAAGCAGCTAAGGCAGAAATAACCTAACATTGCAACCAAAGACTTCTAGTTAAATATTGGGCAAACTATGAGTTGGTTATTATCAGCTGGCATCTACCCTGAGGAAACTGCACCTGACAGTGTGGACAAAATGCATGACCCAAAAGGGCATATGCTAACTAAACACCTGCAAAAATGAAAATAACAATAAACCCCAACATTTTACCACCCAGATCTAGTATTTTCAGGTGTCAGCAGCAGAACAAAATGCCAAAGTCATAACTGATTATCTACTGTAACAAATGAAAGAGGTAGAAAGGAAAGGTATAATTATGTGTTTTAAAGCTGTAAAGCACCACAAGAAAGTAACTGGATGTTCAGAAGGCAGATGAAGTCACAGAAGTCACAGAATCAACCAGGTTGGAAGAGACCTCCAAGATCATCCAGTCCAACTTATCACCCAGCCCTATCCAGTCAGCTACACCATGGCACTAAGTGCATCATCCAGTCTTCTCTTTTATTTTGCAGTTCCACCAGCTTTACCTCTTCTATAAGACAGAAGACCTTTATTATCTTTAGTTTAGCCAAATCTATCCTTCTTCTAATTTCTTGCTACTACCAACAGCATAGATCCCCCCAAAAAATGTATGCTTTTTCTCTCTTTTCACACATATACAGAGTGAGATAAGGCAAAAGACCCATGCCTTTTGTTTTCACATTTACAGCATATGCACATCTTCAACAGTCACAAAGTGTTTGAAGGGAAACTCAAGTATTAGCATGGAAATCATATGTGCACATCAGTAAAAAGGAATTTTGGGGACCATGGTCCATACTAAGTCTAATAAACTGTGCATTGGACCTGCTGAGATTGAGTTAATTTTCCCCACAGCAGCCCTCATGAAGAGCTCAGTTATCCCAGTGACAGGACAACACAATGCAGAAAACCAGTTACACCCTGCTAAAAAGATGAGACCTTCACTTCCCTGCTTTTGCTGCTAAGTGTACAAAAGGAGAACCTACTTTCTCCTGGAGACCCACATTCATTCCAAGAGCCTGTTGCCACATACAGAATTGTAGAATGCCCCTGGCTTTGTACTCTCCAGTCAGAAGGAACTGTACAGCTCTCTCCTACACATCCCTATACAGAAAACAAAGCAATATGTAACATAAGTTCTGTTAGAATGTGATTAAATCTTACTTCCTCCTCAAAAGAAATAGTAGCTTCCAACTGCATTTTTTTCTGAATTAGAGAGAGTAGTAAAATATGGAGAAAAACTGCACTGTGAATGCAGGAGAGCACTAGTTCAAAGAGAAATTAATTTCAGTCCTACATTTCTTGGAAATACTCTGTGAATAATCACAAGGAGAATTTTTAATGGCAATAGTACATTAATCTCTTAAAAGTAGAAATGCCAACAGATTTCCTTAATAATAGATTTACATATCCAAGATCATTTTCAAAACTCAGTTAATAATTTATAGTGAAATATGGGGCTTCACATATGTCTCATGTTATAATTTGGGATTTGGATATTATTGAATTCCTATTAATTAATCACATGAATATAAGCTGAAAGCTCTGCTGGAATCTCCGTATGAAGGAAACTAACTACATGGGGGTGTAAACACAGACTTACAAAAAGCTTCAGTGAAAAGAAGGAATCAGTCTGCTCACTGCTGAACTCTTCCCTTGCAAGGTTCGGATATTACCATTTTAAGCCTTTTGAGTCAGATATAATGTCCACTAAAATCAAGGGGACTTTCCTCTGCTTCAATAAATATAAAAATTATCATCAAGGCTAAGTCCAAGTATGTTTCTTAGTCTCAAATCACTCACCAGGGTGCTTATCTACAATGCTGACGCCTGAATGTTGATTTTGATCATGGTCTGGGTGTGCACAGGGGCTAAAATACCTCATCTTTCCCTGTGGCTAAAGCTTTTATGAGAAATGGAAATGCAAATAACGCTACATGGCACAAGCTGAACTCCAGGTACTTCACAAGCAAAAATAGAAGTATTGGGATTTGCATAACAAATAAAAACTAAAAATAATGAGTAACAGACACAAATGCAATAAATGCCTTTTCTTGTAATTTCAGCCACTGAAAACCTGCTTATGCTTAGGCTATCAAATATTGTTGTAGAAGACAGATTTAAGTTAAGTGGTAAGACCAGTACCAAAATTCAGTCCAATTGTGGCAACTCTGACTGAAACATCTTGATGAGGTTCCTGCTTAGAGGACAGTGGATAGTGATATCTGTACCTGAATTGTACCTGCATCCTGAGAATCTTCAAGTACATTACAAATTGGAGTAAGTTAAAACTTCTGTGTGTATAAAGCCTGCTACAACATTTTCCCTTCCTTTCACTTCCCTTCTCTTTTTCAGAAATTTCCTTTGCATTTTAAACATTTCAGATTTTGATCAGATTATTTGAAATTCTGTCATCCAAAATATGAACTAGTCAAAATATAAAAGCAGTGTGGAGGTTTTGGTGAAGACCATCATGGAGAATAGTCTCTAGAACAAAGAACAATCAGCAGACAAAAAAAAAATACTTAAAGAAAATCTCTGGAGCTGAAGCAACCAAAAAATTCAGAGCAAGCCACAGAAGGCCAGTAATCGACCAGTTAACCTGGTTAAAAATTACCAGGAAATCAGAACTATCCAGGCCTAATGATCTCATTTTCAGCAATACAATACTGCACTGTACTACTTCCATCCTACGCTGTTTCATCCAAGTTTGTACTACAAACTACAAAAGCACATTGCCAAACTTAGGGTTTAGGGGCTTATGTTACCTGCATAAGTCAAAGCAGAAAATCTGTCTCAATGGAAACTAACTTCCTTGTACCAAACCGATTTTCATTGCTTGAAATTGTGACAAAGAGGTTCCAAATCACTCCCAAAAGAAATATAAATACCTGGCTTACTGAGATGTAAGTACTGAAACAGAACAAATGTCCATCTGGGTGGAGTCTAGCAGAGTTACTTGTTAGGTCTGATGATCTGCTACTCTCTCAGTTTATGTCAAGCCTTTCACAGGAAAATGACAAAGACAGAAATTGGAGGGGGGGGAAACAGGCATATCTGCAAGTTGTTGTATCGATTGCATATTACATTAAGGCACCTCAATCTTAAAAGCTCCACACAGTACAAAAGAAGTCCTGTAAGAAGGGCAAGCCTCTTTGCAAATATTTATGCTAGCACAGCACCGTCCATAAGACAAATTCATCACCAGGTCATACAAGGCAATTAGGCCTGAACACTGGATGCAGAGGTGAGAAGATTAACAACCACTACCTGAAAAGATGTTTTAAGTGATCCTGGTTTATTTTTAACAATATTTTAAAGCCGTTGAGAAGATTAATTCTTCAGCCCAAGAGCTGAGTACCTTGCTGCTCTAAGGTAAACCAATGTAGTAATTGAGTCCTCAGCACAGGAGTATTCTCTGTAGGGCTCAGGAGTAATATGGCTTTGACAGGGCTATAATCAGTACAGAAAAAATCCACCACTGTCCTCTGCCCCAAAATTTTCATTTCTTTGCAACAAGATGAAAAGATTCCTGTAATTTTCTCTCCTTCTTTCTCTTCGGCAGCATCACACAGAAAACATGCAAGAGATTGCATACATAAAAGCAAAACCTGTTTATGTGTATTCTCCAATAATAAGAATCTTCATAATGAAGACTGTAAAACCTCCATCAAGGACATCACCTCTCAGTACTGCAGTTTTTTACACTAGCATTACAGTGCAGCTGATAAAATACAAGAAATACATCTATTTTAAAGATACCATGTGAGATGTCAGTATTGAAAATAGAACCAGGTACACAGGAAATAAACAACAAAAGATCCAGCAAAAGATTTTGTGCCAGATTTCTGAATCTCATTCTCAGGAGAAAGTTGCTGAGTAGGACTTGCTGCATTAGACTGGAATGACAGCCATATAACCAACTCTCTTGTCTTCAAGTATCACAGTATCACAGTATCATCAGGGTTGGAAGAGACCTCACAGACCATCAAGTCCAACCCTTTACCACAGAGCTCAAGGCTAGACCATGGCACCAAGTGCCATGTCCAATCTTGCCTTGAAGTGCCCCAGGGACGGGGACTCCACCACCTCCCCGGACAGCCCATTCCAGTGTCCAATGACTCTCTCAGTGAAGAACTTTCTCCTCACCTCGAGCCTAAATCTCCCCTGGCACAGCCTGAGGCTGTGTCCTCATGTTCTGTAGTTAGTGAAGAACAAGAAACAGAATGAATACAGAAAAAAGAAATACCCCTATTTTATTTTTCCATCTTCTGGCAATCTAAAGTTTAGAGTCTTCTTAAATCAGGGACTACATGCAGAACACACTATTTTCTAGTTCTGTTGAGACACCCTTCCATGGATTTTCCTGGTTCTTTCTTTTTTAATGTATTTTTTTTCTTCCTTGTCCTCATATTTCACTGAATTCGCACAAATAATTGGTACCCTGGGTGAAATGTAGTCCCTGTAATTTGATTTTAATCTCCTGTCCAGGTGATACTGTGTCTATTTGAAAACCTAGTCTTGCCAGAGGGTGCTAAGAGCTGGGTGCCTCCAGCCCCACAGTCATGGGTGTTGAAAGAGGTGAAGTAACAAACGGGAAGGATGAGTTTCCAGGAGAGAATGAGAAAGGAAAGAGCATATGGCAAGAGGACTTACAGGAAGACATGCAAGGTAGGTTTCTGGACTATTGCCCAAATATTTGAAGTGATGGTCACTCCTGTTTCTTGTACCATTAAGAGAAGAGTCCTGGTTTTTAACTATCACAATTACTGTAATATATAAAACATAAATAAATGCTTTATTCTTTTAAAAGCATGCTGTACTTTATCTTCCCCCCCCCCCCCCCTTCCACCTGCTATTCTTATTTTGACTTAGCACTCAGGTTTTAAGCAGTATGTTTAATTCACTCAGCTTTTTTATGAGCTGGAAAGTCAGAGCCCTACTGATGAATGCCACCATTGCCAAAATTCCATCATTTTTTAATTAGTGGCAAGTGCACCAGGAAGTATCATATTCTGTGTTAAACTTTTCTCTAGTGTGTTACATAAGCATGTAATGATGAGGTATGTGGCTATTTTCTTTCTGGATAGCTAAGTTGTTCCATCAGTACCAGCCTTTTTCTGCAGCTCTTGTGTGCTAAATATGCCTTTATCTCTTCCTCTGAACCTCAAACTCAATCACTCCAGCCAATTGCACTAGAAAAGATATGCAGACATTATGAAGCGTAAAAGACACAGGTCACAATAAATGCATTTGGCAAAATGTATTCATCAAATGTATTTGTGATTAAATTTCACTGATCTATCAGTTTCTTTAAAGACTGTTAGGACACAGATCTGCAAGAGAGTGTGGGTTAGGACCAACTCGCTGCAATACCAAGGTCATAGTGTGCCAAGTATTTGTCAAGCATATGAGTGAATTTGTGCATTCTCACTCTTCCATTCACTTTCAACTTCCAATATGCAAATTTTGGTCATACTTCTGAGAGTGATATAGTCTCTGTGGTGGTAAATTCTTTTAATATTCAGAAAAAAGTGGTTCTCTGTTGAATGATACTGTGCCATCAGCATCTCTGAAGGAAGGAAGGAAAAATACTTTGTTTAATCTGTTTGGTTTTTTTTATTAGTTATTCTTTGCTTTTTGGTTCCAATTTAACTAATGACCTAATAATTATTTCTCTGTAAATAATAATATTTTATCTGTAAATCATAGTGAATATTAAACACACCGTGTCTGAGTGCTCTGATAGAGCGCATTTGAGAACATGAAGAGGTGGCAATACCTCCCAGGAGAGGATAAAAGCTGAGCTGTTCTCTATCACTTGTGATTTTTTAGCAGCTTCCATTTGTAGCCTGTTGATTTAGCTATCATTAATCATGTCCTTTCCCTCCCTGCAACATCATCTTCTACAACTTTTCATTTATGTTGCCTAACTTGGCCTTCACATAACACATTCAACTATATTCTTACCCTGGAAGGTTGGACTAGATGATCCTTGAGGTCCCTTGCAGTCTAGTGTTCTATAAATCTATGAATCTCTTGTTGCCATCCTCATAACAGTGCAGTGTAGTATGCACAGAAAACAAAACATTCTCTGGATTCCCACCTCCAGCAGACAGTTGGAAATACTTTCCATTACCTTCAAACATAGGACTGTTAGATCCACTGACTAATCAAACCAAGATCTTCAGTACAATTGTGCCTCTATTTATGGCCACTCTACTTAGATTCAAAATATTCACGTTCAAATATTTTTCCAATTAAAAATCAAAGCATTTTACAGAGCCTGTGGAGAGAGCAATACAGAGAACTTTTACTGCTTCGGTGATTACATGTGCCAGATGGAGACACAGACAAAGCTGATTATTCAGGAACTTTTGGATGTATTTCACAAGCAAGCGGTATAACATTCTTCTCCCCTTCCACTTCCTCACTGGGAAGGAGATGAGGGGATTTTAAATAATGTGCATCTCAGACATATAATTATTTCTAATGATGTGTTTTCCTTGCTAATTTGGTACTATGTGCCAACAGTGTAAGTACAAACAGATTTAAGAGGCTGTTTGTTCAAAAGACTGGCTGCTGAAATTTGCATTCCAGCATCACTTGGAGCTGTCTTAAATTTGTGTAGCAAGTAGTTCCTCTTATCACAGTAACACAGATTGTTATCTGTTAACAGGGATGACATGCAGCGATGATTTGGGGAGAAAAGCAGACAATGTTAAGTGTCTGGGCCCCTCAATTCAAGAAGGATGTTGAGGTGCTGGAACATGTCCAGAGAAGGGCAACGAAGCTGGTGAGGGGCCTGGAGCACAAATCCTATGAGGAGAGGCTGAGGGAGCTGGGCCTGTTTAGCCTGGAGAAGAGGAGGCTCAGGGGTGATCTTATTACTGTCTACAACTACCTGAAAGGGCATTGTAGCCAGGTGGGGGGTGGCCTCTTCTCCCAGGTAACCAGCAATAGAACAAGGGGACACAGTCTCAAGTTGTGCCAGGGTAGGTATAGGCTGGATATTAGGAAGAAGTTCTTGCCAGAGAGAGTGATTTGCCATTGGAATGGGCTGCCCAGGGAGGTGGTGGAGGCACCGTCCCTGGGGGTCTTCAAGAAAAGACTGGATGAGGCACTTAGTGCCATGGTCTAGTTGATTGGATAGGGCAGGGTGACAGGTTGGACTGGATGATCTTGGAGGTCTCTTCCAACCTGGTTGATTCTATTATTCTATGATTCTATGTTCTTATTGAACCACTCTTATATTGGACTAATGTGTATTTGAGGTTAAATCTGGTAAACCTTTTTTCCTTTTCTTGAAGAGAATCCGATTAGTATGAGTGCAACAGCTCCTCCAGGACCACATGCTTACATACAGGTAATGTTTCAAATGCAGACTGATGCCATGTGGCTGAACCACAGAAAATGTGGTGCTTATATATTTTAAAAAAACAGAATCACAGAATTAACTAGATTTGAAAATACCTTAAAGACCATCGAGTCCAACCTATTACCTAACACCTTCTAATTAGCTAAACCGTGGCAGTAAATGCCTCATCCAGCCTCCTTTTAAACACCTCCAGGGATGGTAACTCCACCACCTCCCCGGGTAGCCCATTCCAAAGGCTAATCACTCTTTCTATTGTCCAGCCTAAACCTGCCCTGGCACAGTTTGAGATTGTGTCCTCTTATTCTGTCACTGGTTGCTTAGGAGAAGAGACCAACCCCCACCTGGCTACAACCTCTTTTCAGGTAGTTGTAGAGAGCAATAAGATTTCACCTGAGCCACTTCTTCTCAGGAGGAAGGATGTATGGGAAATTAACTGATTTTAGACTGTGACTCTGAACTCAGTAAGATTTTACAGTCAAATCCAAAGGCAAGGCCAGTGAGAGAAAGTTAAGGAGCTTTGCTCCAGGACAAGAAAAATAGTCTACCATAAAGGAATAGATGATGTGAGACAGGAGTGGCAATTGTGCACAGTTGGAAGAGGAAGGCAATGCAGTTTCAGGGATCAAACAGGGAGCCAAAATATGGCAAAAAAATCTGTCAGTCTTTATGAAGGTAGCAGGAAGGGCAAACACCACGGAGATCTGAGGAGATCTCTCACTGCACACATAATTATGCAGCCCTTTGCCTCTGCAGAGCACCGGGCTGCCACTTCCAGTGACAGTGACTCCTTCTTCCTGTCTTGAGATTTAAGAGCTCTGTTCTGTAAGGAGCTACAGACCAGAAGACAGTGGCAGAAAACACAGTTAATGTAGGGGGAAAAATAGAAAAGAACATTGTATGCATAATGAATTCTGAGTCCCAGGTGGTTTATCTCCTTGCTTCTTCCTGACAAAAGACCATTCCTGAACAGGGGAATCTCAGTATGCTTCCCTGGTTTCCTCTCTGAATTATTATTTTTCACCACTGGATATCTCTTCCAAGAGATTGTTTTCTGCAATATAGCTTCAGAGCCTGGCATTTTCATTTGAGATGAGCTCCCCAAAGCAAATAGATTTTTCTCTAATTCTGTTTTTTGGTGGTTTGGGTTTTTTTTTTTTCCAGTTTTCCTTTTGATAATGAGGAGAGCTGAAATCGTGTAGGTTTTTTGGTTTCTTTCAAATAGTCAGTATGGATCAGCTGATGCCCCAAAGCCTGGGGGGGAAAGGTTGCAAAGCTAAAAAAATTTCTGCTGCTCCAGCCTTCACCTTGCCCAGCAAGGTGAGCCACTCAACAGGGCACTCTTAAAGCCCCAAGATCTATACTCTCACCTCTCTTGACACATACAAGGCTTAATGCATAGGAGCTATTAAAATTCTGCCCTTGGGGAATTTATATAAAGAAGGCTTACAACCAAAATACCATAACACCCTTCACATTCTCATTACCTACCTAGTACACCTACCTGCTGTTCATCATTAAAATCATATATGTGTTTGCACTTGTGTGTATATAATTATCCATCACAGTATTCTTAGATCATTACAGCGTAAGACCTAAACCTGCCCAAAACAGGTTCATTCCTTCAATAAACGCTTGTCTTGGTATTTTGCAGTGTTATGATACTCTAGGGGAGAGCTGGCTTTCTGTGTTCTGCAAACTACATTGTTTTAATAAGTGATGCCAGCTATTAAAGCTCTACAGAGACTGATATACCTGTCACATTCAGAAATAAAATATCTGAGTCGGCAGATCTGAACTCATGTGACTTTCCTTTGTGCTTCACTTGCTAATTGGTCAGTTGTGCCAGATATTTCATTTAAAACTAGAGCAGGCCAAGTCAGAAAAACAACATTTCAGTGGTTCAGGATGTGCAATTTGGGATACTTGTTTTACATGGTGCAAATTTAAGCTTCATTGCCTTATGAAAGTGGAGCTCTGTCTCTGAGCAGCCTGTGTGCTGCCTCAACAGTGCAAAGCACACACTAATTTCCTTGAAGGTGCAGATGCTTTTGAAAGCTGTAGAAAAGGAGATTGCTGTATAAAGGATACAGCTGTAGAAAAGAATATCTCTGTTAATTCAATCCATTACACAATTGCCATTCAAAAGCTGCCCACACTTTACAGGGCATGTGAAGATGCTGCTGCACTATACTGCCACAGCAGCTCACCCACAGCTGTAATTCTCATCTAGTTGGGAAGCTTGTTAAAATCTTCTAATTAAAAACCTATGTGGCCTTATTTAAGTCCATCTTGCAGCCCTTGACCTTTTCAGCTGAGATATATATAGGTGTGGCAATCTTCTGTATGACAGGACAGGAAGAACATTGGTGTCCATCTCCTAGAGACTTCATCTTCCCACAAATACTTAGGGTTTTGACACTTGGTTTTGTTTTGAATAGACTACACTGATGTTATTTCATTAAATATAAAACTTCAGGGTTACCTGTCTGCTGACTTGCAATTGCATCACTATTATTTTCTTCTAAAACAAGAAGTAGGATTTCCAATGTTTGAATCACAGAATCAACCAGGTTGGAAGAGACCTCCAAGATCATCCAGTCCAACCTAGCACCCAGCCCTAGCCAGTCAACTAGACCATGGCACTAAGTGCCTCATCCAGGCTTTTCTTGAACACCTCCAGGGATGGTGCCTCCACCACCTCCCTGGGCAGCCCATTCCAATGGCAAAAATACTCTCTCTGTGATGAACTTCCTCCTAACATCCAGCCTATGCCTCCCCCAGCACAACTTGAGACTGTGTCCCCTTGAGACTATGTCCCCTTTGGACTCATTAATTGAGCAGAGAACAGATAAAAATACTGCAACCTCATTTGTTTACAATAACAGTTTTCAGAGACTCAAAAAATATAAGTATTTCTGATACAGTCAAGTTAAATGGTTCTAATAAACATTAAAATTGTCTCCTCATTCATTTCCCTTTAAGTATTCCATCAAAAAAATGCTCATCCTACACATTAAGAGTCAACAACTTTTTATCTGAATAACAGACTTAGCTTATCAGAGCTGCTTCACAAACTCTTGGAAATGAGTTCTGCTTATGTCCTTCTACAGCTCTGCAGATGAAGTATGCAGAGAGAAAGGCGTCAAGGACTGGCAAATCACAGCATTCCCTGACGTTGGAATCTAAAGGACAACTACATTTAGATGGCAAAAAATACACAAGACAGGGATTTCTAAGCAGGTACAATACATTGTTGATGTTCTTTTCAAATCTCATAGGATGACATGTTAGTATTCTTATGAGAGGAGAAAAAAACCCCATCTAATTAAATAGGAGATTCTTCATCAAGGAGGATCTGAGCTCTGAGAAGACACTTAATGCTAATATCAGGAGTGATACTGCAAATTGGAAGATTGGTGATAAGTACCACTTAGGCGCAGCTTTGGCATGTTTGATTGCTCCTCGTTTGAGACTTGTTTGCTGATCGTACTAATGCACACAAAGGCAAAAGGTTTTGGAAACGATTTACAAAGTATACAAGGAAATCTTCATTTCCATCTCTCCTTGAGAAATGCATCCAACCGATGCACTTCAGGAATTACACACACCCATTTGCTTCATCTAAAGGCATGAAAGAGAAAGGGGAGGGAAAACTAGCTTAGTTTTAAGTTCACTTATATTAGCCTTATCTGCTCAAATACACATCCTACAGTTGAACTGAGACTATTGATCCAGATGGTCCAAGTCCCTCTGTAGAGCCTTCCTAACCCCAAGCAGACCAACAGCCTCTCCCACATTAGTGTCATCTGCAAACTCATTGAGGTTTACTTATTACTCAACCCCTCTCATCCAGATATTGTTAAAGATATTAAACAGAACTGGATCAAATACTGAGCCCTGGGGAACATCACATGTGTTCCCTGCCAACTGGATTTAACTTCATTCAGCACCACACTTTGGGCCTGGCCATCCAGCTGTTTTTTACCCAGCAGTGTGCCCACCCATCCAAGCTATGAACAGTCAGTTTCTCCAGTAGGATGCCGCAGGAGACAGTGTCAAATGCTTTTTGAAGTCCAGATAAACAATATCCACAGCCTTTCCTTCATCCACTAAGCAGGTCATCTTCTATGAGAAGGAGATCAGGTTCATCAAGCAAGACCTGCCCTTCATGACCCCATGGCAACTGGACCTGATCACCTGGTTGCCCAGCACAAGCTGCATAATGGCTCCATGATCTTTCCCATCACCAAGGTCAGACCGACAGGTCTGTAATTTTCCATTCTGATGCAGTCAAGCCCATACAATGATATGGTACCTTACACCTTGTCACTGCAACACCTATGTTGTGATCTGAGCCAGTCTGATTGCAAAAGGGGAAGAATCTAATCATGAAGGCATGTGTTCAAGATCTGCTCAGCTCCAAAGCAAATCCAACAGTGAAGATACTGCCTAGTAGTAAAGTTTATCTTAGGATAATTTAATACTCATGTGAGGCAGAATAAAGAAACCTGATCCTGGAGCTCTTATCTGTGAGATTAGCTGCATCAAGGCTGAGTGAAAGCCCACCAAGATAGGAATTCAGTAGGCTTTGGATAAGATCCCATACAGGAAAGATCTGCAGAAGTGAGACTCCATCAGACCACTGACCTCTGCCTGTTTAGGAAAGTTAGCCAGGATCCTTCTACTACTGACATGACATGCTACATGAACACCTTTGCTGGACCAAAGGTTTTCATGTGATGAAATAAGGCCCTGAACACAGACAGCTGGGGAAGGACTGATGGCCCTGACACATGGCACAGAGTATGCACTGCACTGAGATGGACTGCAAGCTTTCACTCACTTCCTCTTACACCCTTGCCACAGTTTGACTGATACATTTTCACTTGTTTGAAAACCATGAGATGCCACAGATTATTCTAATTTGAGGATTCAGTTTTATAACCATTTATAAATCGTAATTTGTCCATCAATCACATCTCAAGATGCGAGTTGATGGTCACACAGCTGTCAAGAAAACTTCCAAGAAAAAATGTCATAGGGGAAGGGAAAAAACAACCCTCTCATGTTAAACTTTGTAGGTGAAGGAGACCCACTGGCTGCTTTGACAGCTGCTTGTGTGGAGGAAATGCGCTTGGAGCTCTGCATGAATCCTGCAAAGATGTAACCCCAGGCAGATCTTCCATCAATTAATATCACTGTGGAGCCTGAGGCATTCCTCAGGAATCTGTCATGACAGAGCACTCACAGGGAAGGCTTGAGGGGAACAACAGTAGTCAAAGTGGTGGCAGAACAAGGAGCAGGGGTGGCACAGTGGCCAGTGATTGTGAGCAACAGTGGGACATGGGTAGGAAAGCAAGAGTGGACCAGGCTGGGGGAGATGTGAGAGTTATGGGGAAGAAACACCACATCAGAAGAGAAAGGAGGTGGGAAGAGAAAGCTGTAAAGGGTCCAGAGAGGCTTGTGGGTGGTGATAGAGAAGTGGGAGTGAGTCAGCAAGGGGAATCTGCATTCCCAAGGGATTCTTCTCACCTTGGCACTACAGGAAAACTTAGGGAAATACACATCTTAAACGAAGGAACAAAGAGCTACAGTAATGTGGAAAGGCAGGTAGAAAGAGGAATATTTAACTGAGACAGTTTTCACACAGTTTTTCA
This sequence comes from Pogoniulus pusillus, assembly GCF_015220805.1. Classification (NCBI taxonomy): domain Eukaryota; kingdom Metazoa; phylum Chordata; class Aves; order Piciformes; family Lybiidae; genus Pogoniulus; species Pogoniulus pusillus. The sequence continues at coordinate 21,386,964 of NC_087266.1, forward strand.
CAGGACTTTTTTTTTTTTAGATTGAGTGAAAAGCATCCCCAGACACTTAAAGCTCATAGGGTGAGCCAGCAAACATCTAGCTCTCCGGAGGGCCCTCTGCACTTGGCAGTACTATGAGTGTTTTATTTTCACACAGATAAGCATTTTATGAACAATTTCTCCAATGCATTAAGTGTAAGCACACTTTCCTTTTGCATAGGTATTTCTTCCTACCTCTGTTATCTCCTTTCCTAAACCAACTATCTTTATGTGTGGAACCACTGAAAGAAATCATCTAAGGCTTCTCATTAATGACTGAGTTTCCCAGGGCTCCTCCTGCAGTGTCTGGAGCCAGAGCCCCACACCACACGTTTTATTTTGTGGAGTCTTTCCATTTTATGACTCTTGGAACAACTGGTCATGTTTATTGATCTTTCCACACAGCTGCCTTTTTTTTTTCTTGTAGGAGCACTGAGACTTTTTTTGGTTGTTGTTTGGTTTTGGTTTTTGGTTTGTTTTGGTGGCCTAATACATGAGGCCCTCTGTGTCTCTGTTAAAGTGGGGTTTCAATGTCAGCTTTTTATGATTCAGAGCTTGTGGTGAAAAGGAAGCAGAAAATGCTACACACTGGCTTCACTTTCACTGTAAAAAAAAAATGTGCTTGTGTGATGAATTCCAAAATCCCGTGATCAAACTAGCCCAAACAAGACTAGCTGTGATATAGAAGGATGGAGTGGAGGAACTGCAAGAGACATGCAGAAGTGGGCAGCTGCACAGGAGAAAGGTGATGGAGCATCCGCACTAAACAGCTACACACAGGCAGCTCCCGGCACATCTCATGTACAAGACAGCACTGAATTCTCCTCAGCAACTTCCTCAGCGCTCATCCAAACTAATTTTACTGGATCAGACATGAGTAAAAATGACCTCGTGTGGATACAAGACCTGTCTCATGCAACGGCAAAAAATAAAAGCGCTCCCAACCCCAACATAACCCCAAACTTGGGACAACATCACTCGATTGTGGGTTAAGTTTCAGATTTTTTCCAAGGGCTTTAGTCACACAGGACTCCAGAGATGAACACCCCTGTGGCTGTAATCAAGGTTCAGATTTGGAGGTGTGAGTGTGCCTGCCCTTAAGTCCACCTTTCTGGCAGGGGTGCCTCACAAGCTGCAGAAATGCAGCTACCTCTTGGACACAGCAGCCACCGTCACACAGACGTGCTTGGAGGCTTCCGTATGTAACAGCACCAGGATGCTGGTGAAGGCAAAGGAGAAGCGAAGGAGAAAAAAACAGGATAGGAAACTTGCCAGAGAAAATAACTGTCTTACCTCTCTGCCGACTCCTCAGCGCAGCGAACGCTTGCATATATAAATCTTTACCTCAGAAAACGGATAAGCATCTCAGGTCAGCACAAGGAAGAGCAGGAGAGTTCTCATTCTCCCCTGAAATGCCCCACCCCCTCTCTGAACAGCCCGGGTTACCCTCCGTGAGGAGCTCCAGCCTTCCTCGGCTCCTCCGAGCTCTTGGGGGTCTCCGAAGGAGACGCCGCACCCTGGAGCTGCTCCTGAGCTTCCCCTGCGCTCAGGGGGAGGAACAGCTGGGAAGAGTCAGCACAACACGCTCCATAAATTTTCCCTCAGCCTTCTGCAGACTAAGTCCTTGAGAAGAATGCCTACGTCTTGTCGTTTGTTGACATAGTAACCACGTTTAAGTTTTTGCCTCCCTCAGAAGCCATCTGCATAAAACAATTCATTACGAGGGAGATTTGCCCAGCCTGCAGCAGGCTGGTTTAGGCGACTTGATTTGTCTAAGGAAGAAATAGAGAAATAATTGTTTAAAAAATAGAGATTTCACAGACCCCCCAGACTAAGCGACTGTTTCCTTACAGCAGTTAATGTTAAGGACTTCCACAGTTCTTTGAAACAAGTGAATTTCCAAGTAAAAGGGAAAACAAAAGTTATTCACATCAACAGCCCATTTGTAATGCCTAAGCGCAGTAAAACTTCAGGAACTTTTAAGGAGTTCCCAAACCGTATTTTTCTCCAACTTATTCACATATATTTATCGGATTCCCTCAAAGATGCTTCAAACCACTTAAAAGTTCCCAATAACGTTTTTATAACCACAACAGATACTGGGAGAAATAGCAGAGGGTCAGAAACAAGTAAAGTTTGTGGAGGACTTTACTCTCCCAATCCTATGGAGATGAGCTCTTTAGTCTCCGCGCACTGAAGGAGAGAGAGATGAAAGAGAATTGTGCTGCAGGGGTCATGCGGTTTTAATGGGTATTTATGCAGCACTTCATCCAAACTGCTGCCACCGCGCAGATCTACATTCAGATTTCTAACCCTTTTACTGGTACTTTCGGCTATAGGAGCAGACTGGCAGCATGTGCAAAACCATACTGCCCTGAAATGCTTTCTCTACCTTGCAAAATGAGAGGAGTAGGGTGTAAAGTAACAGAATCCAACCCTTGTTACTTGGCAGTTGAGAAGACCTTTACAAGCAACATTTCAGTGTTTTAGTTCAATGTTGTCTTATAAGAACTGTTTTATTTGTAAATCTCTTTAAGCATTAATTGTATATTACTTGCTATGGAAAACTTAGGTTTGATCAGGGTTACATGTGTGCTTAAGCTTGGAAACAGCACAACATAGAGAGTGAGAGATCTAGCGGTCTGGAAGCTATAACCTTTTCCCCTCTAACCCTGAGATTCATTACAAGTTACCACAACCTCTCCGACACTTGAGCATCCTCATCTTCCTCATACCATGTTCCCTGCTCTCCCTTCTTCCGTCCTTCTCCCTTCCTCCCACCCCCCCCCCCTCCTCCCCAAAATATATAATAGTTCTTCCAACTATTTTTCCTGACAATTGTTACTTAATGCCTAAACTAAATAGAAAAATTGTTGGCAAAAGGGAAAAGAAAGGAAGGAAAAAAAATGTTCTAAATGTACATTCACTACTCATGATTTTGGAAGTCTTACTCTTCAAGGGGGTGTGTGTGTGTATTCACTGTGTATTGCAGGTCAGGCTCTGAAAATATAGCTGCAGAATCAATGTATATCTCTCAAATTATCTTCAGCTGATACCCCGACCTATCACCAAATATGTGAGAGGTATTTTAGGTATAGGCTGGATATTAGGAAGAAGTTCTTCACAGAGAGAGTGATTTGCCACTGGAATGGGCTGCCCAGGGAGGTGGTGGAGGCACTGTCCCTGGGGGTCTTCAAGAAAAGCCTGGATGAGGCACTTAGTGCCATGGTCTAGTTGACTGGCTAGGGCTGGGTGCTAGGTTGGACTGGATGATCTTGGAGGTCTCTTCCAACCTGGTTGATTCTATGATTCTATGATTCTATGTTCTAAATGTTTTCCAAAATCAGTAGGTATTCTGAAGCTATGGCACAAGATGCTGCTGCTATGCAAATTACTCTTACTGGATATGTGAACCAAAACCACTTTCAGCAGACAAGGTTTGGTTAAGCTTTTCAAATATTATAAAGAAGATCCATAAGGGTGGACTGCTAGCTCCCTTCCCTGGTGTTCCAGGAACAATTCAGTGAACTCCCTTGAACAGGTGAAATGTGTTTGTAGCTCTGGCAGCACCAAGATGGTAAGCAGGAGCTACGCTGCTGGCCAGGTCTTCTCTGGACTTATTGAGCTCAGTTTTGACATGATCAGCTGGTAATGGCAAGCTGCAGGCTTCATATGACCATCACCCTCGCCTACTCCTTGCATCCTTGACACATTCTCTGTTTGCCTTGCACTGTGCCTGCACTGGGACATTTTAGCAAGCTGAAAATCACTCAAAAAAAAACAAGCCACCAAAAGCCACAAGCTTTCATTTCACCAGCGTTTCAACCCTGCCTATCTACAGTTGTGCAACTGCTGTATGCAGAGTCAGGCAGTGCAGGCTGATGGGCAGAAAATACAGAGGGACTGTGGAACAGCAGTCCCCACTTACACTAGATTATGCATGTTACATTTCCTTCCAAGCCCTTTTATATCTGTGCTCTCTCAACCAAAAGTGATATTTTTCTCTAACTCTACAGACTGTAAGAGATTGAAAGATACTGCATTGAAGCTGTACTGGAGGCATAGCAGCAGGCTGAACTCAGTTTGCTGCAGAAATATAGTACCTGCGATCCTCTGCACCTAGAATGCAAAATCAGTCATCACAAACTCAAAAACTCAGCTTCAAATAACAGACTGTCATTTGGTAAATAACGATAAAATATACAAGAAGTAAACCAGGTTTGTTAGTGTATGCTGTGCCTACCAAATACTCTACAGTCAGCAAGAATACAGGCACTAAGACTTTCTGCTCTTTGAGGCTGAGGGACCTGGGGTTGTTTAGCCTGGAGAAGAGGAGGCTCAGGGGGGACCTCATTGCTGTCTACAACTACCTGAAGGGAGGATGTAGCCATGTGGGGGGTGGCCTCTTCTCCCAGGCAACCAGCAATGGAACAAGGGGACACAGTCTCAAGTTGTGCCAGGGGAGGTTATAGGCTGGATGTTAGGAGGAAGTTCTTGCCAGAGAGAGTGATTGGCATTGGAATGGGCTGCCCAGGGAGGTGGTGGAGGCACCGTCCCTGGAGGTGTTCAGGAAAAGCCTGGCTGAGGCACTTAGTGCCATGGTCTAGTTGACTGGATAGGGCTGGGTGCTAGGTTGGACTGGATGACCTTGGAGGTCTCTTCCAACTTGGTTGATTCTATGATTCTATGATTCTTTGGACATTGAGCCCAGTTTCCATTAAATAAGCTACTCGGTGCGGAAAACAAGCAAACAAATCAGCACCAGTTGTATACAGCCCCAAAGTAATTTTTAGCGGGACTCTAGAAACATCTTTCTTGGTGAACACACTGAATGTAGTTTGTACTAAGATTAGTTAGGTTTGCTTTTCTGAATATGCTTTTGACCAAATAGGAATGATATCCTGTTTGGACTATTTCCTCAGAAATTATATCATAATTAGTGCTGGTTTACCATACATTGATACCTTAGAATGGTAGTACCTGGGAAGTACCATCCACCAGATTTCAGGAGAAAATTGCACAAGTACACGGACTGGGACAGCTGTTGGAGGTGAACCACTCTACTGATGAGATGACAGAAAAGTCTTGTCTTTCTTTGTAATGGTATTTTGAAAAGCAAAGCACGAATGAGCTCTAGCCCAGAGCTGCTAGAACAAAGCATTAGCAGCTGATTAGTGCAATGTTTGCAAATGCTCTGGTTCCTGTAGAAACACCTAATCCTTCCTGAATCCTGGCCAGCATTTATGGCTACATGCAGACAGTAAAATACTGTTCTCAATTACCTGCTTCTTATCTCTATGGTCCGTTTTGTGTGACAATGGTTTTTCAGCTAGATTTTTAAAGCTTAATTATTCAGGCCACATACTCAGCATCTATTTACATTGCTGTGTGCACCAAGGATTTACTCGGTGGGGGCCACTCAGTGGGATGAAAAAGTTTGGTTACTACCTTAGCCATAGGGTACAAAACAAAGCAGGTAGAAGACAGAAAAATACAGAACCTGTAATGCCAATCATGAACTTTCTGTAGGACATAATATTGAAGATTCTCAGATGCCATTTTAAAAGTGTCTGGAGGGAATGGCAGATTGTCAGAGATGAGGCTGAGAAAGAACTCGTTTCCATTCCAAGGCTAACCTCCTCCCTGCTCTGACTGTAAATTGGGATTTACAGTATCATTTCTTAAGGATCCTGCTCAGTCTCACAGCATTCAGTCCACAAGGCCTTCTCCATAAAAGGCCACAAAATTCTTAGTTAAACTTAAAAGGCAAAACTCAGGGTACAAAGCACACATCTAACAGAACGAGGTTTGTGGTCCACTCTCATAAAAGCAAAGGCTGAAATTCCTGGTCACTTTGAACAGATGCCCTTTATCCAAATCAGATCAATGACCTGAGCTCATTTCATGGCTGTTTCTTTTGCTTAAGCTTTTAAAGCTTTGTACGTGTGCCCCTGTGTGGTGTGGTGTTCTGGAAAGTACCTTGCCGTCACCTTATTGAACTTGATTGAATTTGGGCCCTAAATACCATAGTGCTGGATATCTACAGCAAATGCACCATGCCTGAAGCAGCAGGCACCCTGTGTTCAAACTGGAGTACAAGTGCAATGGCTTTGCAGCCTACAGCTCTTGCTGATGAAGCTGTGCCATTCTTAAGAGCAGCTGCCATTGAAAAGGCTGTCCACTGACTGTCACTTCATGCTGGAGCTGGCATTTGTCATGAGTCCACCATTAGCTGCTTTTTTTGCCTGGTGAGCAGAAGAATCTTCATTTCATTCCTGTTGGATTGTTTTACCCTCTAATAACTCTCTGACTTGCTCTCCATAGAGTGAAGACAAGAATCAGTGCTGCTCTGAGGGAAACAGCAGGAGTGCACCCAAGCAAGCAAGAAAGGAATGCCTCACACTTTTTGGCAGTAGTCCCCTTTCAGCCCAGTTTATGTATACTTCATGGCTGTACTCTTAGGCCACAACCAGAGATTTTGTCCAGGCCTCAGATGAACAGGGTCAAGAGGTTATTTCTTTATCCCTCCCATACTTCCTTGAAGATTACTGTCTCCTCAGATCTGCCTACAGGGTGGTATGTTTTGTTCCCTCTTCTCAATCTCAAAGTGATCTGGAAAAAATCTCCTATGAACATCACCAAGGCCAGCACAGATAATTTTCACAGAACTGAGTGTGACAAAGTGAGCAACTTGATCACTGCATCAGAGGGTAAGGTTTCACAAGGTGCATGCATGCCTTAGTTAATGGCTTGCTACCACTGAAACAGGGCATTGGATCTCTTCTCTCCCTTTTGGACAGTCATCTTCACCTCCACTTAATTCCAGGTCTGCTGCTCCTCTGGCAATCTGATGAGCTCATTTAATTGACCAAAAGATGTGATATTGTTGTTGTTTTTCTACAGCCTGTGAGATGAATCAGCTTATGCAGGAGTGACAGACCATTCACCACATGCAGTCATGAACCAGGAAGGTGCTTGAGTTAGGGTGCATCCTGATGGGAAAGGAGGAGAAGTGCTTGGTGTACAATATCATCTTAACATGGGTCAGTTGCAGCCTCACTTTAACAACAGCCATGATTGTAATTTCCTAGCTGAGCCTGATATCTGTCCCAGCAGACACTTTGCAGGCTACGGTGAGTATAGATGGATGGTTTGCACAACACTGGAGATCTTTCATCCCCTCTCAAGGAAAAGCTCTTTCTTGACATAGACAAGAACAACTTCCATGGAGGTGTTAATTTGTTTAAGGCTTCTATGCAGGTCCCTTGCTCTTCAGAGCCCGAAGAGCTTTGAGTCACCAGTCTATTGAGATGCAATACCTGTACCTCAACACACTGTCAGAAGACTCTGGTAGGAGAAAAATGAGGAAAAAATAGTGGAGATTAAAAGCTTTCCACGTTCCTTTGAATTACTACCTCCTGATTTACCAAATCATTTTGTGAGTCTTGACTGGTTTACTTGCAAGTCTACACCAGCTCCCACCCCAGCCCTGGCATGCTGACATCATCTTCCTCCTTCACATTAGTATTCACTCACTGATGAAATACACATACGTAGAGGAGGAAGAAAACTCAGTGCTAAACATCAGTCTAAGTGCCAGTACACCATAGCAGGCTGGTGCAGTCACCTCTGGCATTGCTTCAGAAGGATTTGGGTAATGTCTCTGTATTGTATCTTGTAGCAAATACTTGCAGGCTGACATTCTCCTTCTTCAATTGCTGGCTCTTGCACTCCAAAGGTTGCTGTAGTTGGTCATGATTCAAAGAGGGCTGAACACTTGTGGGAGTGATTTCAAATTGCTTTCTAAATGTCCTGTTTACAGGGAGGCATAATCTTTTAAGGAAGTAGTTTGCTTTCTAAAAAAGAAAACCCTTTCAAAGGTTTCCCAGTATTAGTCCTCAAGCCTCTTGCTCAGCTGGCCCAACAAGTTGAAAGACCAGTTTGCATCCTGCATTGTCTGACAGTTATGAATTTCCTCCTCTAGCCACGAATCTTCTGGATAAAAAGTATTCAGAGGCAGAGCGTGTAAGGTGGATACTTCCCCAGCCTCAGCCTTCTTGTGACACATCAGTCAATTCATCAGTAGGAACTGGAACTTTGCTCTTTAAACATGTGATTTATCTGTATGTAGCCCAAGATGTAATACCAACTCCACTAGTAGCCTCTGCAAAGGATATTGCTAGAATCTGCTAGGTCTAGTCACACTGTGAAGTCTCTCCAAAAAGACTAACATGACTGCTTCTGCTGTTCAGGAAGAAGTTGCTTTTGCATACAACCACTGAACCATGTTAAAATCTGTCAGAGATTTCTGCTATCCTCCTTTCCAATTGCCCTTCCCTCCCACTCCCATTTTCAGATGCACATTCCTTCCCTTCTCTATTCACTTGTTTTCCTGACTTAATTCTCTGCTGTTCTAGTGAGTTCAATCAGCTTATTCTGTAACTGGAGAAGTGCCAGAGCTGGCAACAAGGCAGGCAGCAAGGATACATCATGAAGAAAAGTGGAAGAAAGTATGCTTGAAGAAGCTGTATTTCAATCCTTTGGCAATGTTCAAACATAAATGTAAAAACACAACCTAATAAAGAGACAGAATGCAGGGCAGGGCATAGAGAGTCTAAAAGGCACAGAGAAAATGAAGACAGCAAATCATCTGTGCCTGCACAGGATGCTGCAGTCTGAGACAATCCCAGTGAATAGCTGATTTCCTATCCTCACTATATACAGATATAATGCCATCACAGGAGCAAAGAGTAGACCATTACTCACTCTCACATTCTAGGCAGTTTTGACATGAACCCATGACTCCCCAGCATGCTCCAGTCATGCTGCATTGGCTGTTCAAGTAACCACAGGAGAAAAAGGTGGTATGTGACTGTGGGAAATATATCTAATTTATTAATTTGAACTACCATTAAATAAGCCCTGTCCTCTACGTGGTGAGCTTTGCTCTATGAACAAACCTGGCTCCTCTGGAGCATGGGTACATCAATCAGGAGGGCAAACCCTTACAGACTCTGCATCTCTGGTGAGCTCCATGAACCCTAGTTGGTGGCTGCTATCACACTCCCCAGGGCCTTCCACTTGACCTGCCTTATTTGGGATTTCCCATTAGCTGGGTTATTGGTTACTGGAGAGTTGATTAGCTCATCTTCCAGATACAGTCATCTCATCCCAAAAGAATGACACAGAAAACTGACTCATAAGCACACAGAAGTGGCTACTTCTCAGCTGCCATGGGGGAATGGAGAGAAAGCTTTTGAGCAGCCTGCTCAAGGTGATCTAGTGATATCAGCACTGACATTCAGGAAAGTTAACTTTGTGTTTTCCTGCTATTGAAGGTGATCATATTTTAAAATTCATTGGTGTTATACATAATCAGTGCAGCAATGCAAAGGGACTAATGGTGAATTTGGAAGCTATGTGGAAGTAGCTTTTTCTTTTCATACTTACCAGTGGTTTTCCACAACGCTCCGTGTTAATTCACAGGATCACAGGATCAAAGGATGTCAGGGGTTGGAAGGGACCCAAAGGGATCATCGAGTCCAATCTCCCTGTCAGGACCATAAAATCTAGCTCAGGTTGCAGAGGAACAGATCCAGACAGGCCTTGAAAGTTTCCAGAGAAGGAGACTACATAGCCTCTCTGAGGAGCCTGTTTCAGTGTTCTGTGACCCTTAAAGTAAAGAAGTTCCCCCTTATGTTGAAGTGGAACGTCCTGTGCTGCAACTTACATCCATTGCTCCTTGTCCTATCACAGGGAGCAAGTGAGAAGAGCCTGTCCCCCTCATCCTGACACCCAGTCCTCAGATATTTATAGACATTTATTAAATCCCCTCTCAGTCTTCTCTTCTCCAGACTAGAAAGCCCCAGGTCCCTCAGCTTCTTCTCATAAGGCATGTGCTCCAGTCCACTAATCATCCTTGTAGCCCTCTGCTGGGCTCTCTCCAGCAGATCCCTGTCCCTCTTAAACTGGAGAGCCCAAAACTGAATGCAGTAAATAAATTAAATTAAATGTTCTGATAACAGTGCTAAGAGCAGTGGAAAAGACAACATACTAAACGAATTTAGCCACTTCTCATATTTTACATGCCACTTCTTGGTCACAGCCAGTGATTTTAAATGCCTGGCACCTGGAGCCAGAGTGGTGTGTGGAGGACCCTTGGTGCTGGAATTCACCTTTCTTACTCCAGTTGAATCCAAGTTTGCTGAACTTTGCTCTTACCTGTTCACCAGGGCAAGAAACACAGAGCTTTTTGCATGATCCTTCATATGCTGATCTACAGCCCAGATGGTTGGAGGCCTCTTGGGAGTAAAGGAGAAGAGTAATTTAGACCTATCCTAGGAAGTCTTTGAACCTCAGGGCTGCAGGAAAACTTCAGTACAACAGTAATGTACTGCAGCCATCCACTCCATTGCAAGGATGCAAAAACCATCAAGAGATATTTTTGCTGGATTACCAGAATAATGTTGTTCTGAGCAGATGTTATCTACTGAAGTCTGTTTTGGAGCTTACCACACAGGTTCTGTCACACTGTCTTTCCACTCTAGGCTATCAGTCCAGGGCAAGTAGCTGCATCTCAGGTTTTCTGCCTCTGGAGCCTGGCAAGACAACATCAGTAACCAGAGAGCCCAGAGCAAGGCCACAAGTCATTCCCTGGCATTTGAGGGCAGCAGCAGGTGTGGGGAGCCAAGTGGTCTCTTGTTTAGAACAGAAACCTGTTTACTCTGACACTAGTGACATGCCGTGGGTGCTGTATTTACCATTCGCATCTGTACTGACATCCTGCTGTGTTAAGTCCAAAATCAAATTCAATCAACAGCCTAATTTGCAAGACATTTACTCCTATATGGTGGCACTTGATTAATTTGTTGATGAGTGCTGTGGAAATGCTAGTCTATTAGGAAAGGTGAAGCAGAACCACCTAGAGATCATAAAAGCTTAGTAGAAGGGATGACCCTTGACGAGTTCGGTAGCATCACCAATGTGAGGGCAGTGCTGCTGTCCTGCTGGTCCTTTGGAAACCCCTCCATAGCTCTGTAGGGTCAGCAAAGACAGCATACTCCTGTTTGTGATCTATCGAGCATATCCCATCAGGGTTTTATTTCTACCCCTCTGTGAGCAACTGACACTGCTTGTTTATCCCTGTTCATAAAAACATGGCTCAGCTCAGCCTTCACAAAGCTCACCTCAGATTTTTGCAAGCATCTTTCTCTGAGCCACAGGGGCCCCACTGACATTTTTGCCCTGTTTTGCTGAGTAGCAGTCACAGCTCCCACAGTCAGTCATACCGGGCTGCACATTTAGTTGTTGGTGAGTCAAACACGGTGTCTGTTGGATTATAGTCAAGCTAGTGGGACAGGCTGGAGTAGGCTACCCAGGAGGGTTGAGAAGTCTCCCTCTCTGAAGATATTCAAGATCCACCTGCATGCATTCCAGTGTGATCTGCTATAGGTGATCCTGCTCTGGCAGAGGAGAGAGGAGTTGGACTAGATGATCTTTCAAGGTCTCTTCAGCCCCTAACATTCTGTGATTCTGTACTGCTACAGCCAGAAGCCAAATGTGCATTGACACAGAACTCCAGCCTCCTAAAAGCAGAGCTTGTAGCAAGGTGTTTTTTTCTGACCAGAGAGCTCAGTATATGCTTTTTATAAAGTCATAGTAAACTACACAGAAAACAGTGGGTTTGCAGGGAATCACGTCGTTGACAGAGGGAGAAAAAGTATCTTTGTTCTAAAAGAAATTTGGTTAAGACTCTAAACTAAGTGCCATTTACTTTGGCTTTCTCGGCACACCCTGCAGCATTTACCAGCAGGGATGAGAATTTACACTGCTCAGGCCCCTCGGAAAAGCCACCACAATGTAAATCAAACCAGGAATAGTTTGCTTACAGCAATGGTTTCCCCAGAGACTTGTGTTGTGTTTTAGGTAAAAAAAAAATAGCAATACAAGTAGGAAGATGATGACTTGGGTGAAAGTACACAGATCTGTTACATACAGTAAACATCACTTACGCTGAAGATTCCCCTGAGACTTTAAAAAGGCCAGTTTAAATGTACTAAATTATCACTCCTTCAGACTCCATAGCTTCTGCCTTAGGCAGCTACAGTAAAGTTAATGTATTCATTTAAAAAATAGAAATACTTCTGCCTCTCTTGAACTAGTCCAAAGGGCACATTTCAAAATAAATGTGATTACTTTGTCCATAAATAGCCTGAATGTCTTGCTGACATTTGCTGACTTCAGAAAATATGACTTTTGGTTCTATTCAGAAAAGGGAAGGGTGTGGGGTTTGCCAGCTAACCTTTCCTGTTTGTACAAAACTCAAACCTCTGAGCTGGACTGGACCTCCAAACTTTTCCATGGGACAAAGAATATGTGACAATGCCTCTCTTTCAGACCCACACAAAATATCTCTCAGGCACAGAGTAACTTATTCTTGAAATGAGCTTCTTCAAAGGGAAGATTAAAGAGGGTGTGGGCCTCCTCAGAGAGGAAACAGGAGAACTGGTGACAAGTGATGGAGAGAAAGCTGAGGTTCTCAACAACTTCTTTACCTCAGTCTTCACTGTCAGGGGCTCCCACCACACTCCTGAAATCATGGAAGATAATGGCAGGGGCTGGAAGAATGAACTGCCCATTGTAAGTGAAGATCAGGTTCGTGACCATGTGAAGAACTTGGGAGTGTACAAGTCCCTAGGACCCAATGGGATACATGCACAGGTACTGAGGGAACTGGTGGACAAGGTCACTAAACCGCTCTCTATTATATTCCCAAAGTCATGGCAGTCCAGGGAAGTCCCCACTGACTGGAAAAGGGGAAACATAAGCCCTATTTTCAAAAAGGGAAAGAAGGACAATCCAGGGAACTACAGGCCAGTCAGCCTCACCTCTGTGCCTGGTAAGATCATGGAGTAGATCCTTCTAGAGGCACTGCTGAGGCAGAAGAATAATGAAGAGGTGGTTGGGTACAATCAACACAGCTTCACCAAGAGCGAATCATGCCTGACATATCTGGCTTGATGGCCACACCCAAAGAGTGTCTGTCAGTGGCTCCATGTCCAAGTGGAGGCCAGTGACAAGTGGAGTCCCTCAAGGATCAGTCCTGGGACCAGTCTTGTTTAACATCTTTGTTGGTGACATGGACAGTGGCATTGAGTGCCCCCTCAGCAGGTTTGTCAATGACACCGAGCTGTGTGGTGCAGCTGACATGCTGGAGGGAATGGATGCCATCCAGAGGGACCTGCATAGGATGAAGAGGTGGGCTCGTGCCACCTCTTGAGGTTCCACAAGATCAAGTGAAGGGTCCTGCATCTGGGCTGGGGCAATCCCAGGCGCCAATATAGGCTAGGCAGTGATTGACTTGAGAACAGTCCTGAAGAAAAGAACGTGGGAGTGCTGGTTGGCAAGAGGCTTGTTATGAGCCACTGTACACTTGCAGCCCAGAAAGCCAACCGTATCCAGGGCTGCATCAAGAGAAGTGTGGCCAGCAGGTTGAGAGAGTGGATTCTTCCCCTCCACACTGCTCTCATGAGACCCCACCTGAGTTACTGCGTCCAATTCTGGTGCCCCTATTACAAGAAAGATATGGACATGCTGGAACATTTCCAGAGAAGTGCCACAAGGATAGTCAGAGGGCTGGAGCACCACTCCTATGAAGACACACAGAGAGTTGGAATTGTTCAATTTGGAGAAGAGAAAGCTCCAAGGAGACCTTATTGTGGCCTTCCAGTGTCTGAAAGGGCTTACAAGAAAGCTGGTGAGGGACTTTTTAGGGTGTTGGGTACTGATAGGACTAGGGGGAATGGATCCAAGCTAGAAGAGGATAGTTTTAAATTAGATGTTAGGAAGAAATCCTTCACCATAAGGGTGGTGAGACACTGGAACAGGTTGTCCAAATAGGAGGTGGAAGCCCCATCCCTGGAATTTTTTAAGGCTGGGCTGGACATGGCTCTGGGCAACCTGATATAGCAGAAAATGTCCCTGCACATGGCAGGGGGATTGAAACTAGATGAACCTTAAAGTCCCTTCCAACCCTGACAATTCTGTGATTCTTCCCTACCTGCCCTTATTTACAATGTAGTGCACATGGTCAAAACAGAGGACATAGTGACTCAAAGGAAGGACAGTCACAGAGTTATCTCCTTTTGCAAATGGTTTAGCAGGAGACTTGTGCTCACTTTTTTACATCAGTGCATAGACATGTGTTTCAGTTCTGGTTATGTGCACCAACAAATACAGCCTGCCACTGGACATTGTTGGAATGCACTTTTGCAAGCACAGCTACCTCTCTGAAATTTGAGATGTAGTAGCAGTTCGCTAGGAAATAACAGGAAATGCACACAGAAACACTGTTCTCTCTTCCTGTTCTAACCTTCTCCATGTTTTCTCTGGTGTATTCCCCCTGCAGTGCCACAAGCACAAGGAGGGACACTTGCGAGTAGGAAAAGTCACAGCTTCTTCCCCAACCTCCATCAGTGCTGCAGGCAGCTTTTGCACAGTAAGCAAAGGGAGCAGCAGGGATCCAGAGGACATCTGTTTTTGCTCGCTTTCCACTCATTACATATGCATGCATATTCAGGCATTTAGGCAAAAAGTATCCTCAAATTCTTCATGAACACATACTGAGCTAAGCTGGAGTGAAAGAAAACAATATGGAAGACAAATAAACCTTGCCACAAACAGGTATGTGTGCCAAAGCCGACCTCAGCCACAGGGAGACCTCAACTACCAAACACAGATTTCCTTCCACAAACTCTGGGAAAGGGCCTCTGGACAAATGAGGGCAAGCCTAGGTCAGTGAAAGGAGGATATAGGTCTTTTAATGTGTAATGAGGCAGAACCTAAAAATCTACTGAAGACAAAAGAAAAGCAGCCAGGTCAATGAGGAGCATCAAATGCAGCCTTGAATCTACTAGATGCTATGGTGGGTTCAAAGCGTGTTCAAGACCCAGACATGACAGGGACTCCGTTAGCTGAATCCCAGTATTCATTTTCTATCCAGCAAAATTCCAAATCACAA
Organism: Pogoniulus pusillus; assembly: GCF_015220805.1. Classification (NCBI taxonomy): domain Eukaryota; kingdom Metazoa; phylum Chordata; class Aves; order Piciformes; family Lybiidae; genus Pogoniulus; species Pogoniulus pusillus. Next base: position 21,402,001 of record NC_087266.1, read on the forward strand.
GCCTCACTTGTCTTTGATGTTTTTAGTTTGTGCTATCATCCTGGAGATATAAGAGCTCAAGACTGCCTTAGTCTTGAAAAGAGGTTTTGGGTTTCCTAACGACCTCACAGATCCCATCCACTGCCTCTTGGATGTCATTCACGCCCTCAGAGCAGGGCTCTGGAAGGGGAATCAGAAAGGGCAGGGGCAAACGGGTGAAGATTAATATTTCTTCATCACTTCTGGTAAATCCAGGCTTGCCTCATTATTCCTAAAGAGATAAACAGCAATTTCTGTGTAATTTTCTATTCCACAAGACATTAATACCTTCTCTCTTTGTATAGTTATGTTATTCACTTGGGCAAAACTCTCAGGCTTTGGCAGAGAGAGATGCAACAAGCCAAGAAAGGCAGAAGATACAAAATGATTGCTGAGGAAAGTGATAGTGATGTAACTGATGCTACATTCAAAGGAAAACCTTTTGTCACTAATGGATTCATCAGAAAGCCTCAGGCAATGTCACAGGCAGCCACCTTGCAGAGTCAGGCTGATCTCAGGTCTCTAGAGCCTGCACTCCTTATTGACTTGTATTTTCAGAATGCCCACCTCTAATGATCAGGAAATGGAAATCACAGGGTAGGATAAATGGGCATCAGACTACTACTGACAACTGGAGATCTGGCTTGCGTGATGCTTTCCCCTCAAAATTCATCTACTTGCCCTGAGAAAATCAGGTGATCAGAAATTTCCAAAACACTTCACAGGGTCCTTCTGAGCAGCTGGCATAGTCAGTACTGCACCAAATGATCATGCACACTAATGGAAATGCTTCTTTGGCATTGTAAATCAAACCGATGCATGTTTTAAATGGAAATGGTGTGTGATAACAGTCCTTTCATCTTTGCTTCCCATCACCTTTTAATCCTCACTAACAAAAAAGGCTTCCTTTCAATTTTGCCATATTGTGAAGGGCTTGGTATTCATTAAAATGCTCAGCACGAGGACAACTTTCCACAAATAATAAGCAATATTAATCAATCAATTAATTTAGCACATGTGAGAAATATCAGCCTTAACTGTGCTCTATTTACCTTATCTAGAAAGAAAAGATAATACCAGCAATGGCAGCTGAAATGCACTCCTGCTTCCCAGGAGTGATGGCTAGGCTTGGCAAGGCCACCTCTAACCTCAGTGATGCTGAGATGGCATGTCAATACAGTCACTGGTCTGTCACTCTATGAGTGGACAACTTTCTGCAGTGACCAATGTCACAACTCCTCTGCTCAAGTGCAAGTTCATTGCATAATACAGGGTTGTGATGCTTAGTGTGTGTCATCTCCAGCAAATGCCCCAAGAAACTCATGCAAAATCCAGCAAAAAAAAAAAAAAATTAAAGGAAGGAGTGAAAGGCATTTCCTTGCCTTTTCCCTAGAGCCAAAGGTATAAAAAGCATTGTCATGTACTTGGAGCCATTGCTTGAGCCAGCAAGTCCTGTAGCACTGGATTAGTTTAATTATCCAGTTCTGTGTGGATTGTTTCAGATTTTACAGTCCTATTACTCTCACTGATGTATGAAATCCTGAGGAAAGTGCATGCAGACTCTCTATAATGCAGTCTGTCTGATTCTTAGCCCCTGGAGCTGGAAATTCTGGGGAACACGTGCAACATCTCAGGCAAAGCAAGCTGCTTTCTGGCCCTGGAAGCTGCTGGAGGGCACTGAGAGCTGAGCAGACCAGAGTCATGTCAAACCAGGCAGAAAGCAATCACATGAGGAACAGCCCTTCCAGGGCCTGGGTAGATACCAGTCCTGCATCTCCTCTTCTCAGTAGCCAAGAGCCAAAAGCACTTGCATTCCTCACATCTACTGGCAAATTATGATCTGATATAGTACTGGTACCTAATGATGTACCACACCTATTTTTGGCCCTCCACAATCACTTTGGCTCATCACAACCACTTCATTTCCGAACTGTTGCACCTGTGAAAGCATATGAGAAAACACAAATATACCTTCTTGCTCTTCACATTTTTTCTTTGCATGCCACAATTCCAGAGGGAAACCAACTATGAAGAAACACAACATCAAAGTTCTACAGGGATTGTAGAGACCTAACATATAGAAAGATGACTTTCTTAGTCTAAATTGAGAATTACTTAAATTAAGTAATCAATTAAAGATATTTTTGTTAGGCATAGTAACCCAGTTATTAAAAGTAATAAATCTCTTATTGCCTCTGCTCAGGGTGGGTGATAATCTAAATGTGCAATTTCAAGTTCAGTGAAGTTACCTGATTATACACAGCACAGTGGTGGAGTTCTGGACAAATCACTATAACTGCCTGCAAGGTAACAGTGTGGAATGAGAACAAACCATTTTTCCAGACATTTGCAAGTCAGACAGCTTTTCACCTGCTCTTGATCACAGAGGAACAAATTTCCCACGTCCACATTCAGCATTATGTAATCAGCAATAACAAGCACTTTGCACCCCTGTGCACTGGCCCTGCTCAGAACCAGCTGGGAGGAAGGAGAGATCAGCATCCTGCAGATATCTTCCCTTTACGGACCATGCATAAATAACAATATGGTTGGAAGTCCATTCCAGGAGACAGCTTATTCCACATACAGCAGTATTTCAAATGCAGACAGGTCTGCAGTTCAGGTCTACTGAACTTTCTCTGAGATGGCAGCATGATATAGACAATGTAATTACTATAATGACAAAGGAAAACAAAGTGGATCATAAATCCTATAAAACTTACATCTTCCTCTTGCTCAGCCTCACCAAATTCATTTATCTTTTTCTGCTTCTCGAGTGATGGAAAAAAAAAAAGATGGACTAACAGAGCCACAACACATCAATGTCACATCTGTGGTAGTGTTGTGAAGGTGCCACATGGAAGGCTGGTCAGCACAGAGCCTGAAGCTTGTCTTTCCAGGCTGTCTGCAGAATGTGTCTCCAAAGAGTGTCAGATCTCAGCAGTCTCTGTGCTGCTTGGTGCCTCTTAGTCAAGATGAAGCTGGTTGCTGGAACATGAATCATCTGCATTTGGCATGCAGGACCACAAAACAGGAGATGTTGTGGTGGAGCTGCAAATATATAGGGATGCAGCAAAGCAGGAAACCAGAGACAATTATGTGAACCTCACATTAGACTCAGCAAATATCTGAAGTGGTTTATAGTACTGTAAGTCCACAATAAAAGGTGCAATAGGGGAACAAAATGATGGTAAAATGTGTTATACAAACTATCTGATGAAGAACATACCAAGAGACTTGAACTACAATTTCACACTTGAAAAGCAAGGTAATACAGATGTTGAAGGGAAACCCACCTCTCTGTACACCAACTGAAAGACAAAGTACAGTCTGGCCATCTGTGAAAAACAGAAGCCATAGAGCAAAAGCAGAGGAAAAAGTTTTAAAAGTTTTACTGTGAAGGGTGTCTAATGAACTGCAATCTTTGGTGCTAAACTCTGGCTCTTAAGTGAATCTTTTATTCGGAAATCACTTAACATCTGTTGAGCCATCTCATGGTTATGTGAAGCAGACTATCAGAAGCTTGGAATAAAAACATGAAATCCAGCATTGTCATATCCACTGTTCCACAAAGAAAACACTAAGTGTACATCTGGCAATAGGCAAAATAGAATTTGTTCTTTTCAGACTATAAATGCATTCAGTTTTTCAGCTTCAATTCTCCAGGCTAAACTCTGTGCACTTACAATCCTTTTTTGGGACCCTGGAAGGAACCTCTAGGGATTAGGCAGTGCAGAACAAGAATCCCAGATATCTCTGGGATTCTAGGAATGTAAATTATATGGACTCTGTATAATGCACAGCTGTGCTAGCTTTATTTGTAGGGTATTTGAAGAGGGCCAAGAAGCTCTAAAGCAGCCGTGATGCTCTCCTGATCCAGGGCTAACCAGGGTCTGTTTCAGCCCTAGTGAGCCTCAGTTCTCCATCATCAAGGTTGGACAGTGGTGCCCCATTACACCTGGAGCTCAGCTATTTACTCTTCTACTCCTTGCCCACCAACTACATTTATTTGGAATCAGGTGTCAGCCTCTTTCCTTGTGTCTTTAGAACAGAAGGTATTTACTGAGTGTTGTGAGCCTGACATCAGGGGTTAAGTACTGAGCTCTGTGTTTCAAGAGCTTCTTTCACAGGGATTTAAAGTGCACTGCACTGACATGTGTTTTTAAATTTCCTCCTTAGGTAAGATTTAAATGTTTATTTGGAAATGGTATGCACCTCCAGGCAACTCAATGCAACTGATATTTTGTCTTGAAGCAGAACATCTCATCACCTTAAGCCATGTATGCATAGAACAAGGAGTCACTTAATGATACATCAGCACCGGGTGAACTAGATATCCCTGTCTGAAGTCTACTTGGCACTATATACACCTAAATGTGGGGAGAAACATCTAGACCTAAAGAGACATCTCCCTGTCTTCACACAGAATGCAGGCAATTATCAAAACACAGTGGAAGGAAAAACCTGGTAACAGATATCTGATGGAGGCACAGGTGCTAAACAAGAGCATAATAGAGCAGGTGGCAATGGCATCTCTAGGACCAGCTCAGGCAATAATGAAAAGAAATGGACCCAGACAAAAATACTGCTACATGATGACACCAAGCTGAGTGGTGCTCTTGATATGCTAGAGGAATGGGATGTCATCCAAAAGGCCCTGGACAAGCTGGAGAGGTGGGTCCAGGTGAAATTCATGAGGTTCCACAAGAGGAAGTGTGGGGCCCTGCACTGGGCCAGAATAGTCCTTACTATCAATATAGGCTGGGGGATAAGGCGATGAAAAACAGCCCTGCAGAAAAGGACTTGGGAGTTCTTGTGGATGAGCATGGACGTAAACCGACAGTGTGAGCCTGCAGCTGAGAAGGCAAATCACGTTCTGGGCTGCATCAAAAGGAGTGTGGCCAGCAGATCCAGAGAGGTGATTCTGTCACAGCAACATGGACCTTCATTCCTTGATGACTCCTGCAACCCTGGATTGGAGGTTTAAATTTTTGGAGGTCGAAAAAAGAAGATTCTGTTTCTATTCCAGGCACTATAGCTAAGAAGAGGGCATAGTCCTGTCTTCAACTACCTAATGGAAGACTCAAGTTGTGCTGGGGGAAGTATAGGCTGGATGTTAGGAGGAAGTTCTTGACAGAGAGAGTGATTGGCATTGGAATGGGCTGCCCAGGGAGGTGGTGGAGGCACTGTCCCTGGAGGTGTTCAAGAAAAGCCTGGCTGAGGCACTTAGTGCCATGGTCTAGTTGACTGGCTAGGGCTGGGTGCTAGGTTGGGCTGGATGATCTTGGAGGTCTCTTCCAACCTGGTTGATTCTATGATTCTATGTATAATTGCTGGGCAGATGTCTCCCGAAATATTTGTATTAATTAATTAGATTTACTGTATTTTATTTATATTTTAATTTAGATGGGGGGGGGAAGGTTATGTCAGATATTTATGTACATAATTTTAATTAGATAGTCTTTCTTGTGCTAGTTTGAAGCTAGCTAGAATGTTTTTGTGAGAAGTGTTAGATTACAGGCTGTGAAAGGGAAACAGGATGATGTCTACTTCACTCATAGGCTTGCTGAGAAGTGTAAGAACAAGAATCCAAACATAGATAAGGCACTTCTTCTTGGTGCATTGCCTGAGCTGCATTTCTCTTTAGCCTCTCTGCCATCTCTCTGATTAATCCACTTTGCTTCCTAACCCCCTGGCCAAACCTCCATTCTTCCTTGGGACTGGGGTAAGGTTGAGAGGGGTGGGAGAAGGTGTGAGGGCAGTTGGGAGCCCCTCCCAGGGACTAAGTTTTCTAGGAGGGGAGTTGTGTTTCTGTATTTCCTTTTTGCCTTGTATATTTCTGTATATAACTGTATATACTGTAAATATTTCCTTGTATATTGTGCTGGCTGTAAATAAATAGCTTCATTCTAATTTCCAGAGCCAACTGAGTCTAGTCTGGGTGATTTCCAGAGTGTGTGTGTGGGGGGGGGGGGGAGGGGGAACACCCAAACCATAAAATTTCTTTATTTCCAGTAGGTATGAGACAGAAGTCTTCATGCCATACATGACATTTACTACAGGATCTTCCTCAACTGATAGAAGTTTGTCACATGTTGGAGCAGTATAGTGAAGTATGGCAGTAAACACTGAAATGTTTGTAATATTCTACATGGACTAAACTGATGATTGCATTAAATTGATGAATGTTGGACAGTTGCAGGAAGCAGTAAAATTTGGATGGATATTCTGTGCACATTGCAATTTTTCATACGCTTGCAGATTGTGTGACATACCAGGTTTGAAGCAGGCTTATTACTGATTATCAGATTCATAATTCATTTTTCATTAATTTCATGAATTAGTACTGAATTAATCCAATATACTAATGAAAGAAGAAGATTCAGAAATTTGGAAGTGTCCTAGTTTGAAGCTAGCTAGAATGTTTTGGTGAGAACTAGATTACAGGCTGTGAAAGGGAAACAATGGTGATGTCTACTTCACTCATAGGCTTGCTGAGATGTATAAGAACAAGAATACAAACATAGATAAGCGAGACGCTCTCTGTCTGGGCTATGGGCTGTTTTTCTCTCTCTGACCTAACCTGCCATCCCTCTGATCAATCCACCTGCTTCCTCATCCCCCTGACTCTCCAATCTTCCTTGTGCACAAGGCAAGTGTGACAGTTTGGGTGCCCCCTGCCCCCCCCCCCCCCCACTTTAGAAATCACCCAGACTAGACTCAGCTGGCTCTGGAAATATGAATGAAGCTTACATTTACAGCTAGCACAATATAGAAGCAGATATGTACAGTACATACAGTTATAGACAGAAATAAACAAGGTAAAAGGTAATACAGAAACACAACTCCCCTCCCAGAAACCTGAGTCCCCAGGAGGGGCTCTCAACCACCCCTGCACCTTCCCCCTGCCCCTCTCAACCTTACCCCAGTCCTAAGGAAGAATGGAGGTTCAGCCAAGAGGTTAAGAAGCAAAGGTGAGTTAGGCCAAATGGAAGGGTGTGTTAGAGAGATGCAGCTCAGCCAGCAGCCCAAGCGAGAGTGAGAGAAAATGGTGAATGTTATCTAATGTTTTCATTTCTTGTTCAGTAAGACTGTGAGGGAAGCAGACATCACCATTGTTATCCTTCCACAGCCTGTAATCTGGTTCTTCTCACCAAAACATTCTAACTAGCTTCAAACTAGCACAGCAAGGTCTAGGGTAAGGTAGAGAGGGGTGGGAGAAGGTGGAAGGGCAGTTGAGAGCCCTTCCTAGGGACTTAGGTTTCTGGGAGGGCTGCTGTGTTTCTGTATTACCTTTTCACTTGTATATTTCTGTATATGCTGTAAATATCTGCTTGTATATTGTGCTAAGCTGTAAATATAAGCTTCATAAAATTTCCAGAGCTGGCTGAGTCTCGTCTGGGTGATTTCCAAAGTGGGGTGTGTGTGTGTGTGTGTGTGTGTGCTGGTAACACCCAAATCATGACAAGAAGCAAATCAATCTGTGTTTGGGGTTTTTTTTTAACTAACTAGAAACCAACCAGTATTCTCTGATAATTCCAAGATGTTCCCTAATACTTCCATGAACAAATTTACAGAACTGAATAATCTCTGTAGACAACTTATCGCCAATGTATCAGATATAAACCAGAATGGTCTTCTTTTGTGAAGAAATCTGCCACAGAAATCCCTCCTGCAATGCTTTTGTGAACAGCTATCTAAAAGATGCAGTTACATAGACACTCTTCTTTTGCTATGAGATCCACTGAATTCACTTTAGGTACGTGTCCTGGTAAAGGTTTTCAGACTCCAAGCACAACCTTACCCAGGGCAACTGTCTCTCTGCAATGTGAATTTGTGTAATTCCTACTGGATCTGTATTAGAATTATGCTTCCAGGAATTTCTAAGCAGTTTTAAGGGTATTTAATCTTTTCCTTCAAATTAACAGAACAAACTGCCAAAAAATGTCTACAGAAAGGCTGAGAGGCAAGATTTAATCTTGTTTCAATTATTTTACGCCAAGGGAAATTTTCACTGTTTCTCATCCTGCAAACAATATTCTTTGCATAACTTCTAAGGATTTATCTAAGGATTTTTAAAGTGGGATCACTCCTGCATGAAAACAAAACCTGAATTATAAAGAGATCTCTCCATTCTTACCCTTATTTTCATCTTTCTTGAATGTGCAAGCTCTCCATGTGGCAAATTAGCTCAGGAACATGAAAAGGAACGGTTTCAATTCCCCAAAACCTGCCCACTATTTGTTCTGAAAATAATGCACTTCCATGTGTTGTATTAACTCCCATTCACAGAAAATGGGGTTCAAAATGGGGCTAGAAAATACATCAGCGCTGCTTTGATAAGAAGCCAGCCATAGAACATGCAGTATTTCTTCTCTATGCACAAACTACAGTGTGTTTTCTGTGCATAGAATACAAAGGGATTCACATCTTAAGCTGAGCAACATGAAGTTGTAATAACACCAATTTATAGTTAAAAAGAAAGCTCCTAAGAGAGTCCACTCACAGTCAATCAGATGCCTAATACAATGAACAACTGGAACAACAGTGAAGCTGTATGAGAAAGTACCAAATCTGCACAATTCTAATCTGTTTCTCTTTCTGTCTGGGTGGCATTTGGTAGCATACCTCAGAGCAGCCAGACTCTTGCCAGCACAAGGCCAAAAGCAATTTGCAGAATGAAATGGTTATCACAAGCAATTACTAGCTTCTTAAACCCTTGGAACAAGAGTCCCAGCCACAAATTTGAAGATCTAACATCTTTCCGTGTAATTAAAGACTTATGCATATTCTTTCAGTGCAGGCTGTAATTACTCTCCCAAATTAAACAGTGTTTAGATATGTATTACATGCAAGTGAGATAGCTGATAATCCGATTAGTTAAGCAGTGGTTTTCCTCTGGAGTTTTCAGATCCCTGAGGATCAGGAAACTACTGCTAAAGAATTTGGGAAGGACAGCTGTGGGACTGTCTCATATTACACTAAACCAGTACGATTCCAATTCAATCACCACAACAGGCTGCCCGACTATCTCTGCCATGAGCTCTGCTGCCTTTATGACACCAGAAGCAACCAGGCAATGGAGGCGCTGTAGGGCAAATCTGTTCAGCTCACTTTCACAACATGAAAGAAAATTCACTTTCCAATTAAAACAACTCCTAGATCCAACTCACACACACACAAAAAGTAGAGAAAAGGAAGCCAGTAGGAAGGGTAGCAATAGAAAAACAGAGGCAGGAAGAGATTAGGATGCTCTGAGAAAGTCTGTAGTTACTGAAGGTTAGATGTAATTAATGTGATATTGCACCCATGCAATTGTCAACAAGCAGACACACTCCCTGCAGAGGGGTCTGCACTCTCAGTGGATGCATTGAGGTTTCCTAAGATAGAAAAGCTTGAAACTTTTACTTAGCCTTCTCTTGTTTTAGAGTCTGTAGTATTAAGAACAAAACAAACCAAACAAACAAAAAAGCAGAGAACTAACATAGCTAATATGTTACTACTGTAGTCATTTCACTACAAAGCTATACAAATGTAAAATATGCCTTCGACAGTCATAAAAGTCATTAGGTCTCAGCATCTCCTTGGTGGTCTGTCTTTGCTTTGCAAGATAGTAATCTCAAGTCTCAGCAGCAATATCCTCCTAAGTAATCTAGCACTACAGAAACTGAAAGCACATCAGAGCAGCCTGAAGGAGCAATCGTTCTGCCAGGTAAGCCTATTCCAGATCAGCAAACAGCATATATTGTGTACCTATCAAGGAACAGGTGATGATGTCATAGGCCTGAGCATAACCTCCCCACCCCCCACAGAATTTATTGTAAGCATTCAAAGAGGGAATATAAGAAATAAACCAGTTCTAAGACTTTGAAAGACATTGCTTTAAGTATTAGAAGTCTGCATCCAATGGCATACTGGATAGGTAGACTTGACAAATTATTATTTCATCACAAAATGTCTTGTCCTAACACAGAGGAAATTGGGAATGCCTGAAATGGGAGTCTCGAACACCAATGAAATCTCAAACAATGAGACCAAACTTTCCCTTCTTACATCTTGGGCATTTGTGGAGAGCCATCAGACAGATGCTCATCCATGTACTCAGACAGTTTTGGGGGACTATAATTTCCCTTTGAATAGGTTGCAGTTTTTTAGTCAATAATAGCTTTCCACCTCCAGATAATTCCAAGCTCTTTGGTCTCCTCTTGTATCACAGTATCACCAAGGTTGGAAGAGACCTCACAGATCATCAAGTCCAACCCTTTACCACAGAGCTCAAGGCTAGACCATGGCACCAAGTGCCACGTCCAATCCTGCCTTGAACAGCCCCAGGGACGGCGACTCCACCACCTCCCCGGGCAGCCCATTCCAGTGTCCAATGACTCTCTCGGTGAAGAACTTTCTCCTCACCTCCAGCCTAAATCTCCCCTGGCGCAGCCTGAGGCTGTGTCCTCTTGTTCTGGTGCTGGCCACCTGAGAGAAGAAAGCAACCTCCTCCTGGCTACAACCTCCCCTCAGGTGCCCACAGGAAAAAAAACAAAGCAAAACAGTATTTTGGGTGAAAACTAAAAACTTTCTTCTTGAGTTAGCCACTCAAGTGACCTCCAAGCTAAGGTGACATGGAGGAGGGTTAATCTGCATCCTATTTTTCACGTACCCAAAGAGGTTTAGAATGGAGATGATCATCCTTTGATTTCTCTGTTTTGTGCTGAATTTGAGTCGCTGTAACACTACATGACAGAAATGTTCTGCATGGCTGAATAAGAGCTGTGTTTGTTACCAGCCTTGCCACAGATTTAAATACATACAGAGTGAAAGGATCAAACATGGGAAAGTCAGGGTTACAGTGCAAGTGTACTGATGAGAGGGTCAGTGTCCCTCTCTTTTCCTCCTACACATGACAAATCCCTCACTTTGTTCTCTGAACACTGAGCTGACCCCTCCACTTTTTGCTTTTTAACGTGTTGCTAGTAGAGCTACTCCCACATCTCTGAAATTTTCATTTGTTCTTTCATTTCAAGCAGTGTTCTTATACAATATGGCAGTGTCATAAGCCATGAAAGTGCTGCAGTGCTTACCCAACACTTGAAAATACACAGATCTTAACTGTCATATACAGGAAGAGTTTTTTGCATCATAACTTATTTCACTTTCCAGACTGCCTGATGAGATAAAAAGTTGGGTTGTTTTTTTTTTCTATAAAGAGTTATGAGCTCCATTGTTTCCATGCTGTCTCTCCATCCATTTCTAAATGACATCTCTTGCAAGCTGACTTTCGGGGGGAGACTGGGCTTTGTTCTCATTGAATGTAAGGATATGTTAAACTCAGTCCAGAGCAGATCTCCCTCTGCATGACAGACCACAAGCTGTTACCCAGTAGCCTGGTTACAGATTAACATTGCTAAGAGTGGCTACATTACACAGCAGAGACTATACACACACACACAGATACATGATCTCAGCAAAAAAAGTTCTTTATCATGAGGGTGGTGAAACACTAAAACAGGTTGCCCAGGAAGGTAGATGAGGACTTAAGGTCAGGCTCAAGAAGGCCCTGAGCAAGATCACAGTATCACCAAGGTTGGAAGAGACCTCATAGATCATCAAGTCCAACCCTTTACCACAGAGCTCAAGGCTACACCATGGCACCAAGTGCCACGTCCAACCTTGCCTTGAACAGCTCCAGGGACGGCGACTCCACCACCTCCCCGGGCAGCCCATTCCAGTGTCCAATGACTCTCTCAGTGAAGAACTTTCTCCTCACCTCGAGCCTAAATTTCCCCTGGCACAGCCTGAGGCTGTGTCCTCTTGTTCTGGTGCTGGCCACCTGAGAGAAGAGAGCAACCTCCTCCTGGCCACAACCACCCCTCAGGTAGTTGTAGACAGCAATAAGGTCACCCCTGAGCCTCCTCTTCTCCAGGCTAAACAATCCCAGCTCCCTCAGCCTCTCCTCGTAGGGCTTCTGCTCAAGGCCTCTCACCAGCCTCGTCGCCCTTCTCTGGACACACTCAAGCAGTCTGTGCTCAGTGCAGGGGAATTGGATTAGATGACTTCTGGAGGTTCATTCCAACCCAAACCATTCTATGATTCCATATATGGGACATGCGTAGTGTTTGTTTCGATTTTGGTTTTGGGTTTTTTATGGTTTAGAGCTATTTGTGCCACAGTGATGATCCAGCACTTGTAAAATATTTTATTTACTTTTTCCATTTCTTATATCTTGCTATACAAGTTATCCACATGAGTAAGTACTTTCTTGTTCAACCTTGATTCATTACTTATTAAAAAATCCAACCCTTTAGGTTTGCCTCTGGACATCTGTAGAGCTAACATGTTTCTGAGGGGCAGAGTGGTTGTCCTATAATGGATCATACCAGTTTATTTGAAGTGCTTTTAAAATAATTATTGCTCTGCTCTCTTCTTGTCCCAACTAGAAGCTTACATTCCAAAAAGCACTACTGTAAGCTGTATAAATATGCCAGAGGTGCTGGTATATGCTGAAACTTTGGTATGATTTAGGTGAGTAGGCTTTATATATTTCTGGAGCTGACAGCCTGCTGCTGAAACTCTGTGAGGGTTGTAGGATTGTCTACAACTACCTGAGGGGTGGTTGTGGCCAGGAGGAGGTTGCTCTCTTCTCTCAGGTGGCCAGCACCAGAACGAGAGGACACAGCCTCAGGCTGCGCCAGGGGAAATTTAGGCTGGAGGTGAGGAGAAAGTTCTTCACTGAGAGAGTCATTGGACACTGGAATGGGCTGCCCGGGGAGGTGGTGGAGTCGCCGTCCCTGGGGCTGTTCAAGGCAAGGTTGGACGTGGCACTTGGTGCCATGGTCTAGCCTTGAGCTCTGTGGTGAAGGGTTGGACTTGATGATCTGTGAGGTCTCTTCCAACCCTGATGATACTGTGATACTGTGATACTGTGATTAGCATGGCACAATGAAAAGAGTTTCAGCTATTCGTTGTGAACTAGCACCTGAAGTGTATTTAGACTAAGTGCTTCCACCTGAGCATTACTTTGTTCATAAAAAGTTAGCTGCTCATGAAAAGAAAGTATACCTAGTGAACAGCTATTAAATCCAGTCCTTCTGAAACTCTAATCATAAAGTTATTTTATGCCAGTAGACAAGCTGTAAGCTTTTACAATTCCTTGCCTGTCTTCTCTCTCTCTTCTCACTTTCTCCTTCTCAATGTTGAACTGACCTTAGTGAGCTCTTGAGTGGCATTGTGTTGTCATAATGATGTAAACCATTGCTACCCTTGTTATCTCTCACCCTTGTGATGTCCCTAGGTTTACAATAGTCATGTCTTGAAGTATAAAACCAAGCCTGATGGGAATCCTTTAAACAGCCTATGGCAGCACTCCTACCATCACACTGCTATGCAGAAGACAGCTCTTAAGAGTGTGGAAGTCATTACTAAAAACTTGTGATTTTCATAATGCTGGACCTTGGCAGAAGTGAAAGTCCTAAACAAAATTACACCCTCTATCTGATGGGAATCCTCTTAGTGGAAAAAGCAGAATATCTTGATGATGCACATCTTAGATGTCAAGCAGCCCAATATCCCAGCTCTGTCTATCCTCTGTAAATATATCTTTATAGAGGCCATAAATATCCAAGTACTATTGTTTTAAAATGCATTTCAAAGCAGAGGCAGGAAGTCTAATGTTGAATTATCATATTGTTTACTTCCACAAATAATTTGCTGATCCTTTTTACCTTGTATATTTAAAATAAAAATGTTTTCAAATTTAATTTCCACCAAAAAATGCCACATATTATTCATAGAATCATAGAATAAAATCAGCTAGGTTGGAAGAGACCTCCAAGCTCATCCACTCCAACCTATCGCTCAGCCCTGTCCAATCAACTAGACCATGACACTAAGTGCCTCATCCAGTCTTTTCTTGAACACCTACGACAACAACTACCTGAAGGGAGGTGTAGACAGATGGGGGTTGGTCTCTTCTCCCAGGCAACCAGCAAAAGAACAAGGAACACAGTCACAACTTGTGCCAGGGGAGATACAGGCCGGATGTTAGGAGGAAGTTCTTGCCAGAGAGAGTGATTGCCATTGGAATGGGCTGCCCAGGGAGGTGGTGGAGTCACTGTCCTTGGAGGTGTTCAAGAAAAGACTGGATGAGGCAGTTAGTGCCATGGTCTAGTTGACTGGCTAGGGCTGGGTGATAGGTTGGCTCTCTTCATGGTGATGCTGGACTCAATCTCCTGGTCCAGATCACCAACAAAGATATCGAACAGGACTGGCCCCAGCATTGCTCTCTGGGGGACACCAGGGCCCAGCCTTCCAGCCAGTTCTTGACTCATTTCAGAGTGAATCTATCCAGGTCACCAGCTGCCAGCTTTGCCAGGAGCTTGTCATGGCAGACAGTGTCAAAGGCTTTGCTGAAGCCCAGACAGACTACATCCACAGCCTGCCCCACATTCACCAGGCAGGTAACCTGATCATAAAAGGAGATCAGGTTGGTCAGGCAGGGTGAGATGCTTTGCCACTCCAGTGCATCATTTCTGTCCCTATACTCAGCACTGGTAAGGCCACAACTTCAGTACTATGTCCAGTTCTGGGCTGCTCAATTTAAGAAAGATGTTGAGGTGCTTGAATACTTCCAGAGAAGTGCATCAAGGCTGGTGAGGGGGCTAGAGCACAAGCCCTGTGAGAAGCAGCTGAGGGAGCTGGGGTTGTTTAGCCTGGAGAAGAGGAGGCTCAGGGGAGACCTCATTGCTCTCTACAACTACCTGAAAGGAGGTTGTATCCAGGCGGAGGTTGGCCTCTTCTCCCAGGTAGCCAGTGACAGAACAAGGGGACGCAGCTTCAAACTGCACCAGGGCAGGTTTAGGCTGGACATTAGGAATAAATTCTTCATGGAAAGAGCGATTTGCTGTTGGAATGGGCTGCCCTTGGAGATGGTAGAGTCTCTGTCTCTGGAGGTGTTTAAAAGGAGGCTGATGAGGCACTTAGTGCCATGGTTTAGTTCATTAGAAGGGTTAGGCTGGATTCCATGATCCTAGAGATCTTTACCAACCTGGTTAATTCTGTGATTCTGTGATAAAAGCAGAAGCAGCTGCCTCAGGAAAAAGACATAAAGGATCTAACCATAGAAAACAAAATAAATTAAAATCTAAACCCAAGAAGCACAAGCTTGAAAAGAATGGGAAGACATTGTGTACTAGGGGTATGCACTGCCAACCTATGAGAGTTTGGGGAGCAGAGTAAAAAAAGCTTTCTGCATTATTTAATAGGGAAAGTCAGTTTTGAACACAGAGTTTATAGTGATCTTGAAGCTCAGCAGCTGTTGGGACTGCAATGAACAGGCCTAGACCAGATTATGCAAATGTTACCCAGAAATTCAAGCACAGAAGAAGCTCAGAAATGCATCTATGGGATATCCAGATGAACTTATCCCAAAGCATTCTCTTTAACATCTTCTGAAGACAGACAGGTTCAAATGAAGCATGACCCAATTAGAAATCCATTGCATTTAAATAAGAAAAAAAAATCAGCAACAATTATTTCCTTCTTTCCATTGTGTCCAATTGAAATATTTTCTCTGCTATCTTTGGAAAGAAGCCTGCAAAATTCTCCAAAACAAGAATATTCTTGTTAATAATCCATACTTAATGAAACTGCATGGTGATTATATAACCAATGCTGATTTCATAAAGAACCTAATTTAGCCTTCATAAAGTACACAGTGCTTAGGCTGAAAAAGTTTGAACATGTTTTACTAGGTCTGAACAGATAGTGTGATTGGCAAGAGATAAATGGTTCAGACAATTTGATACTGAGATTTCAAGTCTCTGCCAAAAAGAGAGCAAATGCACCAAAAGAAATATGAACAAAATTAATCTTGGCTGAAATTTTGCTCATTCTGATAGTGCTGAATAGTAGAATCACTCAATATTTTAATTACTCAATTCTGTACTTTTGTTGCAGACAGTAAATTTGTTGATACAGATCACCAGTGGACTCACCTCGTAAAAAGACAAGCACTATCAGACAAGTAACCAAGATAAGCATTCTATGACATGCAACTAATGTTTTGCAAAGGAACCCTCATCAACCAAGGAGATAGTTGACTAAAACTTTAAAGGGAAAAAAATAAAAGGATCTGTCAGTACAGAACTGCAAATATTTCACAATTCATTATATAGAGAAGTTCTTGCTGGCTGTGAGCCAGAGCTCCAGAGGTGATGTGTGGAGGCTGCTCTGTGGGTATGTTTTGGAAGTGAACTTTGCTTATTCCAGATGGCTGGCTGACTTGCAGAGCTCGTTTTAGAGGCTTACTGGTCAGATGAATATCTAAGAGAAAGAGAATATTGCATTTATGGGGCTAGCTGTAAGTGATGTAAATAGGGGTCATGCATTGTGCAACCAAGTGTATGCTTGAATAAGATGTGGCTAGGTCTAAGGGAAAACCTATAATGAACACAGAACCAGGTGATAAGATCAGCCTTGTTTAAGTTACTCTAGCTAGTAAGTCTTAACAGTGTCTGGTTTGGCCTTTCAGAACATAAACACTCCAGTATAAAGTACCTTGATTTAGTGGCCACTGTAAGAGGCACAAATTTAAATCAGGTCTCATACCATACCAAAATTAATCGAATTAAGGAGATTCCAGTATGAAAATCCCTCTTACTTGTCAAACAACATAGCTAAGATTTAGCATGGAGACAACTGAGCAGGCCTTGATGTGAGTTTAAACGTTTGTGTGGATTTTAACACTATATAAGTGCCCTAGCAGGCACTGCTGCAGCCTGTTACATGAAGGCTACAGAGAGGGCACTTATCTCTGTTTTTTTTCAACATGGAGGTTATATAGGTTACTTGTACACCGTGCAAGTCACACCTGATGGTAAGTTAAAGCTAGGCAGAACAAGAACAGAGCCACTGCTGGAGGTGGGCAAGCATAAGCAGACCTAGTTAGATTTCACTGCAGATATGCAATCACATTCAGCAAGTCATCCTGCAATTTCAGTCTCCTGGAGTTTGTTTCCAGAAGCTAAGCTCCCTCCAAGGTGCATTATTCCCAATTCCTGGGGAGTTGAAAAATGCTGTTGCAGTTGAGCAGCCATCTCCAGCTCTACAAATGGCAATGCAATCTATCTGGAGACGTTCATATGCCCCAGCATATCATCTTTAAATACAGAATATGAAGACGACACAATAAAATCTCAACATTGTTTAGATAGTGAGAAAGACTGAGAAATTACTTGATCCTATTATGTCATGCTTCTAATGGAAGAAAATAGCAAGGAGCAGTGAAGATAAAAGTAGTCTGTCCATCTTATCAATGTGTAAGGATGAGAACAAAGAATTTTACTTTCTCGGTTTTGCTCTTGGAATGCCAAGACACTGTCAGCATCTTCTGGAAAGAAGATCCTGTCTGTGCTGTAAGGCTTTGTTCTATGCCATCGGTTTTCATCTGAACACAGATATCTGTATGCAAATATGTGAGTCAGTAGCTTGGTGTATTTTATTCATTTCCTTCAATAGCAGTCTTTTTGTTATTAAATAAAGAGGGCTTTGTGAAAAATAATTTGGTCTTATCAAGAATAAGCAATAAAAGGTAGAATGCTAATTTCCACACAGCTATTCATCCTGCAGTTGTATGTATAATGTTGTCTACATACACAAATTTTCCATGGTCAAAATAAATATGTCTCTCTCAAAAATGTATTTAAAAAGCAGCTTCCAGGTAACACGTGGAAAGTCACTATGCATATGAACTGCATATGCAGGTTGTGCCTTCTTCTGTCAGGTCCTTTCTGTGAAGCAGTTTTTTTCCAGACTGCTATTTTACTCATAACGTACTGGGGTTATGGGGACAGGAAGACTTTGCATATGTTTGGTAAGAAAACATCATCAGTCACAGAATAACAGGTTGCTCCTGGGATGCACTGTGGTTTTGCTGAATTTTTAATGAAGAGAATAATAACTTACAATTGTTGCAAGCAGACATAGGATGAAAATTAAATAAGATGAAAAATCCACATAAAAGAGCCTCAAAAGACTGGGAGAAAATGCCTTGCAGTGAAAAACTTCAAGGGATAAAATTATTTCATTTATCAAAATGTTCTACAGGAACTAGTGGCATCTTAACTTAGCAGTAGAAGAATGAGCATCAATGTCTCAAAGCTGAGACTAGATAATTGCAGAAATAAGGCCTATTTGGGGGAAAGTTTAGTTGGGTAAGGGAAAAAATAAATTAAAATAAAAAGAAGTTTCTGCATCTTCTTAGCATTTCCACACTAAGATACATGCTCAGCCTGAAGGTTTTCCAAATGCCCAATGGTGGTTCATCTATGGCTGCTGGATCATAGAAAATCATAGAATTAACCAGGTCAGAAGAGACCTCCAAGATCATCCAGTCCAACCTAGCACCCAGCCCTAGCCAGTCAACGAGACCATGGCACTAAGTGCCTCAGCCAGGCTTTTCTTGAACACCTCCAGGGACGGTGACTCCACCACCTCCCTGGGCAGCCCATTCCAATGCCAATCACTCTCTCTGGCAAGAACTTCCTCCTAACAGCCAGCCTATACTTCGCCTGGCACAACTTCAGACTGTGTCCCCTTGTTCTATTGCTGGTTGCCTGGGAGAAGAGGCCACTCCCCACCTGGCTACAATGTCCCTTCAGGTAGCTGTAAACAGCAATGAGGTCCCCCTGAGCCTCCTCTTCTCCAGGCTAAACAACCCCAGCTCCCTCAGCCTCTCCTCATAGGGTTTGAGTTCCAGGCCCTTCACCAGCTTTGTTGTCCTTAATGACTCAGAAATGTAAGACTTAGCTGTGGGGCTAATTCAATGTGATCCAATGTTTCACTGTTGCTGAAAAGGTAGGTCTTAATCCTCTTCCTAGATGCACGGTGGCCCTTTCTGCCCTTTCCATTTTTCATACCTGTCTGCCAGACAGTTTAATTTGTTTATGCAGCAGGGAGTTATTTAGAGTGACTCATCTCACCTTATGGCTTAGTGAGTTTATGGATTCACAGGCTGCCCAAAGCCTGCTGGGTTCGATATAAAAGTCAGCAGTAGAAGCAATTGATCTCCTGCCTCACAGTAATGTTCACCTGTTAGATCAGGTAACCTGTGTCCTGCATCCATTTTTACCTTAACTGTCCAAGATGGCTAATTGGATAGACCCCCTAGCCAAGTAGAATTCACATTCATATTTTGTATCTCCTTTACAAACCTCATAGCCACGAGGCAACAGGAGAGGCAGGTAGAAAGACCCTTCTAATGCAGCTCGGATTCTCCACTAGGACTTTACTTGGTGCCATGGTCTAGCCTTGAGCTCTGTGGTAAAGGGTTGGACTTGATGATCTATGAGGTCTCTTCCAACCCTGATGATACTGTGATACTGTGTGACTTCAGGAGCCACAGGATCTGGAGGGAATCAGGCCTGGGGACGTCTCATTGTCAGAGGCTAAAAGTTCATGTCCCTCACTTGAGAAGGGCTATAACTTACTTTGGACACTCAAGGTATAAAACCGCAAACAATACTGGGGGTAGAGAAGTGTTGCAGCTTTCTGTCAGCTGCTGCAGGAGACGTGGTCAGGGCCCTCACAGATCAGGGTGATCAAAAGCAATGCCGCCTGGACTCCAGACAATCCAGTGTGAATTATGCCAGAGACTCTCTATTCATTGTTCTGACTCTCAATATATGGTCTTTGAGCACAGAGCACACACCTACACATTACCATAATTAGGCAAGGGCAACCCAGTCTATCTGCATAAACCACACCCTGTTTCCCTCATTAACGAGGTGTCTGCTATCTATCCTTCCTGAGATAAGGCGGCCAGCAGCTGCTGGGAACCAGGGTCAGCATCTGCCCGTTATCATCCTTCTTCACTTTGCATTCCCACAGAGAAGAGAACCCAAAATCCTCTCCTGAGGTAAAAGCTGTAGCTATTGAGCTAAGTCATCCACCTTGTCACTCGCTCTCCTTCTGGCCTCAGGTGCACACAAAGGCTGCAGTATCTGCATTTCCTATCAGAATGAAATTTCAGGCCCGTAGAACTAAGGGGCTGTGTGCTTCAGCTTAACACCAATAACAGTGCAGTTGCACTGACTATAAAGCTGCTTGAATCTGTCCAAGTCAGCTTAAAATGTGCTCACACAGGTACTGGTAGCAATCCTCCTGCCAACACACTGCTCAGGGCACGCTCATTTGTCTTGCTGAGACACACTGTCTGCCATGTTTCTGAGATGTCATTCTTACACAGAAGATGTTCCTCCAAACCCCCTCTATATCAGCCTTGCATCTTTCTAAGTATCAAGCTCATCATTTTGACTTTAAGAGCAGACAGAGACAGGGCAGAAGGTGAGCTTGTTATTCTAGGATATTGTGCTTCTTATTTTTTTGATCTCTATACACAAATATGGATGAAGTTGTGACTGATAAAATAAAAATCTATACACTCAGTTTTTATGGCTATTTCATCTATCTACATGTCTTAAAAATGAATAGAGTTCTGCACTTCACTGCTCAGCACTTTCCCTCAACCACTAGATTAATCAGGCACTGCATGCAAGAGTTACACATGTTACAAACAAAGGCAGGTAGATGAAAAATGACACTCAGCAGGGCTCTGCAGCTTCACTGTGTTTGGCTGGAGAGTTTTCCACTTCTACACTGAGCAGGAAGAGTGGAGACTTCATTCATCAGACTGGATCTGGAAAGGCTGCCTGGGCTCCACAAAGAATCCTGCAACAGTCCTTGCCCCAGTCCACTCCAGTGCTATGATGCTAACAGGATCAGAGGACTCCTGGGCCCAAATCTGCAATCCTGGGATCTGAATTTTTGCTATGTTATCTTGTTTCTTTCTCTCTTCTCACCAGATATTGTTGTCCTACTTACACTCTAACAGAGCTGGTCCTAGCTGTAATATATGTCATTGTGGTGGAGGCACCATCCCTGGAGGTGTTCAAGAAAAGCCTGGATGAGGCACTTAGTGCCATGGTCTAGTTGACTGGACAGGGCTGGGTGATAGGTTGGACTGGATGATCTTGGAGGTCTCTTCCAACCTGGTTGATTCTATGATTCTGTGATTCTATGATTCTATGATTGTCACTCTCCCTTTTAAAAACAGAATCTCAAAGGTTGCAATGTTTTGTAATAAACAGGCTGGTTTGGTGTTTGTGGGTTTTGTTTGGTTTGGTTTGGTGTTTTTTTACACTGGAACACTTTCTAAAACTGAAGGATGCAGCACATTGGGAGATAGACTTCTGTTGTGAGGGAAATAAAAACTTGGAGCTAAGAATATTGGCAGGATTGATTTAGCCTTACTTTTAATTTTCATACTTCCTACTAATTTAATTTTCCCCTTTAATCTTTCATTAAATAAGTTAACATGTACTGAAAGCTGTTTATACAGAAGCCTTCTCCTTGAACATCATGCCTATCTTAGGGCTTTTACTGGAGGCAAAGATAATAAAAACAGCACACAAAAATGCTGAGGCAGAATGCTTGCAAAGTGGGAGGGAAGCATATACCCTTGGTACATTCTAAAGTGTTCCAACATACAAGACTTTGTATGACAATGTAAACAAAAAAGCCAATCTTCCTTGTAAAGAATGCAGAATCATCCTTAATTACTTAAACTCCTACAGTGAGCTCATAAATGTGAGGATATTGAACTGCTGCATGTTAATGGAGAGTGGTTTTATTATTTATTCTAGGGGAGTAAAGTAATATTTTTGAAATTCACAATAGCAGCAAGTTATAAACATGGTAGAGAAATAATATTCAACACTCTAGTTGAGGATGTCTCTTTTTGCTGCAGAGGTTGCTGGACTAGATGACCTTTAGAGGTCCCTTCCAACCCAGACCATTCTATAACTCTATGAAGCAAAATTTTAGTCACTACCTCTGAACTCAGTGGCCATGATGAATCTAAGTCCTGCTTTGCCAGGAGACACAGCTATAAAGACTGGACAGCGATGCTCTGGTCTCAGAGCTGGGTGCTCATTCCTGCCCCTGTGGCTGTGATGGGAAGGGTTATGGTTTCTTCCCACACCACGGAGTCATGGCTGCCCACAGAAGTTGCTCAGCAGGAGTCGTCTGGGATGTGAGTCAAGCCAAACAGAAGAACTAGAATCATAGAATCAGTCAGGGTTGGAAGGGGCCACAAGGATCACCTAGTTCCAACTTCCCTGCCATGGGCAGAGACACCCTACCCTAGATCAGGCTGGCCACAGCCTCATTCAGCCTGGCCTTACATACCTCCAGGGATGGGGCCTCAACCACCTCCCCTCCCTGGGCAACTCATTCCAGCCTCTCACCATTCTCATGCTGAACAACTTCTTCCTCACATCCAGCCTGAACCTACCCACCTCCAGCTTCGCTCCATTCCCCCCTGATATCCTGAGAAGTCCTTCCCCAGATTTTTTGTAGCTCCCCTTCAGATACTGAAAGGCCACAATAAGGTCACCTGTGAGCCTCCTCTTCTCCAGACTGAACAGCCCCAACTCCTTCAGTCTGTCCTTGTAGGAGAGGTGCTCCAGCCCTCTGATCATCCCAGTGGCCCTTCTCTGGACATGCTCCAGCATGTCCACATCTTCCTTGTAATGGGGGCTCCAGAACTGGATGCAGTACTTCAGGTGGGGTCTCAACAGAGTGGAGTAGAGGGGGAGAATCACCTCCCTCGCCCTGCTGGCCACACTTCTCCTGATGCAGCCCAGGATCCAGTTGGCCCTCCAGGCTGCAAGTGCACACTGCTGGCTCATGTTGAGCCTCTCATCCACCAGCACCCCCAGGTCCCTCTCCTCAGGGCTGCTCTCCAGCCACTCACTGCCCAGCCTGTATTTGTGCTTGAGATTGCCCTGACCCAGATGCAGGACACTGCACTTGGTCTTGTTGAACCTCATAAGGTTGGATTGTGCCCACCTCTCCAGCCTGTTCAGGTCCCTCTGGATGACATCTCTTCCTTCCAGCATGTCTGCTGCACCACACAGCTTGGTGTCATCAGCAAACTTGCTGAGGGTGCACTCAGTGCCTCTGTCCATATCACTGAAAAAGATATTGAACAAGACTGGTCCCAGGACTGATCCCTGAGGGACTCCGCTTGTCACTGGCCTCCACTTGGACATGGACCCATTGACAGCCACTCTTTGGGTGCGGCCATCAAACCAGTTCTTTATCCATCTCATGGTCCACCCATCAAACACATGTGTCACCAGCTTGGTGCATTATCCACAGCCAGTGCATTCAGACAAAATGGTGAGTTTTCCTCCAAATTGTATGGGTAAGGGGCCAGGCAGGTTCACAGGCTAAAAACAAACACACACACACACAAATCTAACTGGGGGATTTGGTTTATGCAGATGCATATGCTGGGATACCTTAGGGCTTACCCTTAGTGGTCTGCCAACCCCAGAAATTGCTCAGAACACCAAGACAACACTGAGACACAATAATTTCTTTTACCCTTTTATCTGTAGGGAAAACATTTTCAATTTCAGCTGGCACCTCTTGTAGCAGGGAACACTGCTCGAAGCTCAGTTCTCAGGAAATAAGTAGAAGCAAATTAAATTACACTTATTACCTATTCCCTGTTCTATCTGTACATAGGAAGGAACTAGTGTTGACAGAGCCCCTGGAGGAATGCATTAGGCCATCACAACAAACATGCCTGAGGAAGCACATGTGAAGCCAAAGCCTTCTCTGTCCTGGCAAAACCAGTACTGGTGGTATGATACCATCAGTGCACGGGCAGGGTGGAAAGCAGAAGGCTTGCCACACCTCAGAATATTGTTGCAAGACTCCAAGTGATTATGCTGTAATGGACAAAAGCCAAAGCCCAGTTCTCTTTCCTCCAGTGCAGCTTAAGAGCACTTGAATAAAAGTGAAAGAAGCTACCCTTGTGGAATCAGTACAGCAAGTGCCAGTCATTGAGCATGCTAGTAGCATTGTGCGAGTATCAGCACCATGAGTGTCTCTGCATCTATGAATGGCATTTCCAGGGGTGCTTGCTCAGAAGATAGTTTCCCTGGTCACCTTCCATCCTGTCATGCTGCTGGTGAACAGCTGTAACAGGGGCCAAGAGCTGTGCTTATGCATTAGCTTTTCCATAATATTAAGATTCAATTATCAAAGACACAAGAGCTCCTCCAGAAACAACTGCATCTTCTGTGCTTAACAGTGTGAGTCAAATGAGGTTATTCACTTCATTCACCTAACTCACCAGAGTTGCTCCCAAACAGCTTCTCGGACAGGTTAATTTTACCTGGAGTGCTTCACCATGGAGGCAGAAAGAGATTTTTTTTTTCATCAGACAGTGACAGGTTTTGATAGTTCTAAGAACACAGAGCCCAGAGAAGCTGTCAGCATGTAAAAAAGCTGTGCATTTAAGATCCTTCATGATGCTGATGCTGTAAGAACAACAGTGCACACAAATGCTACACATCTGAGTACCACTCCATCGAACACAACAATAAAACTGAAGCTGACAGCAGGCAAATAATTATAAAAGAATATCTGATACTGATTCCTTGTGGAACACTGCATTGACTCAAGTCATAAGCAGAATTGATTGACTCTATGGAACTTTCTAACATGTTATTGGGATACATTTTCTAGCACTGTATCATGATAACGGCAAGCAGAACTAGCAGATAGCCTGCAAAACTCCACAAAACTCAAAACAACACTCCTAAAAATAGATAAAAGTTATGTAACTGCAAAACTCCTGAACATACTCTCCCCCAAACTGCCTAAAAAAATCAGAAAATTTACATAATTTAAACTCAATTACCTTCTCTGAAATTCACTGTCAATCTGAAAAAAAAAAGTGAGACTTTAAACAAAGAAGTGCTAAGAAACGCTGTAGGTGAGCAGTATCATTTATCTTTCAGGGGAAGATGATTAAGGCTGCATGAAGGATGAAGTATGAAAAATGCATTGGAATGCCTGTTAAAAGAGGCTGTCAGAAAATGTGGTGTGTCTTGGATTATGGTCACTCAAGGACTGTCAAGGGCAAGAACTTTAATGGCATAAAATCATGGAGAAAAAAGCAGTTCTCAGCCCTGAGAGGAAAATACTCCACCAGGATGTATATTAGCAGCAAGCAGGGTTCACAAGGTTTGGATGACCTCTCCAAAATACAACTGTCTCAGAAATACCATAGCTTAATCTCTAAAAAAACATCTTTTACACTCCTGATATATTTTTTTCTGTCATTGATTACTAGCCATATATGCAAATTCAAACAAATTATGATGATTAAAATGCATGTGATTAAAGAGTGAACAACTCCCTGCTGGATGAAGCCATTGCAAAATGAATTAGCTCGAAACAATACTCATAGAGCTCAGATATTACAGCACTTTTTTAGCTGAAGTAAGACATTTGTGTTTTATCAGCACTGCTGCTCTAATGTGCCAAAAGAAATTCTGATCTTTAGCCTAATCATAGTTCAGTGCTCCAGCTGGAACTATGAAAAGGTTGTTTACAAGTTTAATAGCAGGAGAGAGAAGTATAAGCACCTGTAAGTCCTTGACTAGAGTTTCATTCCTGTTTCTAAATTGAAAAGAAACCTGTGATTTCATAAGTCATTAAAGCTAATTACATTGATTAACTACATTAAAACCTACTTTCTTCCATGTGGTTTGATCCCTGTAATTTTGTTTTCTTTCCTTTTTTAAACATTTTCTTAAATCTATGCTCTTCCAAGGAAACTTATTTAGGAAAAGAAAAAACAAAACACCACTTGAAAAAGAAAAGATTAACTTAAGATCACAACTGACTTCACTTCCTGCTTCCTGTCTGACATCTGTGGAATATTACTTTTGAAGAGGTCAGAACCCAAACTGTAGAGTCCTCTTCCATACAATATAGAATCACTGTATGTTAACAGCCATTATTTTACTTTTCCACTCAAGTCATCCATAATAACAGTACTCAAGACAAGTCTGTCATCTTGGAGACACATTTTCAGTTACCTGTAGAAAGAACAGGCAGACATTCACCTCTTGATCTTCCAGTTATGCTAGCCTTTTTCCATGAAAAGTTTCCAGAGTTCCTGCCAAAAACAATTGTGCAGTTGAAGGTGGACAGATTATCTACTTTTATGTGGGCAATGAAATTTTAGCTGTTTTTCACAGCCTGGGAAAAAAACCACATGAGTTTATCAGCTTTTTTTCTGTACTGCTAAGATACCAGTTGCCAAGTTTCTTGTTGGTTATTTTATAGTTTAGTGGGGTTTTGGTTTGGTTTGGTTTGATTTTGTGTGTGTGTTTTTTCCAGAGAAAGAAAGTTTCAGGCTACCCAGCCATTGCCACCTAACCTTTTCCTAGAATCATAGAATCAACCACGTTGGAAGAGACCTCCAAGATCATCCAGCCCAACCTATCACCCAGCCCTAGCCAGTCAACTAGACCATGGCACTAAGTGCCTCATCCAGGCTTTTCTTGAACACCTCCAGGGATGGTGACAGGCCTCTCACCAGCACTTACTTGAATAGCACTCTAACTGCAGTATATCTTCTTTCTTTTTTCACATGAATCATGCTATTTATAACAATCCAAGGCAGTTAGACAACAGAGCAGTAACTACTTGTCCTTTGTGCATTTTTTGTTTGCATAATAGATGTCACTACTTTGAGATTATGCATATAATTGTTTCTATGAGTATATACAATTTCTTACAAATTGTGCTTCACAGTTTTCATTCTTTTAAGGTTTCATAAGAATCAGATCAGTAAATATTTTTGGATGAAAACTAAAATTCAAGTTTGACAATCTGGAATTATGTTTCCCTGTGGCTGAGGTCAATATATGCTCTTCTTGAACACGCTCCTTTCATTTCACTGTTGTTTGCAGTGTATTATATAAGCATTTTTTAATTTGAGATTAAATTTAGAGGAAATAAACACTATTCTTCAGTGTGAGATTTACTTGTTTGGTTGTTCAGAACTGTCTGTACTATGGCAGGAAGCCATGTATGAAGTATGTCAGTAAATTAGTGCTTTGTGAACTAGGTATGCACTAACAGCCCAAGAATTACAGAAATTGTCTTCTGTTAAAAAATTAAGTTCTGAGCTTTTGAAGAGTATGGACTTTCCTGCATCAAGTAAGATTTCCTCTACTGTATTTTATGTGACAATTCCATTACAGAATCATAAAACAGAGTCATAGAACTTTTGTAGTTGGAAGAGATCTCCAGAGATTGTTTAGCCTGGAGAAGAGGAGGCTCAGGGGTGACCTTATTGCTGTCTACAACTACCTGAGGGGAGGTTGTAGCCAGGAGGAGGTTGCTCTCTTCTCTCAGGTGGCCAGCACCAGAACAAGAGGACACAGCCTCAAGCTACACCAGGGGAAATTTAGGCTCGAGGTAAGGAGAAAGTTCTTCACTGAGAGAGTCATTGGACACTGGAATGGGCTGCCCGGGGAGGTGGTGGAGTCGCCATCCCTGGGGCCGTTCAAGGCAGGATTGGACATGGCACTTGGTGCCATGGTCTAGCCTTGAGCTCTGTGGTAAAGGGTTGGACTTGATGATCTATGAGGTGTCTTCCAACCTTGGTGATACTGTGATACTGTAAGATCATCAAGTCCAACTTCCCTGCCAAGGCAGGATCTCCTAGGGTAGTTCACAGAGAAAGACACCCAGGCAGGTTTTGAAAGTCTCCAGCAAAGGAGACTCCACAGCCTCTCTTGGCAGCCTGGTCCAGTGCTCCATCACCCTCACTGTAAAGAAGTTTCTCCTCATGCTGAGGAGCCATTGCTCCTTGTCTTATTGCTGCTGACCAGTCAGTGTCTTTGCCATCATTGACTAACTATCAGGAAGGAGAGTGAAAGGGGGGGACACATTATATAAAACATGTCAGTCACAAAGGCACTACTGAGAAATATGCAAATGCCATCCTTTCTCTAGGAAGTACTGCAGATTGAATCAAATAGAGCAAAATTATGGTTAAGACATACTTCTTTGCTCAAAATACTTTATTTCAAATAATCCTATTTATATTTATCCTAAGCTAAATTACCACCTCTCTATTACCAACTCCTAGAAATATCCTTGCCAATTCTAGTATCTATTTCTCCTTTATTATAATTTACTTCATAGATATTCGTGCAGCCATAGTTCCACAACCTTTAGACTAGGAAAACTCCTGTACTCTTGTTATTATCAGAAGGGAACAATGTTGAGATAGGAAGTTTTCCTAGCTCCTTCTTTCAAAATTCCCTGTATTATCTTAGTTTACTATCACCTTTTTGTTTGTATTTTTAATGCACTGTAAGAAATGCACCACAGCAAAGCTGACAGACATATATTGTATTACAAGTAAATCTAATTCATCGCTTTATCCTCATGATCTGATGTTACACTGAGAAAAGAAGTAAAGAAAGCAAAATAGCAATGAAGAGCAAGAAAGCACTAATTAATAAAAGCAAATGACCTCAGTAAAATCTACCTTAGCCCCGAACATTGACTCTTCATGGATTTGAATGTAAATTCTCTTCAGAACAGCACAGAACATCTTCCTTAGTGTCACAGCTCATTTTCCAGCTCATCATGTTAATAGTTGTGAGAGGATATCTGACCTCCTCATAATACTTCTGCTGGTATTGGACTTCTGGCAGAGCAATAAGCTCATTTGCTGATGGAGAAGAATAAAGCAAGGCTGATGGCTCTCTTCCTCTTCAGAGAAGTAATTTAAACATTTTCAGACTCTTCCTCAGTTTATGCAGCCAAAGCAGCTGTTAGACATCTTCCAAAGTACCTGGAAATAACCTTACTTCCTCAGGGGCTACAACCTCATTCCAAAGCATGTATCAGCATCAAACTGGATTTTGAAACTGCTTGGCAATAAACATAATTGGTATTGCAGGCAAATATTTTTCAAACACTAAGCAACCGAGATGTTGAGCCAGGTCTTTCACTGCTCTCGAGAACCTCATTTTGCTCTTTGTTAACTCAAAAGAGTAATTCTAGGCTCCACTTCTGCAAGTGGATTCCTTACAAGTGTATTTTGCATGTATTTTATAACAAAAAGACCATAGTGGTATTTTTGCAGTATCTGATATGGGTGCTGTATTTTTGAAACTGTTAAGGATTTAATCATTACAGGAAGGTCATTAATAAATCCTGTGTCTCTGTAAGTTCACACTCAGTTTTCATCCACTGATAGTCCAAAGCCCTTCTCTGCAGGGCTTTCAATCTACTCATTGCTCAACCTGCATTTATTCTTCAAATCACCCCTTGTGGTTGGCCGTGTTGAACTTCATAGGGTTCTCACAGACCTAACTCTCATCCTGTCGAGGTTCCTCTGTACCACACAGCTTGATGCTGTCTATGGACTTGCTAAGGGTGCACTTAATCACACTCTCCATGTCACCAACAAAGATGTTAAATAACATCAGTATCAATACTGACCCCTGAGGAACACCACTAATCACTGGTCTCCACTTGGACATCAAGTCATTGACCACAACTCTTTGGGAGTAACAATTCAGCCAATTCCTTATCTATCTAGTGGTCCATCCATCAGATCTATGTCTCTCCAATTTAGGTATACACAAACCCCTTGTCTCTAAGAAAAAGTTAATTTCAAATGCTCAAGAGAGGCAGACTTATGTGAACTGTCACAGACACCAGCTTCAGACATTGATACACAACTTGTACTTCCTGCAGGTTCCAGTAGTGGCCTCTAAGGATACATTTGTTCTAGAAAGCAAACAGTGGCACAGACTGGTGATGAAAGCAAGTCACATGGTTTGACCATATCCACATTATTGAGCTTTAATGGTAGGCTCCCAAAAGGGACTTCATCCACACTGCCTAGGTGAAAGCAAATGTTCATCTGCACTTGACCCATACTGGGAAGCTTCCTAACAAGCTGGCAAAAAACAACAGCTGTGACCCTGTGCATGAGCCCATGGCCTCTCCCTGCTTAAGTCTAATGCAGACACAGTCTGTGTGTAAATTTACTTTGAGGTACTTTACTGCAGTGTATACTTCTATTTACTTCACTGGAATTACCCAGGCACATAAGCTCATATAGAAGCATGAAAGTTGTTAGGATTATGACCTACATAAACTGATGGTAGATCATAAGCAGTTAGCTTCCAGTGCCTCGATGCATGAAAGACATGCTCTTTGGATTTTGCCAGTCCTCTTGCACCTTGACAGAGTTTGCAAATCTATCTTTTTTTATTTGTCATTTTAATTGAGAATTAATTAAATGGAGTTAGGAGGAGGAAAGAATTCTTTGCTGAAGAAAACAAATGGAAAAATCATATAAAAATACAGAGATAAAGGATATATAAATAAAGATGTAAGAGGAGAGGAAAACATCTGGGAGGTTGACTATTCAAGAGACTTCAATCCACATTAAATTGTCAAGCAATCTATTACTTGCATAAAATTCATGATGTTAGTAATTCCTTTCTATATAATCACCTAAAGGCATAATTTATCAGCACAGTGACAGTACCCTCCCCAACTGTTCACTGTGTAGTGTAGCTGAAATGTTATATCTGAGTTTATCTTGCACAAACTCTGTAGAAAGCTACTCAACTATTTTCACTCTACACGTGAAATAGGCTAAAGCTGTGGGGTTTTGTTCTGTTTCTACAGCTCTTGTGACAAATTGGTTTACTGGGACAGTAAACAAGACCGTTTGACATACCAGACAAAGGGAAGGAGGACAGAAACACAATAACAATTTTAAAATGAGTAACCAACTTTAAAGAACAAGAAATACCTTCCTTGCCAGTCACAAACAAAACCAGTAATAGCATCTGGCCCAGACCTAGCTATTTAAGCAGCCATGGTCAGCGTGGATTTATGAAAGGCAGGTCCTGTCTGACTAATCTGAACCCCTTCTACAATAAGGTGACCTGCCCAGTGGATGAGAAAGTGACGTGGACATTGTCTACTTGGACTTCAGTAAAGCCTTTGACACAGCACTCTTCTTCAGAAACTCATGGCACAAGGCTTGGATTAATGCACTCTCTACTGGATAAAAGCTGTTTGAATGTCTGAGTCCAAAGAGTGTGGTGAATGGAGTTTGGCTGGTGCCCAGGGTTCAGTATTGGGGTCTGTCCTCTTTAATACCTTTATTGATAATCTGGATGAGGAGATTGAGTGCACCTTCAGTACATTTGCAGATGACACCCAGCTTGATGGCTGTTTTGATCTGCTAGAGGGTAGGGAGGATTTGCAGTGGAACTTGGACAGGTTAGACTGATGGGTCAAGGCCAATTGTATGAAATTCAACAAGGCCAAGTGCCAGGTCCTCTACCTGGGTCACAACAATCCCATGGGAAGCTACAGAACTGGTTGTGTGTGGCTGGAAAGCTGCAACTCAGAGAGGGACCTGGGGGTTCTGGCTGACAGTTGATTAAATATGAGTCAGCAGGGTGCCCAGGTGGCCAAGAAAGCCGATGGCATCCTGGCTCGTATTAGAAACACTGTGGCCAGCAGGAGCAGGGAAGTGACCACTCCTCTGTACTCAGCACTGGTGATGCCACACCTTGAGTATTGTGTTCAGTTCAAAGCCTCTCACTACAAGAGGGACAATGAGGTTCTGGACCCTGTTCAGGAAGGGCAGCAAGGCTCGTGAAGGGCCTGGAATGTATGAACTGCAAGGAGCATCTGAGGGAGGTGAGGTTGTTCAGTCTGGAGAAGAGGAGGCTGAGGGGGAGACCTCATTGCTCTTTACAACTACCTGAAGGGAGGTTTGAATGAGGAGGGGTTCAGCCTCTTCTTGGTGGCAAGCAACAGGACTAGAGAAAATGTTTACAAGCTGCACCAGGCTGGCTGCTAAGAAATAATTCTTCACAAAGAGAGTTATCAAACACCGGAATGGTCTGCCCAGGGCAGTAGTGGAGTCACCATCCCTAGAGGTGTTTAAGCAGTGTGTGGACCTGGTGCTTAGGGACATGGTGTAGTACTGACCCGTCAATGCTGGTCAAAGGTCGGACTGTATGATCTTTGAGCTCTCTTCCAACTAGATGTTTTCTATGATTCTGTGTTTATATTGAAGTGAACATTATGGACTTGCACAGAAAACACATTTCAGAGTGTGCCTTATAGCAATCACGATTTTGAGAGTGACAAATAAGAAGGGAAGACAATATAATACCCATGAGTGGAAAAAATCATGCATATGCTGTACAACTTCTCCCCACAGCTGAGGTCTGGCACGTTGATGCTGGTCACACAGTATCAGATGTGCTTCCTTTGCCTACACTTCTACTGCAGAGACAGCATCTCACCTGCTTGCTGAACCGTGAAATGCAGCACAGGAGAGGTGGCACTGTAAACTATTGTAAACAAAAATACACTCCACAGTCCCTCAGCTCCTCCATGCACTGACACTGCAGCACTGCTGTCAAACTCCCACCTGGATCCCAGATAACTGCAGAGGAGAAGGGAGTAACAGAAGACAGCGAAAAGAAGTGCTGTCAGATGGTTTATGGTACAAACCTCCCCCTTCTTTCATCTCTAGACACCTACAGTGCTGCTGAGAACGAAGGAGATAGGGAGGAAGATGAGACTGTGGGCAGACAACTCATACAGAAAAGGCTGGAAATCACTGATGCAATTAATTCTTGGTAGTGACAAAACACAAAAAGAAAGATTACTTTAGAAATCATTAAGAAAATTGAATTTGAATAGAGAAGAAATACAGTAAAATCAGAGGCAATTCTACAAGAAGGGGGAGGGGAAATTGTAATATTTTTTCCTCATCAATCATTTGTCTGTGTTTGTTCAATACAGACAGCAATGCAGTAAATGCAAACACCATTTACTAATTAGCATTGCTCAGAAGGATCAGTCACACAGCCTTTGTGTTTTCTAAGACTGGCTCTGCAAACTCTTTTAATCTTCAAGTAATTTGAGAAATCCTAATTTTCTATTGTTAAAACGAATTCCAAGTCTCTCTGTTTTAAAGTATGAGGGAGGATGCTTCCTGTCAGAGGAATACTTTGAGTTCAAAATTTGCACTGAAGTGCAGAAACAGGATACTTTCCCACATAGATAGGGAGAGTTGTGCAGCTGTGTGTGCAGTTGTGCATGCACACAATGTTATGTCTCAGTTTTGTGTACTTTCCAAAGCATGGACCTACAGCAGCACAGGCTTTGTCTTGCTATGCTCTACATCAGATGCATCCTAGCCTGTGGGAGCCATCATTGCTCCTGCCTCCAGCCTTCTCCAGACTGAGCCTAATGTCCTGCCTGTGATAACAACATATGAACAGAGGAACAAAAGCAGGCTTGTCTCCTGAAAAATACATTTTACAAAGAAGCTGAAAGTCTTCGCATTTGCTTCAGTTAAAGCACCGAACAGGAAGATTTTGAAGTCTTGGGCAGCAATT
Organism: Pogoniulus pusillus; assembly: GCF_015220805.1. NCBI lineage: Eukaryota > Metazoa > Chordata > Aves > Piciformes > Lybiidae > Pogoniulus > Pogoniulus pusillus. The sequence continues at coordinate 21,435,357 of NC_087266.1, forward strand.
CATAGAATCAACCAGGTTGGAAGAGACCTCCAAGATCATCCAGGCCAACCTAGCACTCAGCACTGTCCAGTCATCTAGACCATGGCACTAAGTGCCTCATCCAATCTTTTCTTGAACACCTCCAGGGATGGTGACTTTACCACCTCCCTGGGCAGCCCATTCCAATGCCAATCACTCTCTCCGTGAAGAACTTCCTCCTAAAATTCAGCCTATTACCTCCCCCTGCACAACTTGAGACTGTGTCCCTTTGTTCTGTTGCTGGCTGCCTGGGAGAATAGACCAACCCCCACCTGGCTACAGCCTCCGAAGCCAGTTTGCCTGTGGCAGACCAGCCTGTTCCAAACGCCTGCTGGCGAATAAGGTCAGAGGTGTCGCACCCTGCTCACCAGGCAAGTGATATCATGCTGCTCCTCAGCTCTGCTAACCTGTGTGCCAAGAGCTGTGAGAAGCTCATATGCCTATTTCCTTCCATTGGAGCCATTGTTTTTAGTGAGAGGGAGAAAACATTTGTTAAGGCAGATGTACCAGGCTGTCACACGCTGCATTTCCTCATAGTTATCCAAGCAGCTGTGGAGTGTTTTGTTTGTGGGCTAAAACAAGGAGAACTAGGAGCCATCCAGTGGAGTGATGGGGCTTTTAAAAACACCGTTTCTGTTTCCAGGGAGGTAAACAAAAAATACCCTCTTCAGCCTCTCAGCTTGTTGCAACAGGCAAAAGTGACATGCAGTAAAAGCTTGGGCTACTACATGGGAAATACAGAAATCTCTTTTCAGGTTTGGAAAGGAAAAGATATTTCTCTTACTAAATAACAGAATCAAAAGGTTGATAAATTATAGCTGAAGGAGGCATGCAACATTCCTGAAAGTGCCATGGTTACATGTGTTTTGGTGTAATTTTTCTTCTAGTCAAATGGTTTATTTATTAAAAGCCACGCAGTGACTAAGCTCCTTTACTGAGCTGCACTTCATCCTTTCAGCACCACCAGTATGTGCGAGTAACCCTAGCAAGCTTCTACTGTACCTGTCCACAGAAATCATCCCAGTTAAGTCCTCACTTTTCATAAGTGCTACTTGGGACATAACTGTATGACTATGACAAGCTCCTTTAGTTTTAACCAGCTTCCCAGGCACAGGCTGGCAGGATGCTGTACATCTGGTTTGCATGTTTCTACAAAGGCAAAAAATGTTTTTTAACACGGTCATTGTAGTGGACAGCACTGAACTAATAAAGCACATGGTTAAGATTTGTAGCAGAATGTTGGACATTTGCCCAAGCACTAAACTTTCTGACAACTTCTAAGCTGTGAATCAGTGCTAGCTGGGAGGCTGTTCTGGGAAGTACCCGTGTTGCCTTTCTCTTTTCCTTCTCTCCTCCCTGTAACCCACTTTGGATTAATAAAGTGAGAGTCTAGATGAATCTTTGCTAATCCATGGTGGACCTTCACAGCATGCGAGTTACAAGCGAGAATAGTTCTCTTGTGTCCTCCTACATTTCCTTGTCCCCACTTCTGCCAACCACAGCTGCTCGCACCAGGTTTTATTCTAGCAGACGTTGAGGTACTCTGCATGGGTGGCAGTCTGCACTCTGTCCTCAGGCAGGCAGTACTTTCAGAAATCCCAGCCCAAATTATTTCTACAGCAGAGCAGAGAAATAAATCTATTTTTATTTGTCTCAGGGAGCTCCAGAGTCATTTGGGCACACTTCCTTGCTTAGGACCATGCTTTAGGCTTCAGTTCATGCATGCCTCACACACAGTTAAAACTGACCTGAAGTGGGAGAACTTCATATTTTAGGGACAATTTTCTAGGTTCTTCTGGGATAAAAAAATATATTCTTTTCAAAAAAATGTAACACTGAAGAGAAATGTAGTGCTCTGCAGCAGGCAGCAGTATCAGGACAGCATTAAGTACACAGGACCTTACAGACCAGCTCTGTACAAAACACCCTTCTGCTTCACTGAGACACATAGGCTGGCAGGAGCACACCTAAAACAGATCCTGGCAGCCATAGGACTATGCTGGTTTACAGTCCAGTGCTGGCTATAAAGCCAGCCCTAAGCAAGCTAACAGTTTCTCTCTGAGCACGTTTACTGGCACAATAACCAGAGCAGCAGCAACCAGGCTCACTCTTTTATGTTGCTTTGGAGTCAAGGCCATTTACACAACTTACAGGTGCAGCAATCATTGCAACTTGCATCTATATTTAGGGGTTGGCACTGTCCAAAGTCAGTGGGTGGCATTCCTCCCTTCCATACACCTCTGTGGGGAGCCACCTTTGAGTCTGGGGATTCTGGTAACAGGTCATCCCACAAGATGCTCTTCTCTTCAAAAATCACCTTGGCTTTCTGAGTCATCCTTTCCTCAGATGATTCAGACTCAGAGCAGGGAAAATGTGAAAAGTATCCTCTAAAATGCATTTTTTGTTCCTGAAGATAAATTGGAGAGTCCAGTTTCATAAAGACTGATTTTTTTTTTTTCCCTTCTTGAATTATGGATAAATATTCAGAGGAAGAATCTCACTGAATTCCCCAGAAACCCAAATAATCAGCTTTTCTGTATAAACTGAGGTGATGGAATCACACTAGGAGATGTTTCAGTAATCAAATCATAGCTTGCAGCTAAACACAGCTTCATTAGATATATATAATCTGCTCCAGATGAAGCTAGGAGCTCTTCTACTGATCTCACAGTATCACAGTATCATCAAGGTTGGAAGAGACCTCATAGATCATCAAGTCCAACCCTTTACCACAGAGCTCAAGGCTAGACCATGGCACTAAGTGCCACGTCCAATCCTGCCTTGAACAGCTCCAGGGACGGCAACTCCACCACCTCCCCAGGCAGCCCATTCCAGTGTCCAATGACTCTCTCAGTGAAGAACTTTCTCCTCACCTCAAGCCTAAATTTCCCCTGGCACAGCTTGAGGCTGTGTCCTCTCGTTCTGGCGCTGGCCACCTGAGAGAAGAGAGCAACCCCCCCCTGGCCACAACCACCCCTCAGGCAGTTGTAGACAGCATATTCACATATCCACGTGATTCCTAGCAGCACATATTGGGTCACTGATTCTGTATTCTGATGCTAAAATACACAATAAAGACACAAGCAGTTACAGAGGACATGTTAATTTTGATATTACAGGCTGATTTTCAGCAATTATTTGAAAGGCATAACATATGCCTATGGGATGCCTCAGACAAATGCATCTGCAAGCACTGTGACAATTTTCCAGAGAAACAGTTCCAGATGGGTTCCAACTCACCCACCCTGCTTGGCACTATGGAAATATTTTTTTACATTTAGAGATGCAACACAGTCCAGTTTTTAGGAAATGGTCCAAGGAAACATTTTTATTGCTTCACATGAGGATGTAAGACCATTTAGCTTAGTTTGAATTTAAAAAAATCTCAAAGCCTGCAGCCAATCTGCTTGCACCATCTGTTTACAGAGAAAGGTGCAGATTTAGATGAGTTGATGTGGCAAGATTGTACCTTCTAACCTACTAGAATGTTCTAGTATAAATAAAAATCTTCCAGGGACTCTATCAAGGGTTATGTAGAGGCTATTTCTAAATACAATAATTAGTAGTAGAAATGTGTGGTTTGGCATTCCTGAAATCTGATGCTTGAATTTGTCTCTAAAACTTGTGCAGCTAGACCTCCAGGCCTGATTCAAAGGGAAAGAATCTTTTAATCACTCTATGTAAGGTTAA